>NC_034177.2:56406210-57006210 GCF_002021735.2 Oncorhynchus kisutch
TATGTTAAGCTCTGTTGACTGTGTGTCCCTGGGGGCAATAGTGCTCCGAGGGAAGGGGGGCCCTTCTCCGGCCAGTGCCCCCCTTTTCCTACTTATCCCCCTATATAACTTAACCAATCCCTTATTGTTTTCTGTACTCTATTATTACAGTTTACATATTCTGTGATGGTAGTCTGAGTGTAGTAATTTGTGATGAACTATGCGATCTAAGTGCCCCACACTCCAAAGTAATAAGGTTGATAAGTAATCAGACCAGATATTTTAATATATTTCGATGCAGTAAGTCATCAGAAGCTAGCAGATTCATTACTTATCAACAGCTGCAAATTCCAATAAAATAAAATTAGTATTTAAGTTTACTTTCCTTGCTTTGTCTAACACTAGACAAAGTGCAGAATGTATCTAGTTTCATAGCACAAACGTTTGTTAACACATTTCTGACACTGGCTTTAGCCACGGATGGAGCAGGCCTGCCCAGGCAAGTGCAAGGGGGGTTGCCTAGCAACATGTGCATCAGAGGGAGACAACATCTGCATAGTGCGAAAAAATTCCCATCATTAGTGAATCTGCTCGGACTGAAAAGCTAGCACGACAGCTAAAATGGTTTTGAAAAGATAAGATTTCGGGTAAAAGGGAGAAGTATGTAAAAAAAAAGATCTACATTCTGGCATTCACTGATCATAATCTGTTTACATATAGAAATGTGGGTACATTTGTTGACAAAATCCTAACTTACTCAACAATTAACTTTGACTATATTTTGCTACTTAGCTCAATTAAAACTTTTAAAACTTCAACTACGACAACATTTCTTCAACACAAACTTCTAAACATCTTCCACTATATGCACCATCCTATTTCTATCCCAAAATGATAGCAAAAAACTTTTTGAATTCCTTATTAGTAAAAGTGTAGTAGTCTTAGTGTAGTTATTTGTGAATCTAATAAGGGATCTAATAAGGTTGATATAGTCTATCAAAGAAATCAGACCAGATAGTTTAATACAGCGCATTCGGAGTGTAGTCAGACCCCTTGACCTTGTTCACATTTTGTTACATTACAGCCTCTCAAATTGATTAAATTGTTTTATTTTCCTCATCAATCTACACACAATACCCCAAAATGACAAAGCAAAAACAGGTTTTTAGAAATGTTTGCAAATGTATACAAAATAAAAACTGAAATACATATTTACATAAGTATTCAGACCCTTTACTCAGTACTTTGTTGAAGCACATTTTGCAGCGATTACAGCCTCGAGTCTTTTTGGATATGATGTTACAAGCTTGGCACACCTGTATTTGTGGAGTTTTTACAATTGTTGTCACGCCCTGGCCTTAGTTATCTCTGTTTTCTTGATTATTTTGGTTAGGTCAGGGTGTGACATGGGGGATTTCTGTGTTTTGTCTGGTCTAGGGGTTTTGTACATTTATGGGGTGTATCTGGTCTAGGTGTTTATGTAAGTCTATGGTTGCCTAGATTGTTTCTCAGTTAGAGGCAGGTGTTTATCGTTGTCTCTGATTGAGAACCATATTTAGGCAGCCATGTTGTTTGGGTATTTTGTAGGTGGTTGTCTTCTGTCTTTGTGTCATTGCGTCATTGCACCAGATAGGACTGTTTCGGTTTTCACATTTATTGTTTTGTATTTTGTAGTGTTCTCGTTCATCGTATATATTAAAGATGTTGAACACCAACCACGCTGCATTTTGGTCCTCCTCTCCTTCAACGGAAGAAAACCGTTACAATTCTTCTCTGCAGATCTGGAAAAAGTCCAAATGCACTGTATATTTAACTTTGATTAAGTTATATTTCCCCGCTTCACTTAAAGGAAAAAATTCACTTAACTATATTTTGGTAATGTTTTCATTAGTCCAGGGTTAAAGCAGCAATACGTAACTTTTGTGGCAATCCGACCAAACTGACATAGAAATGTAAGTTATAGATCTGTCATTCTCATTGAAGCAATCCTAAGAAGCGGTAGTTCTGTTCTGTATTCCTTCTTTTACTTTCGATTTTGTACACCAGCTTCAAACAGTGGAAAATACAATATTTTTGTTATGGAAAATATTTTTCACAGCTGTTTAGATGGTACAAAGTTTCTCTACACCATACGTACTTGTTTTGTTACAAACTGATATTAGGCAAACCATTCGAATTTTAGCAATTAGGAAATGGCGGAGCAATTTCTGCATAGTGCATATTTAATACAGTTCGAAAATGTTTTCAAGATATTGGACGTTCAAGAAAAAAAGTGTTACTTGCCACGTTATCATGATGATGCAAAATGCATCATATGCTGCAAAATGCTTCATGATCATGTGGCAAGTGACACCTTTTGTATATCATTGCCAAATGTACATGTGAGCGTGTGTGTTGCTAATGTGTGTCAACATCAATGCAGTTGAGAAATTACCAAAAAGTATGTATGAGATAAGAAAAACAAATAATTAAAGAGCAGCAGTAAATAACAATGGTGGGGCTATATACAGGGGGGCTGGTACGGAGTCATTGTGCGGGGGCACCGGTGTCGAGGTAATTGAGGTAATATGTAGGTAGAGGTATTAAAGTGACCATGCATAGATAATAACAGAGAGTAGTAGCAGCAAAGAAGGGGGGGGGGGGTTCAATGACTAGGGTGGCTGGAGTCTGACAATTTTTAGGGCCTTCCTCAGACACCGCCTGGTATAGAGGTTCTGGATGGCTGGAAACTTGGCCCTGAAGATGTACTGGGCCGTACGCACTACCCTCTGTAGTGCCTTGTGGTCGGAGGCCAAGCAGTTTCCATACCAGGCAGTGATGGAACCAGTCAGGATGCTCTCGATGGTGCAGCTGTAAAACATTTTGAGGATCTGAGGACCCAAGCCAAATATTTCCAGTCTCCTGAGGGGGAATAGATTTTGTCACGCCCTCTTCATGACTGTCTTGGTGTGCTTGGACCATGTTCATTGGTTGGCGATGTGGATGCCAAGGAACTTGAAGCACTCAACCTGCTCCACTACAGCCCCGTCAATGAGAATAGGGGCGTGCTCGGTCCTCCTTTTCCTGTAGTTCACAATCATCTCCTTTGTCTTGATCACGTTGAGGGAGAGATTGTTGCCCTTGCACCACACGGTCAGGTCTCTGACCTCTTCCCTATGAGCTGTTTCATCGTTGTCAGTGATAAGGTCTACCACTGTTGTGTCATCGGCGAATTTAACTTCTCTAGGGTAAGGGGGCAGCATTTGGAATTTTAGATGAAAAGCGTGCCCAAATTAAACTGCCTTCTACTCAGGCCCGGAAGATAGGATATGCATATAATTAGTATATTTGGATAGAAAACACTCTAAAGTTTCCCAAACTGTTAAAATAATGTCTGTGAGTATAACAGGACTGATTTGGCATGCGAAAACCTGAGAAAAATCCATTCAGGAAGTGTAGTATTCTATTCAATGCCATTACAGTATCCATTGACTTAGGACTGAAATTGCAGTTCCTATGCCGTCCACTAGATGTCAACAGTCTTTAGAAATGGTTTGAGGCTTGTACTCTGAAAAATTAGGGAGTAAGAGCAATCTGAATGAGTGGACCCTGCCATGTCACAGAGCTTTTCCATGCGCACGACCAAGAGAGGGCCTTTCTTGTTTCCCTTTTATATTGACAATGTTATTGTCCAGTTTAAATATAATAGATTATTTAGGCTAAAAACAACCTGAAGCTTGAATATAAACATCATTGAACTGTGTTTGATCTACAGGCGAAAGCAGCAAGCAGAGCCGCTAATGCCTCATCCAGTACCCAACAGACCCTACTACAAAGTTGGAGTTGACCTTTTTGACTGCAATGACAAAAGTCACATTGTTGTTACCCACTACTACTCAAACTACCCTGAAGTAGAAACACTACCAACTACCTCCAGCAAAGCTATAATCACCTACCTGAAATCAGTCTTTGCAAGACATGGGGTTGGGTCTGAACTGTACTTGGATAATGGACCGCAGTTCTCAAGTTTCGAATTCCGATCGTCCGCTAACGACTGGGGATTCCGACACAACACCTCCAGCCCCAACTACCCAAGGTCCAAAGGATTAGCAGAGAGTTCAGACAAAATTGTCGAAGGTCTGATGAAAAAGGTATACAATGGAAAGGAGGATTCCCTAAAAAATCTGATGATCTACCGCAGCGCACCGCTGCAGAACGGACTTTCACCTGCACAATGTTGATGGACGTCGCATCAGAACCAACCAACCAATCCATGAGGACCTGCTAACACCCAGAGGTGCTCACAAAGTCAAACTCACCAAGGAAAAACAGAAACACGAACAAAAACAGCGACATGACAAAAGTGCGAGACATTTACCTGAACTTAAACCTGGAGATCATGTACGACTCCGAGACATCACTACAGGAACCTGGATGCAGCAAGGGTGTGTGCAGAGAGAAGTTGCACCGCGATCCTATGAGATCCAAACGGAGCATGGATCACAACTGAGACGAAACATAGTGGACCTAAGGCTTCAGCCATTCACTCAAGGGACTGAGGATCATCAGGAGGATACTGCTGAAGCATCAAATGCCTTTAGAAATGGACAAGTCCAACTGTCCACTGTCCAACTGTTTCAGTAAGCACTTCAGCAGAACAACCAAAACTGAAGAACTGTCACATTGCAGTTCCTAAATATGTTTTTAAGCCCCTGAAAGGCATATTGAGAATTTATTTTAAAAAATACAAAAAAGGGTCACCTAGACTGAATGTTTTTTTATGTGAAAAGAAATAGAGCCACAATAGAGTATTGTTGGACAGACTATATTTAGTTGAAAAAAGAATAGTAATACATCAGAATATGTTTATTGCCTCTTAGGAGGTTTTTAAGTAATGAAAGCAATGTAAAAAATATATATATATATTGGGGAAAAGAAATGTGTGTTATTGAAAATTGCATGTTATGCAGGTTGAGTAAACAAATGTGATGTGACATGTGTAGTTACATAGAAAAGTAGTTTTCTTTTAAAGAAAACAAGATGTTGTTATGTGTTAATAACATTTAGACTATGTTACCCAGCAAGCTATGCGTGGGGCAGGTGGTTGAATAATACCTTGCATGACTAAACAAGTTTTTTAGCTGAAGTATATGTTCATTAAAAGTTGTTAAACCTACGCCCCAGTTTGCCATTATATAAGGAAAAAACACAACAATAATTAACTTAGCCTGTTTGATGGTTTGTCGGAGGGCATAGCAGGATTTCCTATAAGCTTCCTGGTTAGAGTCCCTCTCCTTGAAAGCAACAGCTGTACACTTTAGCTCAGTGTGAATGTTGCCTGTAATCCATGGCTTCTGGTTGGGGTATGTACGGTCAGTCACTGTGGGGACAACGTCATCGATGCACTTATTCATGAAGCCAGTGACTGATGTGGTGTACTCCTCAATGCCATCGGAAGAATCTCTGAACGTTTTCCAGTCTGTGCTAGCAAAACAGTCCTGTAGTTTAGCATCTGCTTCATCTGACCACTTTTTTATAGACCGAGTCACTGGTGCTTCCTGCTTTAATATTTGCTTGAAAGCAGGAATCAGAAGGATAGATTTCTGGTCAGATTTGCCAAATGGAGGGTGAGGGAGAACTTTGTACGCATCTCTGTGTGTGGAGTAAAAGTGGTCTAGAGTTTTTTTCCCCTCTGGTTGCACATTTAACATGCTGATACAAACTGGGTAAATCTGTTTTAAGTTTCCCTGCATTAAGGTCCCCAGCCAGTAGGAGCGCCACCTCAGGAAGAGCGTTTTCCTGTTTTCTTATGGCTGTATACAGCTCATTGAGTGCAGTTTTAGTGCCAGTATATGTCTGTGGTGGTATAGACAGCTCTGAAAAATACAGATGAAAACTCTTGGTAGATAGTGTGGTCTACAGCTTATCATAAGCTACTCTACCTCAGGCGAGCAAAGCCTCAAGACTTCCTTAGATGTTGTGCACCAGCTGTTGTTTACAAATATGCATAGGCCCCCGCCTATTAATGTCGTCGTTCAGCCATGACTCGGTGAAACATAAAATATTACAGTTTTTAATGTCCCGTTGGTTCGTCCCATTTATTTTACAGCAATTGAATGCTAGTTAGCAGTATGGAGGACAAAGGCAGATTAGCCACTCGTCGCCTGATCTTCACAAGTTACCCTGATCTATTTCCGCAAAATCTCAGTTTCCTTCTCCTGCGAATGATGGGGATGAGGGCCTGTTCGGGTGTTTGGGGTACATCCTTCCCGTCCAACTCATTAAAGAAAATTTGAGGTGAGTAATCGCTGAGTAATCGCTGTTCTGATGTCTAGAACTCTTTTCGGTCATAAGAGATGGTAGCAGCAAAGTTCTGTACAAAAAAAGTTACGAACAACGTGAAAAAACAAACAAAATGGCATGGTTGGTTAAGTGCCAATAAAACGGAAGCCATCCCCTCTGGCGCCATCTCTGTCTATTTGTATATGGGCGCAGGTGGTGTCAAATGTTTTATATTTGTCAATGACTGTCTATGTCTGCGTGTCTCAATGTCTTTCATGCTGTCTGTCTGTCTAGCTTGTGAATCGGTGGTCTATGCATGCTTCTAATCAGACTCCGCATTGGGAGAAGGCTGGATTATGAAGGCTCTCCCTCCCACTCTCCCCCTCTCCCTTTCTCTGCCTCTCTATCAAAACATTTCCCCTCTTTCTCCTTCACCTATTACACTAAGGAGCAAGTGAAGACTAGCTGCCCATAGTGGTGGCGACTTCATACCACGTAAACGTGTGAAAGCCATACATATAATTCTCTGTATATATTTTTTTTATCTGTATATCCTACTGTTTTCTATTGTCCCACAGCATTCTACTACTGCAGTGCATTGTTAGCGCAATGCAGTTTGTTTGAATCCCAGCCATAGTCATATGTCCATTATGTCTCTCCCGAAGGAGTTTGTTTCATGATTAACAACTCATGGTGTGATTGTGGTAACATACAGGAACTCAAGACCATTTGTTGGTTTCCCGATCTCAAATACCACACCACCAAATGCCAACCGCATTATCTACAGAGATATTTTTTTCGGTCATTGTCACTGCCTGTATATTCCCCCCCCCCCAAGCAGACACTGCGACTGCTCTCTACACTGGACTATGTGCAAACTGGAAACCACATATCCTGAGACTTCATTTATTGTTGCTGGGGCCTTTGTAGCTGGTGCCTTTCATAAAGGAAATCTGAGGAAACACGCGCAACACAGAACCTGGATCATTGCTACTCTCCCTTCTGGGACGACAACAAGGCCCTCCCCCATCCTCATACCTCCCTTCTGCTCCTCCCCAACTATAGGCAGAAACTTAAACAGGAAGCTCCCGTGGTAAGGACTGTTCAACGTTGGTCTGACAAATCTGACAAATCGGAATCTAGATTTCAAGATTGTTTTGATCACTCGGACTGGGAAATGTTCCAAGTCACCTCTGAGAATAGTGTCAATGTACAGTATCAGTCAAAAGTTTGGTGCACACCTACTCATTCAAGGGTTTTTCCTTATTTTTATTATTTTCTACAGTGAAGAGTAATAGTGAAGACATCAAAACTATAAAATAACACATATGGAATCATGTGGTAACCAATTTCTTTTTAGACAAATCAAATATGTTTTACATTTTAGATTAGTAGCTACCCTTTGCCTTGATGACAGCTTTCCTTGGAATTCCTTGGAATTCTCTCAACCAGCTTCACCTGGAATGCTTTTCCAACAGTCTTGAAAGATTTCCTATCAGGTATTAAGGTAAGACCCAGATGCAGACCGCGTCAAAGTAACAATGTGTATTACAGCAACATGGGCAAAGGTACAGGACGGCAGGCAGGCTCAGGGGCAGGCACAGTGGTCAGGGGGGTGGGTACAGGGTCAGGAAAGGCAATGGTCAAAAACCAGGAGGATGAGAAAAGAGAGACTGGGGAAAAGCAGGAGCTGACACAAACACGCTGGTTGGCTTGACAAACAAGACAAATTGGTCACAGACAAACAGAGAACACAGGTATAAATACACCGGGGATAATGGGGAAGATGGGCACCACCTGGAGGTGGGTGGAGACAATCATAAAGACAGGTGAAACAGATCAGGTGAGCTACCTGGCGTCCTACCTGGGCACATACCTGGTTGACCAGGGTGCTGGCGGTGGAAGTTGGCAATTAGGGTTGGGTCCAGGATGTCTCTAGTGGGGACCCAGCACCTCTCCTCCGGGCCATAACCCTCCCAGTCAACCAGGTGCTGGAAACCCCTGCCCCGTGGTCGAACCCTCGAGGCGTCTCACCTTGTACGCCGGATGGCCATCGATGACACGGGGAGGAGGGGTGGGCCTGGAAAAAGAAGACAAAGGTCTGTGAGACACAGGCTTAATTCTAGACACATGGAATGTAGGATAAATACGAAGGGTACGGGGCAACAAACGGACAGCAGAGGGGCTAATGATCTTGGAGATGGGGAAAGGGCCGATAAACCGAGGGAACTGTTTGCGAGACTCCACCCAGAAGGGCAAATCCTGGGTGGACAGCCATACCATCGGGGTCCGATGGCAATCCACTTGTCGTCAATACCTAGAGGGGCTCTCCTCCGGGTATGACAACAGCGGCGGACAAACATCTGGGCAGAAGGTATGCCAACCTCTTCCTGCTCAGGGAAGAGTGGGGCTGATGCCCCAGGGAACACTCAAAGGGAGATAGGCCCATGGCAGAGCAGGAAAGGTATTGCGGGCGTATTCGACCAACACCAGGGGTTGGCGGAGCCCAGGCAGAGCAGGGTAGTTTTGAGGTCCTGTTTGGCTCGCTCCGATGGGCCGTTGGACTGGGGGTGGAACCCAGAGGACATGCTGGCCGATTACGCAATGAGGGTGCAGAACGCCTTCCATAACTGAGACGAGAACTGAGGACCCCGGTCGGAGACCATGTCCTTTTTCCGCACAAAGAAGACATGCAGCACCATGAGCTGGGCCGTGTATTTGGCAGAGGGTAGTGGAATGAAGTGGTTGCCTTTGGAAAACCGATCCACCACAGTCAAGATGGTGTTGCCATCAGACGGGGAAGACCCATGTAAAGTCCAGGGAGATGTGAGGCCAGGGACGGTGGTGGACAGGCAGAGGTTGGAGAAGACCAGCCGGCTTGCCGAGGAGTCTTGCTCTGTGCACACACCGTGCAAGTGGCGACGAATGCGGACACGTCAGGAACCATAGTAGGCCACCAAAAGTGCTGTCGCCCAGGTGGCAGGCAAGCCTGGAGGAGTGGGCCCACTCCAGTGCCGTGTAGCGGATGGCGTCAGGAACGAACATCCAGTTATCAGTTCCTATTATCAGTTCCTTTCTGTGGCGTTGAGGCGATGGGAGAAGAAAGCTCAGAGATGTAGCTTAAGGTCAAGGGCAGAACCCTGGGACAGGAAAACCACCACTCCGACATCCGAAGCATCGGCCTCCACCACGAACTGACGAGATGGCTCAGGATGAACCAGGATGGGAGCTGTGGTGAAGCGATGTTTGAGGTCCCGGAATGCCCAGTCAGCAGCTGGAGACCATGTGAACAGTACCTTGGGCGAGGTGAGTGCTGACAAGGGGGAAGCCAGGGTGCTGTAGCCCCGGATAAATCGGTGATAGAAGTTGGCGAACCCCAGGAAACATTGCAGCTGTACCCTGGACTTTGGCTGAGGCCAATCCATCACTACTCTCACCTTCCCCGGATTCATCTGGACACTCCCAGCAGAGATTATGTAACCCAGAAAGGGGATCGTGGAGCAATGGAACTCTCACTTCTCCGCCTTCACAAACAGCTGATTCTCCAGAAGGCGTTGAAGGACCTGCCGGACGTGTTCTTGAGGGGAGCAGGAGAAGACAAGGATGTCATCAATGTAGACGAAGATGAACCGGTTCAACATGTCACGGAGGACATCATTCACCAGAGCCTAAAACACAGCAGGGGCATTGGTGAGGCCAAATGGCATGACCAGATACTCATAGTGGCCACTGGCTGTGTTGAGGCGGTCTACCACTCGCCCCCGTCTCATATCCGCACCAGGTGGTAGGCGTTACGTAAATCCAGCTTGGAAAACACAGTGGCCCACTGGAGTGGCTCGAAGGCCAAGGAGAGGAGTGGTAGTGGGCAATGGTTCTTAAAACCTGTTAAGACTAGGGCAGAATACTGCCCCCGTTGGTGAAATGCGTGCCCATAGTAAACAGAAAAATGTTTTGTAAAAAATTGCTAATATATGCATATAATAAATATTATTGAATAGAAAACACTCTAAAGCTAAATTATGTCTGTAAGTAAAGCAGAACTCTCAGGGCACTCATTCTCCCAAACTCTCTCTTGTCATCCAAAAAGTTGGCCCAACTTTGACGTCATCGCCCCCACCCTTCCCAAGCACCTACAGTCCTGGGAACAGTTCCTATGCCTTCAGCGCGGTGTCCGCTTTCAATGGGGCTTCTCATTGTGTGAATCGCGCGCTCACGAGAGTAATGACGGGCCGAAACCTTTCTGTCGCGCGAGAAAACAGGTTACTCTGACGCGCATTCTGTCTTTCTTCCAAGATTGTTTAAACGATGCGTGTGTTTCTCTTTGTCCTGAGAATTGCGGTGAAGCTATATAGCATGCTAGCGCTGTGTTCTGAACCAAGTTTGACAAGTTTAGTCGACATATAATATGTAATTTCGACGTTTTGGTGCGAACTAACTTTACTTTGTGGCTGCATTTCAACCGAAATATGTCGTGTTTGATAACCGAAAGACACAGACTTCAAAACTAAAGCTGTTTTTGGTAAGTATAAACCCTTCCAGGTCTTCTGATGGAAGAACAGCAAAGGTAAGGGAACATTTATGTGTTAAATTTGGGTTTCTGTGGAGGAGCCAAAATGCTAATTCCTGAGCGCCGACTCACATTATAGCCTAGTGAACGAAATCTGTAAAGTTAAAAATAAATGTAACACAGCTGTTTTATTAAGAAGAAGTGTATCTTTCTAAGTATATGTAGAACATGTATATTTAGTCAACGTTTATGATGTGTATTTCTGTTATCTGGCAGAGTTACCATAATTTCTCCAGGCATTGTTGTAGCATTTTTTAGCCATGACCTTCTATGTAAACCGTGATTTATGGATATAATTAGCATATTATTGAAAAAAACATAAATGTACTGTATAACATGTCCTATTCCTGTCATCTGATGAAGATTTTCAAAAGGTTAGTGAATTATTTTACTTTTAATCCTGCTTTTGTGATTGCATCTATTGTTCTACAAAATGGCTATGTAAATTAGCCTATCTTTGGTGGTGGTTTGACATAAATATGTGCTATGTTTTCGCCGTAAAACATTTTAGAAATCTGACTTGGTGGCTAGATGAACAAGGTGTTTATCTTTCATTTGAGCTATTGGACTTGTTAATGTGTGGAGGTTAAATATTTCTAAGAATATTTTTTGCGTTCTGTGTGCTACTGTGTCAGTTGAGCAGTGGGGGGAGGTGCCCTAGCGGGACGTGTGGTGCCAAGTTTAACTGTAATGTCATTGAGGTCCCGGTGGTCAATGCAAAGGGTCTTGTCCTTTTTCCGCACAAAGAGGAACCCTGCGCCGGCAGAAGAGGAAGAGGGACGGATAAATCCAGTAGCTGGGGAGTCCCGATTGGGTCAACTTGGGGTCATGATAGGGGCTGCACCAAATGTTTGATTTATTATAATAATTGATTATGCTTATGTGGTATTAATAGAAGGGGAAGGGCTATAAGACCCCTCCCCCGCCACATTTATAAGGTCCTAAACTACAGATTAACAATATATATATTCATTAAAAGGTTTAATATTGTTCCACAGTCTTTTCTAGTCTTTGCCTCTTATAAAGAAATGGTCTGAGAGATGAGATGAGAGAGTGTGAGTAATTGCAGTTAAAACAGGAGTCTGTGAGAAAGCACCTCAAAGATAAACACAGAACCCTGCAGGGGAGTGAAAGAGATAAGAGACTAGTCAGACATACCACTATAAATTACCTGGGGAGTGGACATTTCTGCTGAGCCTTTAGATAACACTGAAACTATTGTTTGTATAGCTGTGTTTGCATGGGCTTGGTCTCATGAGTAGAAGGTAATGACGTAGGACTGATATCACTAAGGTTTGATGGCAAGCGTAATACAATAACTTGGACACTTTCCTATTTTGCAGTTGTATGTGTGATGTTTGATCTTTGACTTCTGTCTACAGCTGTATTTCGATTACAATTGTTATGATTTATAAGTGCACCTTTTGAGTGTTATTATTTAGTCTTATTTGTTAACTTCTTATGGGCAGGTAGCGCCCCACCTGGCCAACATTCGGTGAAATTGCAGAGCGTGAAATTCAAACTACAGAATTATAAATATTTAACTTTCATAAAATCACAAGTGTAATACATCAAAATAAAGCTTAACTTCTTGTTAATCCAGCTGCTGTGTCAGATTTCAAAAAGGCTTACGGCAAAAGTACACCATGCAATTATCTGAGGACAGCGCCCCGCGTACAAAAGCATGAAAAATATATTTTAACCAGGCAGGTGAGCCACGAAAGTCAGAAATAGCGATATAATAAATGTCTTACCTTTGATGATCTTCTTCAAAAGGTCCCAGATACATCACAAATGGTCCTTTTGTTCAATAATGTCCTTCTTTATATCCATAAAACCTCAGTTTATCTGGCACGCTTCAGTCAATAATCCACCCAGTTTCCCTCCATCAAAATGCATACAAAATGAATCCCAAACGTTACTAATAAACTTTTCCAACAAGTCAAACAACATTTATAATCAAACCTTAGGTACCCTAATACGTAAATAAATTATACAATTTAAGACGGAGAATCGTTATTGTCTTTACCAGAGAAAAATACCAAAGAACGCGTTCTCTTCCACGTGCTTGGAAACTTTACAGACAAAATGGGAGCCACCTAGATAAACTACAATTTTTGGATAGTTTTTCCTAAAACCAGCATGAAACTCTTTCTAAAGACTGGGAGGATTTAGCCTTATAATAAAAGTGTCAGCCATTGAAAACAGTGGTAGGCTGAAATTATTTTTTTGGGAGATGGTTTGTCCTCGGGGTTTCACCAGCCATATCAGCACTGTTATACTCACAGACATAATTTTAACAGTTTTAGAAACTTTAGAGTGCTCTAATCTACCAATTATATGCATATCCTAGCTTCTGGGCCTGAGTAACAGGCAGTTTACTTTGGGCACGCTTTTCATCCGGAAGTCAAAATACTGCCCCCTACCAAGAGAGGTTAAAACCAGTAATGCATTAGGGGGCGCTATTAAAATTTTAGGATGAAAAACGTTCCCATTTTAAACAAGATATTTTGTCATAAAAAGATGCTTGACTATGCATATAATTGACAGCTTTGGAAAGAAAACACTCTGACGTTTCCAAAACTGTAAAGATATTGTCTGTGAGTGCCACAGAACTGATGTTACAGGCGAAACCCAGATAAAAATCCAACCAGGAAGTGCCGCATTTTTTGAAACCGCCTCATGCCAATGACTCCTTATATGGCTGTGAATGAGCTACGAATGAGCTTACGTTTTCCACGTATTCCCCAAGGTGTCTACAGCATTGTGACGTCTTTTTGGGCATTTCCATTGAAGAATGGCCGTAAGGGACCATATCTAGCATGTGGTCACATGGTGTCTCCTGCAGAAAATCTTGCGTAAAATACTGAGGTAGCCATTTTTCCAATCGCTTCTTATGAGAAACCAATTGCCTCAACGGATATATTATCGAATATACAGTGCCTTGCGAAAGTATTCGGCCCCCTTGAACTCTGCGACCTTTTGCCACATTTCAGGCTTCAAACATAAAGATATAAAACAGTATTTTTTTGTGAAGAATCAACAACAAGTGGGACACAATCATGAAGTGGAACGACATTTATTGGATATTTCAAACTTTTTTAACAAATCAAAAACTGAAAAATTGGGCGTGCAAAATTATTCAGCCCCTTTACTTTGAGTGCAGCAAACTCTCTCCAGAAGTTCAGTGAGGATCTCTGAATGATCCAATGTTGACCTAAATGACTAATGATGATAAATACAATCCACCTGTATGTAATCAAGTCTCCGTATAAATGCACCTGCACTATGATAGTCTCAGAGGTCCGTTAAAAGTGCAGAGAGCATCATGAAGAACAAGGAACACACCAGGCAGGTCCGAGATACTGTTGTGAAGAAGTTTAAAGCCGGATTTGGATACAAAAAGATTTCCCAAGCTTTAAACATCCCAAGGAGCACTGTGCAAGCGATAATATTGAAATGGAAGGAGTATCAGACCACTGCAAATCTACCTAGGCCTGGCCGTCCCTCTAAACTTTCAGCTCATACAAGGAGAAGACTGATCAGAGATGCAGCCAAGAGGCCCATGATCACTCTGGATGAACTGCAGAGATCTACAGCTGAGGTGGGAGATTCTGTCCATAGGACAACAATCAGTCGTATATTGCACAAATCTGGCCTTTATGGAAGAGTGGCAAGAAGAAAGCCATTTCTTAAAGATATCCATAAAAAGTGTCGTTTAAAGTTTGCCACAAGCCACCTGGGAGACACACCAAACATGTGGAAGAAGGTGCTCTGGTCAGATGAAACCAAAATTGAACTTTTTGGCAACAATGCAAAACGTTATGTTTGGCGTAAAAGCAACACAGCTCAACACCCTGAACACACCATCCCCACTGTCAAACATGGTGGTGGCAGCATCATGGTTTGGGCCTGCTTTTCTTCAGCAGGGACAGGGAAGATGGTTAAAATTGATGGGAAGATGGATGGAGCCAAATACAGGACCATTCTGGAAGAAAACCTGATGGAGTCTGCAAAAGACCTGAGACTGGGACGGAGATTTGTCTTCCAACAAGACAATGATCCAAAACATAAAGCAAAATCTACAATGGAATGGTTCAAAAATAAACATATCCAGGTGTTAGAATGGCCAAGTCAAAGTCCAGACCTGAATCCAATCAAAAATCTGTGGAAGGAACTGAAAACTGCTGTTCACAAATGCTCTCCATCCAACCTCACTGAGCTCGAGCTGTTTTGCAAGGAGGAATGGGAAAAAATGTCAGTCTCTCGATGTGCAAAACTGATAGAGACATACCCCAAGCGACTTACAGCTGTAATCGCAGCAAAAGGTGGCGCTACAAAGTATTAACTTAAGGGGGCTGAATAATTTTGCACGCCCAATTTTTCAGTTTTTGATTTGTTCGAAAAGTTTGAAATATCCAATAAATGTCGTTCCACTTCATGATTGTGTCCCACTTGTTGTTGATTCTTCACAAAAAAATACAGTTTTATATCTTTATGTTTGAAGCCTGAAATGTGGCAAAAGGTCGCAAAGTTCAAGGGGGCCGAATACTTTCGCAAGGCACTGTATATGTTAAAAACACCTTGAGGATGGATCCTAAATAACATTTGCCGTGTTTCTGTCGATATTATAGAGCAAATTTTGAAAAAAGTTTGGCGTTATAGTTGTAGCGTTTTCCGGTTGATTTCTCAGCCAAGCATGATGAAGAAATGGGAGCTATTTCGCCTACAAAAATAATCTTTTTGGAAAAAAGGAACATTTACTATCTAACTGGGAGTCTCCTGAGTGAAAGCATGAAAGCAAGGTAAATGATTTAATTTGGTTGCTTTTCTTATTTTTGTGAAAATGTTGCCTGCTGCCAGCAGAGCTAGCATAGCATTATGCCATGATAAACTTACACAAATGCTTGTCTAGCGTTGGCTGTAACGTATATTTTGAAAATCTGAGATGACAGTGTTGTTAACAAAAGGCTAAGCTTGTGTTTGAATATATTTATTTAATTTCATTTGCGATTTTCATGAATAGTAAACGTTTCTAGGGGTATTTATGTCCTCTGCGTTATGCTAATGCATTTGAGGCTATGATTACGCTCCCGGATACGGGATTGCTCGTCGCAAGAGGTTTTAAGTAAATAACTGAGCCCAAAAAAACAGAACTAACATTCCCCAATGTAGGTATCCATAGCCTTGGTCTCCGGTCCTGACAGAGAGTACAGACGTCTCTGGGGCGGCGTGGTGGTAGTGAGAATGTTAATCCCGCAGTCATAGGGTTGATGCGGTGGAAACGACCTGGTCTAGGTCATGGTACTCCGCAGGATGGCGGAGAGGTCCGGGGCACCTTCTGAGCCCCCAGGAATACGTCCCATGGCAGGTTGTGCTGACTTCATGCAATGGTCATGGCAGAACGGTCTCCAGTCCATGATGGCACCAGTAGACCAGTTAATGAGAGGATTGTGTCGTTGGTGCCAGGTGAATCCCAATACCACGGGAATCAGAGGGGACTTGATGAGCAGGAACTGGATAGCCTTGCTATGGTTCCCCTTCACCTGTAGGATGATGGGAGTACTGTTGTGGGTGACTCGGCCTATAGAGTGCCCGTCCAGTGCTCTAACATCCATGGGAATTAAAAGGGGCTGAGTGGAGATGTTCAGCTCGGATGCCAGGGTAGCGTCCAAAGTCAATGAGAACCCAGAGAAATTTGGACCTGTCTCCCCACAGCAGAATTGCATGAAAAGGGCTACGAGCAGGAGAAGCAGGAACGTCCTCCATATGGCCCAGCAGAGTACTTGCTCCTACCGGTGAGCCGTGTTTCTTTAAAGTACAAGAGGACACAAAATGTCCAAGAGTCCCGCAGTACAGACAGCAAATTGTGTCAATCCTGTATTGCCGTTCCGCTGGCAACAGCCCAACTCTGCCTACTGGCATAGGCTCAGGAAGCGGTCAGGAACCGTCTTCGGCGCTCAGGAACCGTCTTCGGCAGCCCTTGGAACAGGTCAGGAAGTCTCGGGTTCTCCGGCAGCGAGACCATCAAGAGCTTCCGGGATGACTCGGAGGGAAGATGGGATCCCTGGGCATGTCAGCGAAATCCAAATTCCTCTCCCTCCGTCGTTCCGGTAACCGCCCATCGATACGGAAAGTCAAAGCGATGAGGGAATCCTGCTCCGTAAGTAACTCCCGGGCTGTAAGCTTGTCCTTGACCTCCTCTGAGACGCCGTGCAGGAACATATCGTAGCTCTTGATTCCAAGCACTCACCACTGCCAACGTGCAGAAATCCGGGTCATCAAAGACCTTGCTCACTTCTCCCACAAACCCCTCCAGACTAGCGCATATGGCCGGCTGTTGTTCCCACACGGCAGTAGCCCAGGTGAGAACCTTCCCGGACATCAGCATGAGTTAGGCTATCTTGGAGCAATCCGAGGGGAAGGAGGAGGGCTGAAGCTCGAAGACAAGGGCACACTGAGCTAGGAACTCCTGACAGGTGCTCAGCTCTCCATTGAAGAATTCCGGAGGAGGTATGCGGATTGCGGGGCTCCCGAGAAGGTGAGGTGTTGCTGAGGAGCTGTGGGTTACCATCGTGGTAGGTGGCCTCCCAGACAACCTGTGGAATTGCTCTAGCAAACTGTCCAAAGCCTGGTCATGGCATTCAGCCAACATTTGGACCCACTCCACAAGGTCATGAATCAATTCCTCTGGCATACCGATAGTGGCTCCCTGGGTGGAGATGGCATTGCACAGTTGGCCCAGGTCAGCTGGGTCAGTCATGGCTAGTTCGTAATATCAGGTATCAAGTTAAGACCCAGATGCAGACCGTGTCGAAGTAATAATGTTTATTACTGCAACAGGGGCAAAGGTACAGGACCCCAGGCAGGGCTGGGGCAGGCAGAGCGGTCAGGTGGGTGGATACAGGGTCAGGACATGCAATGGTCAAAAACCAGGAGGACGAGAAAAGACAGACTGGGGAAAAGCAGGAGCTAACACAAAAATGCTGGTTGGCTTGACAAACAAGACGACCTGGCCACAGGCAAACCGAGAACACTGGTATAAATACACAGGGGATAATGGGGAAGATGTGTGACACCTGGAGGGGGGTGGAGACAATCACAAAGACAGGTGAAACAGATCAGGGTGTGACAGTTCCCACATATGCTGAGCAATTGTTGGCTGCATTTCCTTCACTCTGCGGTTCAACTCTTCCCAAACCATCTCAATTGGGTTGAGGTCGGGTGATTGTGGAGGCCAGGTCATCTGATGCAGCACTCCATCACTCTCCTTCTTGGTCAAATAGCCCTTACACAGCCTGGAAGTGTGTTGGGTCATTGTCCTGTGGAAAAACAAGCGCAAACCAGATGGGATGGTGTATCGCTACAGAATACTTTGGTAGACATGCTGGTTAAGTGTGCCTTGAATTCTAAATAAATCACTGACAGTGTCACCAGCAAAGCACCCCCATACCATCACAACTCCTCCTTCATAATTCATGGTGGGAACCACATATGCATAGATCATCCATTCACCTACTCTGCGTCTCACAAAAACACAGCGTTTAGAACTAAAAATTGCAAATTTCTAATGTCTAATGTCCCTTGCTCGTGTTTCTTGGCCCAAGCAAGTCTGTTCTTCGTATTGGTGTCCTTTAGTAGTGGTTTCTTTGCAGCAATTCAACCATGAAGGCCTGATTCACATAGTCTCCTCTGAACAGTTGATGTTGAGATGTGTCTGTTACTTGAACTATTCTAGCCCAAATAGGGCTATCTTCTGTATACCGCATCGAGGAAAACGCGTCGAGGAAAACACTGAGCACCAAATCGGGCCCATGGCCGACGTACGTCATTTAAGCATGTTAACCTCATGGAAGGTTGCCGGCCCAGACGGCATCCCTAGCCACGTCCTCAGAGCATGTGCAGACCAGCTGGCTGGAGAGTTTATGGATATATTCAATCTCTCCATATCCTAGTCAGTTGTCCCCACTTGCGTCAAGAGGCCCACCATTGTTCCTGTACCCAATAAAGCAAAGGTAACTGAAGTAAATGACTATCATCCCGTAGCACTCACTTCTGTAATCAGTCCTTTGAGATGCTAGTTAACGACCATATCATCTCCATCTTACCTAAAACTCTAGGCCCACTACAATTCGCATATCCCCCCAATAGATCCACGGACAACGCAATCACCATTTTATTGCACACTGCTCTATCCCCCCTGGACAAGATAAATACCTACAGTGCTTTCAAAAAGTATTCATACTCCTTGACTTATTCCACATTTTGTTGTGTTTCAGCCTTAATTCAAAACCCACCTACACACACTACCCCTAATGACAAAGTGAAGACATGTTTTTAGAAGTTTTAGCAAATTTATTGAAAATGAAAGCAGAAATATTTAATTTGCTTATGCATTCACACCCCTAAGTCAATACTTTGTAGAAGCACCTTTGGCTGTGATTACATCTTTGAGTCATCTTGGGTATGTCTGTATCAGCTTTGCACATTTGGATTTGGGGATATTCTCCCATTCTTCCTTGCAGATTTTCTGAAGCTCTGTTAAGTTAGATGGGGTGTGGCGGTAAACAGCAATCTTAAAGTCTTTCCACAGCTTTCAATGGGATTCAAGTCTTGGCTTTGGCTTAGGCCACTCAAGGAGTTTCACATCCTTGTTCTGAAGCCATTCCAGCATTGCTTTGGCTGAATGCTTGGGGTCATTGTCCTGTTGGAACATAAAACTTTGCTTACACTCTGAAGCAGGTTCTCATCAAGGATTTGCCTGTATTTGGCTCCATTCATTGTTCACTTTATCCTTACCAGTTTCTCAGTTTTTGCTGCTGAAAAGCATCCCCATAGCATGATTCTGCCACCAGAATGTTTTATTTTTATTGCTAGGTATTACTGCACTGTTGGAGCAAGAAACACAATAATTTTGCTACACCTGCAGTACTATCTGCAAATCTGTGTACGCGACCAATACAATTTGATTTGATTGTTGCTATCTGGCTATACAGTATGTATGTATGTACAGTATGTCTGTCTGACCTTTACTATCTCTCTCTCCCTATCGCTTAGTACTGCTCCACCTCCCCTTCCTTCCCTATTTTCCCAGATGAGCTATAATAAGGGACAGGCTCATTAAGGGTTCATTACATGGATGTCTGGAGAAGAGGGGGGGGAGATAGAGAGGAGAGGTGGGGAGAGGCCCAGATTGGTGCTCATGGAGCTGGGTGACCGCGCTGGGGTGAACCCCGGGGGCCATCCACACACAGGTTCATTGCTGACCCGAGGGGAGCACACCTGGGCAAGGTGACGATTGAGGGCACTAGGTTAAAGTTCACCCCGAGTGGGTAGATTCCATGCATTCAGACCAGGAGCCGACCCCTGGGGCCCCATCTCATGCTCGTCATTGGCCCGGTCTGCCCATAAACACACATACAGTATGTGAACATACGCACAGAAAACCAGACACAGCCACATGCACACACACACTCACACACACATCCCTTGACGATAAAGTGTTTGTGATTTGTCAATATTATGTTGCTTAACTGTCAATCCAACAATGTGGCCTGGATTCATTTGGGGTGGCTAAATTACATTTAGAGAGACCATAACAATTGAATGGAATTTGAGAGGGTAGGCCCAGTATGTGAGTAAAATATAAATGTATCATCCAGAACTGAGATGATTCAGATGTTCAAGAACCATTAGGTACTTAAATTAAGTGGGTAAATTGAGACCAAGTTGCTCTTATCGAAGTTGTTTTCATTTTCTTAACATTAAAACGTGTGTGTGTGTGTGCAAGACAAAGAGAGAAACAGAAAGAAAGAGTGGGAAAGATAAAAAAATATATATGGAGGAAACATGATAGTTCTACAGTTCAAGCCTCATTTTATGTGACTCTCCTCGTGAACTCAAAGTGAACATCCCACTTCAAAGTAAACATCCCACTACTGGTTCACTTTGCCGGGACTGTGTTATTAATTAAGTCATAGAAACATAACTGTAATATGTAACTATTTGATATCATTTATATTGGAAAACATGTCAAGTAAGTTATAGAAATATAACTGTACAATGTAAGTATTTGATAGCATTTTATAGGATAAAATGCAATGTAAGTTATCACAGAATCCTAACTTTAGACCAATAATGATAGAGTTGGAGTTGTGTCAAAACAGAGGGAAGTTTCTCTAGGAAGTTTCAGCACCTGCCCTAAGCTGCAACATGATATCATTGATAAGCATCAATCTGGTATGATTATGCAAAAAGATTGGCTTCAAAGGAACATGAAGCTTATGTGAATGAATTGCATCCAATGAGGGGGGAGATTAGCATCACACTATGGACGCCGAGAGAAAGGTTTCACGGACATGATCCCTAAGTGAACACATTACATTCACGAGGGAGGAGATTAGTGTCTCACTATTGATGCCTAGAGAAATGCATCAGGAAGATGATGTCTCAACAATCAGTCTGACTCTTTAGCAGAAAGTTAAATTGATCACGTGGCATGATGCATAAGGCAATACATTGCATTCTAGGCAAAAAATGTGGTGCTACAGAAAGACAGAAGAAAGACAGACCGAGATGTCTATCTGTTTTCATATAGTTCATATAGTTCTCTCTCTATTCTCTAATTCCCCACTCTTCCTCTCTCTCTTCTCTCTCTCTACCTCATCTTTATCCCTTCCTTCTCTTCTCTCTCCCACCACCTTCTTTCACCCAGCAGTGAAGCGAAGTAATAGAAGTGCTTACCACAACAGGAACTTCTTGGTTTTCTGCACTGCCATGCCAAACCACAGAACTTACACAACACAGAGGACAACTTTATATGAGGGGAGGGAGAGAGAGAGAGAGAGGGGGGGGGAGCGAGAGCGAGAGCGAGAGAGAAAAAAGGGCGAGCGAGAGGAAAAGAGAGAGAGAGCATAAAAGAGTGGGGTACAGTACAGGGCTAAAAAGACTTGGCTCGGTTATATCATACTTTAGATGTACAGTATGCATTTGAATGACTGTGATGTACATTGTCTGACTTGTAATCTAAAAATTAAAGGTTAAAGCAGCACAACTGATAACAGAGGGTTTATTGTAGGCCTATATCCTTCCTGATATGTGATTGGCCCTATTATTACTAATACCTACTTTATGATTAGCTGCTTTTACAAAATCTGTATGTCTGTCTGAAGAAGCCCAGTTTACACCTGGTTTTATAATGCGTCCTTGATCACATTCTGATTTGCCCACACTTTTAGATACAGTTGAAGTCGTAAGTTTAAATACACCTTAACCAAATATATTTAAACTTAGTTTCACAATTCCTGACATTTACTCCTAATAAAAATTCCCTGTCTTAGGTCAGTTAGGATCACCACTTTATTTTAAGAATGTGAAATGTCACAATAATAGTAGAGAGAATGATTTATTTCAGCTTTTATTTCTATCATCACATTCCCAGTGGGTCAGAAGTTTACATGCACTCACTTTGTATTTTGTAGCATTGCCTTTAAATTGTTTAAATTGTGTCAAACGTTTCGGGTAGCCTACCACAAGCTTCCCACAATAAGTTTGGTGAATTTTGGTCATTTCATCCTGACATAGCTGGTGTAACTGAGTCAGGTTTGTAGGCCTCCTTGCTCGCACATGCTTTTTCAGTTCTGCCCACACATTTTCTATAGGATTGAGGTCAGGGCTTTGTGATGGCCACTCCAATACCTTGACTTTGTTGTCCTTAAACCATTTTGCCACAACTTTGGAAGTATGCTTGGGGTCATAGTCCATTTGTGACCAAGCTTTAACTTCCTGACTGACGTCTTGAGATGTTGCTTCAATTTATCCACATAATTTTCACTCCTCGTGATGCCATCTATTTTGTGAAGTGCACCAGTCCCTCCTGCAGCAAAGCAGGACAACATGATGCTGCCACCCCCGTGCTTCAGGGTTGGGATGGTGTTCTTTGGCTTGCAAACATCCCCCTTTTTTCTTCAAACATAACAATGGACATTATGGCCAAACACTTATATTTTTGTTTCATCAGACCAGAGGACATTTCTCCAAAAAGTGCGATCTTTGTACCCATGTGCAGTTGCAAACCGTAGTCTGGCATTTTTATGGCGGTTTTGGAGCAGTGGCTTCTTCCCTGCTGAGCGGCATCTCAGGTTTTGTCGATATAGGACTCATTTTACTGTGGATATAGATACTTTTGTACCTGTTTACTCCAGCATCTTCACAAGGTCCTTTGTTGTTCTGGGATTGATTTGCACTTTTCGCACCAAAGTACGTTCATCTCTAGCAGACAGAACACGTCTCCTTCCTGAGCGATATGAAGGCTGTGTTGTCGAATGGTGTTTATACTTGCGTACTGTTGTTTATACAGATGAACATGGTACCTTCAGGCATTTTGAAATTGCTCCCAAGGATGAACCAGATTTGTGGAGGTCTACAATTGTTTTCTGATGTCTTGGCTCATTTCTTTTGATTTTTTGAAAAAACAAGTTTTAATGACTCCAACCTAAGTGTATGTAAACTTCTGACTTCAGCTGTAGGTGTTAGTGCTGAGCGATTAACCAACAATGTCAGTTCAATTATTGGAATTCCATTTTTTGCTTTCTTTCTGTGAGCTCATTGCGCACATTGCAGAGATTCTCTAGCGAGAAATCAGATCCAGCCTGAACTGTAGGGAGTTATGTATTTTACATGCACTATATATATACTATAGTATGGTTTCGGGCAAGGCCCCTTAATTCCAGGGAAGGGAAATCTTAATGCTACATTCTCGACGATTCTGTGCTTCCCACTTTGTGGCAACAGTTTCAGGAAGGCCCGTTCCTGTTTCAGCATGACAATGCCCCTGTGCACAAAGCAAGGTCCATACAGAAATGGTTTGTCGAGATCGGAGTGGAAGAACTTGAATGGCCTGCACAGAGCTCTGACCTCAACCCCATTGAACACCTTTGGGATGAATTGGAATGCCGACTGCGAGCCAGGCCTAATCGCCCAACATCAGTGCCCGACCTCACTAATGCTCTTGTGGCTAAATGGAAGCAAGTCCCAACATCTTGTGGAATGCCTTCCCAGAAGGTTGTAGGCTGTTTAGCAAAGCGTGGACCAACTCCATATTAATGCCCATGATTTTGGAATGAGATGTTCAACGAGCAGGTGTCCACATACTAATGTAGTGTAGTGCAAAATGTGGTAATGAACTACAATGACCATAATCCATTGCACATCCAGTCTGTTTCTTTTATGCCTGCTAAGGCAGAGACACGCATGCACGATCGTGAGTGGATAGAGAGCAGCTGTTGCTTTGCAATGTATCGCTACCTTAAAATACATGATCAAAGTGATTGACAGTTGGTATTCAGTAGTCATAAAAGTATGCCTTATTTACTTTGAAGATATTCGAAATAGTGATTTTGTCACCCAGCATAGGCAGCAGATCTATAGGGATGAGATGAGTACAGGGAATTAAATAATAAATTCATCAAATAAAACTAACGTAATATACTCAACAACTTAAATATTTTAGTAAATTAAATTATCTGACTGATCAGATCTTCCTGACCACCTATGATAGCAGTGTCTATATTCGTTTTGATTGACCATTGCATGTTATATTGACTTTTTCCCTGTTCTCTTTTCTCTGCCAATCCTACATATTCCCGTAATGAAAATATGCACACCAACAGAAAACACCATTCCCTAAATAGTCACCTGATGGCGCTGTAATCCGCTTGCTCGTTATCTTGCAGGATGAAGGGATTAAATATTAGCATTCCTAATGTATGATTTTTCAGATGACCTTCAAGAAATTCCACAAAATTGTTAACAGTGACATTGGAATCACAGAAACATTTTAATTATGACCAAAGGTCAAAGGTGTTTTGATGTGATTAAATCTAATCTTCTAGTTTTTATTTTCTCAGTCAAAATGAATGTTTGCTAACTCAGGATTGGTATTAACATGGGAAAATAGCAAATGCTAACATCTTTGTTGAAGGAGAGAAATCTTAGTTATTATAGAAGTGGAATTAAAGATAAAATAAAATAAGTATTTGTTCACATGCACCGAAAACAACAGGTGTACACTTTACCGTGAAATGCTTCCTTTCGAGCCCTTTCCCAACAATGCAGAGTTAAAAAGTAAGAAAATGAGCGACAAAAATAGAAAATAGTAACACAATAGATAATAACAAGGCTCCAAAACTATTGGAACAGTAAATTTTTTGGGTGTTTTGGCTCTACTCCAGCAATTTGGATTTTAAATGATACAATGACTATGCACTTTCATTTGAGGGAATTTTCATCCATATCAGGTGGCCCATTTATAAATAACAGCACATTTTGTACAGTTCTATTTTAGGGGACCAAAAGTATTTGGACAAATACATTTATGTGTATTAAAGTAGTCAAAAGTTTAGTATTTGATCCCATATTCCTAGGAGACAATGATTACATCAAGCTTGTGACTCTACAAAGGTACATGCATTTACTGTTTGTTTTGGTTGTGTTTCAGATGACTTTGTGCCCAATAGAAATGAATGGTAAATAATGTATTGTGTCATAAATTCTATTGTAAATAAGAATATGTTTCTAAACACTACATTAATGTGGATGCTACTATGATTACTGATAGTCCTGAATGAATCGTGAATATTGATGAGTGAGATGGTTACAGACCCCCAAGACATGCTAACTTCTCACCATTACAATAACAGGGTAGGTTGGCATTGTTGGGGGGGTATGATATTTTGTTTTCGATCTAGCTAACCTGATTTAGCTTATCAACCAGCTAATTATTAGAATCAGGTGTCCTAGATTAGGGTTGGAGCAAAAAACCTAAAGAGGTTAGCTCTCCAGGAACAGGGACATTGCAACATTCTGCTGGACAAGGGGACCTTCAGGGGGGCTTTGCTCTGGGTCTTTTTGACCTCCCTGGAACTGTTAGGCTGGCTGGTGGACAGGAGGGTGCTGGGGTAAGGGATGTGAAGAAGCAAGGGACAGCTCCTTTTCCATTCTCCCAACATCTAGAATCCAAACCAACAGATTAAAGTTAATTCATTAAATCAACTGCAAGGCAGACCTTGTGAGATTAAACACAAATAAGGTAGCTAGCTATTGTCACGCCTTGGTCATAGTGTTTTGTGTTTTCGTTATATATTTTGGTCAGGCCAGGGTGTGACATGGGTTTATGTGTTTGGTTTCGTATTGGGGTTTTTTAGGATTTGGGATTACTATGTTTAGGGGTGTGTCTAGTTAGGCTTGGCTGCCTGAGGCGGTTCTCAATCTGGAGTCAGGTGATTCTCGTTGCCTCTGATTGGGAACCGTATTTAGGTAGCCTGAGTTTCACTTTGTATTTCGTGGGTGATTGTTCCTGTCTCTGTGTAGTGTTCAACAGATAGGCTGTATTAGGTTTCACGTTCCGTTTGTTGTTTTTGTATTTATTAAGTTATTTCATGTATCGTCACTTTTTTCATTAAAGACATGAGTAACCACCACGCTGCATTTCGGTCCTCTCTTTCAACAAACGAAGAACGCCGTTACAGAATCACCCACCACATATGGACCGAGCGGCGTGGTAACAGGCAGGAAAAGCGAAAGGAGGACGTTATGGACAGCAATGGCATGGAGTATACGACGTGGGAAGAAATCGACAGGTGGGCGGCCGACCCAGAGAGAGTGCAGGAGCCCGCCTGGGATTCGCTAGATCAGTGCGAAGAAGGCTATAGGCGAATGGAGTTGGAGAAACAGACACGGCGGCGCAGAGCGAAACCCGAGAGTCACCCCAAAAAATGTATTGGGGGGGGCTCAGAGGGAGAGTGGCTGAGTCAGGAGATGGACCTGAGCCAACTCTCCTTGTTTATCGTGAGGAGCCAAGGAGGAGACCAGAACCAGAGCCGGTGTTAGAGGTGAGCGAAGCAGAGACTGTGAAGGAGTTAATGGGGAAAGTGGAGTGGAGAGTAATGAGGGAGTTGCTAGCTTGGTTCTATAGATACCATATTCGTCCGACGGATCGTGTCGGGGATTTGATGGCACCTGAGTTAGCGCTCCATACTCGTCCTGAGGTGCGTGTTAGTCGGCTGGTGAAGTTGGTGCCAGCCTCACGCACCAGGCCTCCTGTGCACATCCCTAGCCTTGCACATCCTGTACCACCTCCACACTCCAGTCCTCCGGTAGCAGCTCCCCGCACCAGGCTTCCTGTGCGTGTCCTCGCTCCAGTATCACCAGTGCCCGCACCACGCATCAGGCCTATAGTGCACCTCGCCTCTCCTGCGCTGTCGGAGTCTCCCGCCTGTTTAGGACAGCCAGAGCCTTCCTGCCCTCCTGCGCTGTCGGAGTCTCCCGCCTCTCCAGCGCTGTCGGAGCCTTTCTCCTCTACAGCGCTGCCGGAGCCTCCTGCCTGTTCGGAGCAGCCTGTGCTGCCAGTCTGCAGGGTGCTGTCAGTCTGCAAGGAGCTGCCAGTCTGCAGGGAGCTGCCAGTCTGCAGGGAGCTGTCAGTCTGCAAAGAGCTGCCAGTCTGCAGGGAGCTGCCAGTCTGCAGGGTGCTGCCAGCCTGCATGGAGCAGTCAGAGCTGTCAGTCTGCATGAAGCAGCCAGAGCTGTCAGTCTGAATGAAGCAGCCAGAGATGCCAGTCTGCAAAGAGCTGCCAGTCTGCAGGGAGCTGTCAGTCTGCAAGGAGCTGTCAGTCTGCAAGGAGCTGCCAGTCTGCAGGGTGCTGTCAGCCTGCATGGAGCAGTCAGAGCTGTCAGTCTGCATGAAGCAGCCAGAGCTGTCAGTCTGCAAAGAGCTGTCAGTCTGCATGAAGCAGCCAGAGTTGTCAGTCTGCAAGGAGCTGTCAGTCTGCAAGGAGCTGCCAGTCTGCAAGGAGCTGTCAGTCTGCAAGGAGCTGTCAGCCTGCATGGAGCAGTCAGAGCTGTCATTCTGCAAGGAGCTGCCAGTCTGCAGGGTGCTGTCAGCCTGCATGGAGCAGTCAGAGCTGTCAGTCTGCATGAAGCAGCCAGAGCTGTCAGTCTGCAAAGAGCTGTCAGTCTGCATGAAGCAGCCAGAGCTGTCAGTCTGCAAGGAGCTGTCAGTCTGCAAGGAGCTGCCAGTCTGCAAGGAGCTGTCAGTCTGCAAGGAGCTGTCAGCCTGCATGGAGCAGTCAGAGCTGTCATTCTGCAAGGAGCTGCCAGTCTGCAGGGAGCTGTCAGTCTGCAAGGAGCCGCCAGTCTGCAAGGAGCTGCCAGTCTGCAAGGAGCTGCCAGTCTGCAAGGAGCTGTCAGTCTGCAAGGAGCTGTCAGAGCTGTCAGTCTGCAAGGAGCTGCCAGTCTGCAGGGTGCTGTCAGCCTGCATGGAGCAGTCAGAGCTGTCAGTCTGCATGGAGCAGCTAGATCCGCCAGTCAGCCATGATCTTCTAGATCTACCAGTCAACCAGATTCTTCCAGATCAGCCTGTCAACCAGAATCTTCCAGATCTGCTAGTCAACCAGAATCTTCCAGATCTGCTAGTCAACCTGAATCTTCCAGATCCGCCAGCCAGCCAGGATCTACCGGAGCCTACTACCTACCTGAGCTTCATCTCAGTACTGGGCTTCCTCTCAGTACTGGGCTTCCTCTCAGTACTGGGCTTCCCCTCTGTTCCGGGCTGCCCCTCATTTCCGGGCTGCCCCTCAGTTCCGGGCTGCCCCTCAGTCCCGAGCTGCCCCTCAGTCCCGAGCTGCCTCAGACCCGAGCTGCCCCTCAGTCCCGAGTTGCCCCTCAGTCCCGAGCTGCCCCTCAGTCCTGAGTTGCCCCTCAGTCCCGAGCTGCCCCTCAGTCCCGAGCTGCCCCTCAGTCCCGAGCTGTCCCTCAGTCCCGAGATGCCCCTCAGTCACGAGCTGCTCCTCAGTTCTGTGGGGTTCTGGGTGAGGACTATTAGGCCATGGTCGGCGGCGAGGGTGGATTATCCCAGGACGCGAAGGAGAGGAACTAGGACATTAATGAAGTGGGGTCCACGTCCCGAGCCGGAGCCGCCACCAAGGACAGACGCCCACCCGGACCCTCCCTATGGTTTTGAGGTGCGTCCGGGAGTCCGCACCTTGGGGGGGGGGGGGGTTCTGTCACGCCTTGGTCATAGTGTTTTGTGTTTTCGTTATATATTTTGGTCAGGCCAGGGTGTGACATGGGTTTATGTGTTTGGTTTCGTATTGGGGTTTTTTAGGATTTGGGATTGCTATGTTTAGGGGTGTGTCTAGTTAGGCTTGGCTGCCTGAGGCGGTTCTCAATCTGGAGTCAGGTGATTCTCGTTGCCTCTGATTGGGAACCGTATTTAGGTAGCCTGAGTTTCACTTTGTATTTCGTGGGTGATTGTTCCTGTCTCTGTGTAGTGTTCAACAAATAGGCTGTATTAGGTTTCACGTTCCGTTTGTTGTTTTTGTATTTATTAAGTTATTTCATGTATCGTCACTTTTTTCATTAAAGACATGAGTAACCACCACGCTGCATTTCGGTCCTCTCTTTCAACAAGCGAAGAACGCCGTTACAGCTATGATGCTCATCATGGCTTATTTGAAATAGAAAGTCATCTCAGCTGGTTAAAGCTAACTTTAACATAGTTAAGACAACTAGCTAGGATTCTTTCTAGCTGAATGTCTCTCTGGTTGATAACATTGGCCAGCTGAGTCAAAGCAATGTATAGCTAGTTAGCTCAAAAATAGCTAAATAGCTGGTTAGATGGAACTTTGCCACAAAACAAACAGCGGACACACCAAAAGTCGGTCTTCTTTCATAGTTAAATAGGTTGAACTCGAAATCGCACCTCAGCTGACATGAAGTGTATCTCTCCCAACATTTCTCAAGCTCACCTGGAGCCCTGGGCCAGCCATTCTTAAATATCACCTGGGCTAGCACAAGTGAAACACCTACCGACTAACGAGATGGACAAGACAGCACAGATGTAACACATACTTACTAACGTGATGACGCCAATCTGTGAGCCCTATGTGCCAACGTGCTACCTCGAAATATAAATATAAAACCAAAACCGGTAACAATTCGTAAGCCTAATTTCCATTGCTATCGGGAAACCAGGCCCAGTGCAGTATCCACTCACCTCAAAAGACTACAAGCTAAATGTCTGTTCCCACACGCTGTCCTCGAAAGCGGGCTTCTAGACTGGAACCAAAGATAATACGGTATAAAGATAGCCAGAAACTGCTTCTCCAATAGAACATCACGCTTGTAGGCGATGTCATGGCGATGTTGGCTAGCATATGCGCATTAACACATAATCGGGTCTAATAGTTGTCTCGCACCGAACTGTGTAGCAGGCCGTCAAATCAAAGGCACTCGATATAAAGTTGTTTTGACAAAAATTAAAATGTGTCAGTTTGTCAATTTCACAAGGTTGGAGTAATGACATGCTCAACTACATAAAACTAGCTCGATTCGAGGTTATGCCTACAGATTAAGAAAATTAACAACTAAGTAATTTTTTTTTCTTTTTTTTTTCGGAACCATGGGGATTCTGGCATGACCAACCAGCTGACGAAAGTGAAGCTAGCCTGTAAGCTAGCCTGTAAACTGGTCGTCACTAGCTAGCGCAGCAACAAAGTCATAAACCCTGCCTATTTAAAAATGTATTTTCTTATAATCTGATTTTATACCTAACCTTAACCGCACTAGTTAATTTAAGACAAAAAGCACATTTTTGTTCTCGTGAATTTTTACGATACAGACAATTTGGGCTTTGTTGCTGTGCTATCTAGTGAAAACGCTATAAACTCTGTAAATGAATAGTGAAAGCAAAAAATTATAGGAGGTGTGCTCAATTATTTATATGTTTTATACTAGTTATCAAACATGTCTTCCTAAAAGTAATTATGTGATCTATACTGAACAAAAATATAAACGAAACGTGCAACAATTTCAAATATCTTACTGAGTTATAGTTCATATAAGGAAGTCAGTCAATTGAAATTAATTAATTAGGCCCTACATTTAACATTGCTGGGCAGGGAGGCATCCATGGGTGGATTTGCGAGGGCATAGGGGAGCCAGGCCCAGCCAATCAGAATGAGTTTTTCCCTACAAAAGGGATTTATTACAGACAGAAATACTCCTCAGCACCCCCCACCAGACTATCCCGCAGGTGAAGAAGCCGGATGTGGAGGTTCTGGGCTGGCGTGGTTACATGTGGTCTGCGGTTGTGAGGCCGGTTGGAAGTACTGCCAAATTCTTTAAAACGATGTTGGAGTCAGCTTAAGGTAAAGGAATGAACATTCAATTATCTGGCAACAGCTCCGGTGGACATTCCTGCAGTCAATATGCAAATTGCATGCTCACTCAAAACTTGAGACTCTGTGGCATTGTGTTGTGTGACAAATCTACACATTTTAGAGTGGCCTTTTATTATCCCCAAGTGCACCTGTGTAATGATCATACCGTTAAATCAGCTTTTTGATATGCCACACCTGTCAGGTGGATGGATTATCTTGGCAAAGGAGAAATGCTCACTAACACGGATGTAAACAAATTTGTGCACAAAATTTGAGAGAAATAAGCTTGGATTTTTTTTTTAGCTCATGAAACATGGGACCAACACTTTACGTGTTGAATTTATATTTTTGTTCACTGTGTAGGTTTTGATAAATGTTTATGCCTAAATGGTCAAAATTGTTAACGTGTTTAGAGCTACTCATATCACAATTATCTGTGCATTATGTCACAGTGGAAGGGATGAGGGGGGGGGGGGTATTTATTATTTATTTATTTAACCAGGCAAGTTGTCTGAGAACACATAATTTACAGCAACGACTTGGGGAATAGTTACAGGGGAGAGGAGATGAATGAGCCAATTGTAAAATGGGCATGATAAGGTGGCCATGATGGTATGAAGGGCAGATTGGGAATTTAGTCAGGACACCAGTGTTAACACCCCTACTCTTACAATAAGTGCCATGGGATCTTTAGTGACCACAGACAGTCAGGAGACCTGTTTAATGTCCCATCCAAAAGACAGTACCCTACACAGGGTACTGTCCCCAATCACCACCCTGGGGATATATATTTTTTTAGACCAGAGAAAGGGGTACCTCCTACAACACCTCCAGTCTCCCATCCAGGGAGTGACCAAGACCAACCCTGCTTAGCTTCAGAATCAAGCCAGAAGTGGGATGCAGGGTGGTATGCTGCTGGCTATTAAACACCCAGGGTACGAACATACACTACCGGTCAAAAGTTTTAGAACACCTACTCATTCAAGGGTTTTTCTTTGTTTTTTAAATATTTTCTATGTTGTAGAATAATAGTGAAGACATCAAAACTATTAAATAACACATGGAATCATGTACTAACCAAAAAAGTGTCAAACAAATCAAAATATATTTTATATTTTTGATTCTTCAAATAGCCACCCTCTGCCTTGATGACAGGTTTGCACACTCTTGGCATTCTCTCAACCAACCTCACGAGGTAGACACCTGGAATGCATTTCAATTAACAGGTGTGCCTCCTTAAAAGTTCATTTGTGGAATTTCTTTCCTTCTTATTGCGTTTGAGCCAATTAATTGTGTTGTGACAAGGTAGGGGGTATACAGAAGATAGCCCTATTTGGTAAAATATCAAGTCCATATAATGGCAAGAACAGCTCAAATAAGCAAAGAGAAGCGACAGTCCATACTTACTTTACGACATGAAGGTCAGTCAATACGGAACATTTCAAGAACTTTGAAAGTTTCTTCAAGTGCAGTTGCAAAAACCATCCAGCGCTATGATGAAACTGGCTCTCATGACGACCGCCACAGGAATGGAAGACACAAAGTTACCTCTGATGCAGAGGATTAGTTCATTAGAGTTCCAGCCTCAGAAATTGCAGCCCCAGTAAATGCTTCACAGAGTTCAAGTAACAGACACATCTCAACATCAACTGTTCAGAGGAGACTATGTGAATCAGGCCTTCATGGTTGAATTGCTGAAAAGAAACCACTACTAAAGGACACCAATAAGAAGAAGAGACTTTATTGGGCCAAGAAACACGACCAATGGACATTAGACTGGTAGAAATGTGTCCTCTGGTCTTTAGTCCAAATTGTAGATTTTTTGTTCCAACCGTAGTGTCTTTGTGAGACGCGGTATGGGTGAATGGATGATATCTGCATGTTTGTTTCCCACCGTAAAGCATGAAGGAGGAGGTGTTATGGTGTGGGGTTGCTTTGCTGGTGGCACTATCTGTGATGTATTTAGAATTCAAGGCACACTTAACCAGCATGGCTACCACAGCATTCTGCAGCGATACACCATCCCATCTGTTTTGGGCTTAGTGGGACGTTCATTTCTTTTTCAAAAGGACAATGACCAGACACACCACCAGGCTATGTAAGGGCTAATTGTCCAAGGAGAGTGATGGAGTACTGCGTCAGTTGACCTGGCATCCACAATTCTCGACCTCAACCAAATTGAGATGGTTTGGGCAGAGTGAAGAAAAAGGAACCAAGAAGTGCTCAGCATATGTGGGAACTCCTTCAACGCTGTTGGAAAAGCATTACAGGCGAAGGTGGTTGAGAGAATGCTAAGAGTGTTCAAATCTGTCATTAAGGCAAAGGGTGGCTATTTGAAGAATCTGAGATATATAATATATTTTGATTGGTTTAACACATTTTTTATTACTATATGATTGTGTGTTATTTCATAGTTTTGATGTCTTCATTATTATTCTACAATGTAGAAAATAGCTTAAAAAAAGAAAAACCCTTGAATGAGTAGGTGTTCTAAAACCTATGACCGGTATTGTACATATAGCACTGTACAGTACACACAATTGCTGTAAAATGGGTGCCACCATTATATTGATGCCCTGTTATGGGTAACAATTAAGTACCTTACTGTTATTGTTTTCAATTAAAATAATAAAAAACAAACAAAAACTCTCTTAGCAGAAAGCATTTTCTCAAGCAAGATTTTAGCTAGGACTGTCTGGGAGTGGTCTGAGTAGGTACCAGGAAAGAGAAAACCATGTTTCTTTTTGTTCTATTAACTCATTTGTTGACTGGTGATGTCACCAGGCAGGCCAAAACTCTATCCCACCAAAACAGGCTAAATATTCAGGCACTCTTTTCATACAGCTCTTACACTAATAGGGCATCATCATAATTCTCACAATTTTACAGTATTATTCCAACCTCATAGTGTGGAAATATATATAAAACGCAGGTAATTGCATTTTTGACAGTACTGGGCCTTTAAACAGTATGGGGAGGCTTTCCAAGACAGAAAAAGCAGGAAAAATCAAAAATTGTTCAAGGACTAGGTGTAATCTGTATCCGTGAAACCACTCCTTAATCGTACAGGTGACCTAGCCTAATACATGTGTTGCGTTCACGTGCTAGTTGGAACAAGGAAACTCTGAAATTTCAGACTTGCTATCCGGTTGTAGTTAGTAGGCCACATGCCATGTACAACCAAGTAAGTCGGATATGTCAAAGTTTCCTGTTTCAGACTAGCAAGTGAACGCGGCAATAGGCCTACCTACTCAGATGGAAAATGGGCATGGTAGTTGACAGCTTTTGAACATATTTTGAAGCTATACATGGTTTATGCTCCTGTAATATACAATGGAGTACGCAAACCTGATATTTGGGATATGATAAGGTAAGACAGTTACAGCTGAAGTCAGAAGTTTACATACACTTAGGTTGGAGTCATTCAAACTCCTTTTTCAACCACTCAATAAATTTCTTGTTAACAAAATATACTTTTGGCAAGTCGGTTAGGACATTTACTTTGTGAATGACACAAGTAATTTTTCCAACAATTGTTTACAGGGATTATTTGACTTATAACTCACTGTATCACAATTCCAAAAGCTTCTGGTAGGCTAATTGACATCATTTGAGTCAATTGGAGATGTACCTGTGGAAGTATTTCAAGGCCTACCTTCAAACGCAGTGCCTCTTTGCTTGACATCATGGGAAAATCAAAAGAAATCAGCCAAGACCTCAGAAAAAAATTGTAGACCTCCACAAGTCTGGTTCATCTTTGGGACAATTTCCAAAAACCTGAAGGTACAACGTTCATCTGTACAAACAATAGTATGTAATAAACACCATGGGACCATGCAGCCGTCGTACAGGTCAGGAAGGAGACGCGTTTCGTCTCCTAGAGATGAAAGTGCTTTAGTGCAAAAAGTGCAAATCAATCCCAGAACAACAGCAAAGGACCATGTGAAGATGCTGGAGGAAACAGGTACAAAAGTATCTATAACCACAGTAAAACCAGTCCTATATTGCATAACCTGAGAGGCCGCTCAGCAAGGAAGAAGCCACTGCTCCAAAACCGCCATAAAATAGCCAGTCTACGGTTTGCAATTGCACATGGGGACAAAGATCATACTTTTTGGAGAAATGTCCTCTGGTCTGATGAAACAAAAATAGAACTGTTTGGCCACAATGACCATTGTTATGATTGGAGGAAAAAGCGGGAGGCTTGCAAGCCAAGAACACCATCCCAACTGCGAATCACGTGTGTGGCAGCATCATGTTGTAGGGGTGCTTTGCTGCAGGAGGGCCTGGTATACTTCACAATTTACATGGCATCTTGAGGAATGTAAAGTGTGTGGATATATTGAAGTAACATCCTATATATATATATATATTCATGAAAACAAACAATAAAAACACCCATTTTACCACAAATTTGGAAGTATGCTTTGGGTCATTGTCCATTTGGAAGACTAATTTGCGACCAAGCTTTGACTTCCTGACTATTGTCTGTTTTCATGAATAAATATATATATATATATATATATATATATATATATATATATATATATATGAAAACAAACAATAAAAACACTCTCTCTTACCCAGATCGACTTACAGTAGTGGTTGAATCCATTTTCATACTGGTTTCCCGTGTGAATATATATGTGTATACAGTACCAGGCTACCTAAGTATGATTCTCAATCAGAGACAACGAATGACACCTGCCTCTGATTGAGAACCATACTAGGCCAAACACATAGAAATATAACAACATAGAAAAAAGACAATAGACTACCCACCCCAACTCACGCCCTGACCAACCTAACACAAAGACATAAAAAAGGAACTACGGTAAGAACGTGACAGTACCCCCCCCCCCCCCCCAAAAGTGTGGACTCCGGCCGCAAAACCTGAACCTATAGGGGAGGGTCTGGGCCGGCGTCTGTCCTCGGTGGCGGCGCGGGATGTGGACCCCACTCCACCATAGTTTTTGCCCGCTTAAGTGGCGCCTTTGGAGCGGTGACCCTCGTCGCCGACCTCGGACTGGGGACCCTTGCAGCGGGAACCGAATAGATGGGAGACTCCGGCAGCGCCGGATAGGCGGGAGACTCCGTCAGCGGCGTAGTGAAGGGCGACTCCGGCAGCACCGTAGTGAAGGGCGAATCCGGCAGCGCCGTTGTGAAGGGCGACTCCGGCAGCTCCTGACTGACGGGCGGCTACGGCAGCTCCTGCCTGACTGACGGGCGGCTCCGGCAGCTCCTGACTGACGGGCGGCTCCGGCAGCTCCTGACTGACGGGCGACTCCGGCAGCTCAGGACAGACTGGTGGCTCCGGCAGCTCAGGACAGACGGATGGCTCCGGCAGTTCAGGACAGACGGGCAAACCTGGAGAGAGGAGACGGAGAGACAGCCTGGTGCGTGGGGCGGCCACAGGACCCACCAGGCTGGGGAGACCTACAGTAGGCCTGGTGCATGGAGGAGGCACCGGATGGACCGGGGTGTGGGGGAGCACTGGAGCTCTGGTGCGCAGCCTTGGCACCACTCCTCCAGGCTGGATGACCACTTTAGCCCGGACCATCCAGAGTGCAGGCACAGGTTGAATCTAGCTGTGGGTGAATACTGGAGATCTGGTGCATACTACTCGCACCTCTCCCTTAGGCTCAATGCCCACATTCGCCCAGCACGGGCGGAGCGCAGGCATAGGACGCACTGCACCCTCCCAGCGCCCCGGAGACACAGCACGCAGAGCCGGCGCAGGATACCCTGGGCCGAAACGGCGTACCGGTGACCAGACACGCTGAGCCATCACAACACACCCTGGCTGGATGCCCACTCTCGCATGGTACTTGCAAAATGGGTGTTTTTATTGTTTGTTTTCAAAAATAAATAAAAATATATATTCATGAAAACAAACAATAAAAACACACACGCTCTTACCCAGATTGACTTACAGTAGTGGGTGAATACATTTTCATACTGGTTCCCCGTGTGAATATATATGTGCATACAGTACCAGGCTACCTAAGTATGATTCTCAATCAGAGACAACGAACGACACCTGCCTCTGATTGAGAACCATACCAGGTCAAACACATAGAAATATATCAACATAGAAAAAAGACAATAGACTACCCACCCCAACTCACGCCCTGACCAACCTAACACAAAGACATATAAAAGGAACTAAGGTCAGAACGTGACACATACTTTATTAATAGCCCTTTGAATGTCAGCTATGAATACCAGGCCTGGTTTCCCAGATTTTTCTGTGTTCTATTCTTTCCAGTAGTTGTCTTCTTTTTTTAATCTCCAATGCATGTAAAAAACTTGTCTGATTAGGATGAATAATATCAGAAAATAACTTTTTAATTCTATGTGCAATGCATTTTGCTAGAATTTTTGCATCACAACACTGAAGTGTAAAGGGCCTCCAATTTCTTTAATGGGCTGCTGGATCTTTATAATTACCACCTGGGTCCTGTTTCAGTAATAGTGAAATCAGACCTTCTTGTTGAGTATTTGATAATCTACCATTTTTATAGGAATGGTTAAAATATGCTAGTAATGATCCTCTGAGTACATCAAAAAAGGTTTGACATATAGTACCAGTCAAAGTTTGGACACACCTACTCACTCAAAGATTTTTCTTTATTTTATTTAAAAACATCAAAACTATGAAATGACACATATGGAATTATTTAGTAACCAAAAAAGTGTTGAACAAATCAAAATAGATTTTACATTCTTCAAATAGCAACCCTTTGCCTTGATGACACGTACACACCACTTCATTATTGCAGAGTCCTACTTGTCACATGCTGATCTGTTTCACCTGTCCCTATAATTGTCTCCACTCCCTCCAGGTGTCGCTTATTTTCCCCAGTGTATTTATCCCTGTGTTTCCTGTCTCTCTGTGCCAGTTCGTCTTGTATGTTTCCAAGTCAACGTGTTTTTTCCTCCTGGTTTGGACCCTTACCTGTTTCTGGACTTTGTACCCACCTTCCTGACCATTCTGCCTGCCTCTACCACGAGCCTGTCTGCCACTCTGTACCTCCTGGACTCTGATCTGATTTTCACCTTTTGCCTGTCCACAACCATTCTCTTGTCTACTCCTTTTGGATTAATAAACATTGTAAGACTTCAACCATCTGCCTCCTGTGTCTGCGTCTGGGCCTCGCCTTGCATTATGATGCTACTAGGAAGACTAATATTGCATTCTAGCATGAAGCTTCAATGTCTGGGAAAGAGCACACTGCACAGCGGTCTTTTGATTATTGCTGAACTCTTAACTCCCCTGATGGCCTCCCTCCCAGCACAGGAACCAGAGCAACCGTACAGTGGCCCGCTGCTGCCAGGCAAGAACCGCTCACTCTGAGAGGGAGCGATCTCCTAATTGGCCCAAATGGGTGAAATCAGAACCAATAAGCGATAAGAGCTGGATTGTTCCCGAGATCGGATAGCGATAGCATTCTGCATGGGGCAGCCAGGAGAAAGATTGCACTATTGACCTAACAGAGAGTAATTGTTCAAACACTTTTAATCTCTCTCCTTTACCCAGGTGCATGACATAAACCTACAGCCCACTCCACCTCATGGCTGGCATCGCCTAGCCTTGAGCAAACACACTCAACACCTGGATGGCTGGATGGATGTACTCTTTATGCTTCCTTATGCTTTTATATACCTGAGGAAGCGATCTGTCTTTCTGTGGTCAGCTCTTTTTTTGTCAGTTGGTTGGAGTGTATCTGTAGGGGACTGCAATCTTGGATATGGGAATACAAAATCAAGAGGCGGGCGCTCACAAATGAGCGCTCACAAATGATCAAGAGGCGGGCTGAAATCCCGGAATGTAGCTTTAAGAAACAAAAGGAAGCAGGGAAAAACTCATTTGAATAAATGTGGATTTTTACACTGTTATGTCGGTGTCATAACCAGCCATAAAATAAAATAACAAAATATATGTCACAACAGGTGTCAATATATGAGTCATGACAGTGTTATGACATATTATGACATGGTTACAACCGTGTCATAACGTGTTATGACACTGGGTGTCAAGTAAAGTGTTACCAATAAATCACATTCAGAAAATGGTTTGTGTGGTAATAATTTGTTTATTTAATGTTTTATTCACGTTTTCAAGTCTGGTGACAAATCATATATTCCAATTCTTGCATAGATTGTAATAGACACATATGATGTGTGTAAAATACTTTTTTGAAGGTTGAACTGATTGTGGTGAGTTAATAGTAAGCTATTTTCTGGATGTGTGTGGAGCCATGTTCGTTGACATCATTCAACTGGGTGTCACGTCAGATCAAAGATGTTATAGCAAAATGAGGTGAAGGGATGGTTTTACTCGTCTTTCGAGAACATTTCCGGAAGTGTATGAGGGTAGATGACACACCCCCTTTGTCTTCAACATGCATACTGCAAACAGACCCAACTCATCTTGTCACCTCTTCTTATCTTTAGTTGATGCAGAAAAACAAATATGGCGGCGCTCACAAATGACCCACTGTCTGATTGCTTCCCACCTTTCAAAACTCTTTTACTCAATTACTTAGATCACTAGTGTGCACACTTGTGATGTGATGAATTGTAAATAGTGATTTCTATTAGGTAATTCATATTTCTATCAGCTGACATTTGGCTAAATTTGACCGCTGTACTTGAATTTCAAACAACTTAATTGTGATATAGTATATTCATTCAAAATCGACTTGGAGTTGTTTTTAAGTTGAAGCAATTATTTTTTTTATGAAAGTGATTGGTATACGGGTAACAATATGAAATCAGAAATTGAATATCTCTTTAAACATTCCTTAAGAGTCTAATGACGCACACATGCATCAGTATAAGTCATATAATAATAAAATCCCCATAAATATCTGTCAGTTTAAGGTAGAGATATCATTGCATGAGCTGCGTCTCAATCCACGAAATCCTATGTCGGCCTTCCACATCTGCTGTGGGAGGTGGCCGAGCTACAGTGGTGTTTGTCAGACCATGAGACATCCGAACCGTTTGAGATACAAACTAATATGATCCTACTATGGAAAGCTGAGACTCTCACAAAAACAATGGTGTTCTCCGTTTTGCTCAACATAAAGTGTCAAGGGACTCGTCTGAAGGCAACCCATACAAACAAATGGGAGGATGGAGGTAGTTTTGTGCTCCAAAAAAATGAGGGGTTAAATATGCGTAATATTAAAGTAACACTGCTAAAAAAAAACACGACAAAGGAATACACCTTTTTTCTTAAATGCAAGCCCTATGTTTGGGGCAAATCCAACACATCACTGAGTAACTGTCCCTTTATTTTCAAGCCTGGTGGTGGCTACATCAATAGCCTACAAAACAAGGCCAAATTTACACTGGATTTGCTTACCAAGTAGACAGTGAATGTTCAGTTTCGACTTTAATCTTGAAAAACTGTTTGTTTACCTATGATCCCCAACATCTTGACAGAGCTTGAAGAATTATGAAAAGAATAAGGGGCTAACATTGCATAATTTTTATTTATTATTTATTTATTTCATCTTTATTTAACCAGGTAAGCTAGTTGAGAACAAGTTCTCATTTACAACTGCGACCTGGCCAAGATAAAGCAAAGCAGTTCAATGGAAACAACAACACAGAGTTACACATGGAATAAACAAGCGTACAGTCAATAACACAATAGAAAAAATAAAGTCTATATACAGTGTGCGCAATGGCATGAGGAGGTAAGGCAATAAATAGGCCATAGTAGCAAAGTAATTACAATTTAGCAGATTAACACTAGGAGTGATAGATGAGCAGATGATGATGAGCAGATGATGGTGTGTAAAGTAGTGATACTGGTGTGCAACAGAGCAGCAAAATAAATAAAAACAATATGGGGATGGGGTAGGTAGATTGGGTGGGCTATTTACAGATGGACTATGTACAGCTGCAGCGATCGGTTAGCTGCTCAGATAGCTGATGTTTAAAGTTAGTGAGGGAAATGTAAGTCTCCAGCTCCAACGATTTTTGCAATTCGTTCCAGTCACTGGCAGCAGAGAACTGGAAGGAAAGACGGCCAAAGGAGGTGTTGGCTTTGGGGATGACCAGTGAGATATACATGCTGGAGTGTGTGCTACGGGTGGGTGTTGTTATCGTGACCAGTGAGCTGAGATAAGGCGGAGCTTTACCTAGCATAGACTTATAGATGACCTGGAGCCAGTGGGTCTGGCGACGAATGTGTAGCGAGGGCCAGCCGACTAGAGAAAGCAGGTCGCAGTGGTGGGTGGCATAAGGTGCTTTGGTAACGAAATGGACGACACTGTGATAGACTATTTCCAATTTGCTGAGAGGAGTATTGGAAGCTATTTTGTAGACGACATCGCCGAAGTCGAGGATTGGTAGGATAGTCAGTTTTACTAGGGTAAGTTTGGCGGCGTGAGTGAAGATAGTTGCAAAATAGAAAGCCGATTCTAGATTTGTTTTTGGATTGGAGATGTTTAATATGAGTCTGGAAGGAGAGTTTACAGTCTAGCCAGACACCTAGGTATTTGTAGTTGTCCACGTATTCTAGGTCAGAACCGTCCAGAGTAGTGATGCTAGTTGGGCGGGCGGGTGCGGGCAGCTAATGGTTGAAGAGCATGCATTTGGTTTTGATAGCGTTTAAGAGCAGTTGGAGGCCACAGAAAGGTGGATCAGGGAATCACCCGCAGCAGGAGCGACATTGTTGATATATACAGAGAAAAGAGTCGGCCCGAGAATTGAACCCTGTGGTACCCCCATAGAGACTGCCAGAGGTTCGGACAACAGGCCCTCCGATTTTACACTCTGATCTCTGTCTACGAAGTAGTTGTGAACCAGGCGAGGCAGTCATTTGAGAAATCAAGGCTATTGAGTCTGTCGAAAAAAACGGTGATTGACAGAGTCGAAAGCCTTGGCCAGGTCAATGAAGATGGCTGCACAGTACTGTCTTTTATCGATGCCGGTTATGATATCGTTTAGTACCTTGAGCGTGGCTGAGGTGCAGCCAGGATCAGCTCGGATACCGGATTGCACAGCGGAGAAGGTTTGGTGGGATTCTAAATTGTCAGTGATCTGTTTATTAACCTCTCTGGGATATGTGGGACGGTAGCGTCCTACTTGGCCAAAACCAAAGAAAATGTTCCTATAAAAATCTAACTTTCATCAAATCACACAAGTAAGACACCAAATTAAAGCTACACATATATTGAATCCATCCAACATGCCAGATTTCAAAAAGGCTTTTCGGCGAAAGCAAACAATGTTATTATCTGAAGAAGCACCTCCATAAACAAAAGAGAGAAAACATATTTCAATCCTGCAGGCAAGACACAAAACAAAGAAATAAAAATATAAATCATGCCATACCTTTGACGAGCTTCAACTCTTGGCACTCCAATATGTCCCATAAAAATCACAAATGGTCCTTTTGTTCGATTAATTCCGTCCATATATATCCAAAATGTCCATTTATTTGGCATGTTTGATCCAGAAAAACACCGGTTCCAACTAACGCAACGTGACTACAAGATATCTCAAAAGGTACCTGTTAACTTAGACAAAACATTTCAAACGACTTTTGTAATACAACGTTAGGTATTTTTTAAAGTAAATAATCGATAAAATTGAAGACAGGATGATCTGTGTTCAATACAGAAAGAAAACAAACTGAAGCATGCTTTCTGGTCATGCGCCTCTATCAAACAGTAAACACGAAGTGACCCTCGTTCAAGATGGCCGTACTTCTTCATTACAAAAAGGAATAACCTCAACCGATTTCTAAAACTGGTGACATCCAGTGGAAGCGGTAGGAACTGCAAGCAAGTCCCTTAGAAATCTGTATTCCCAATGAAAACCCATTGAAAAGAGAGTGACCTCAACAACAACAAAAAATCTGAATGGCACGTCCTCGGGGTTTCGCCTGCTAAATAAGTTCTGTTATACTCACAGACATGATTCAAACAGTTGTAGACACTCCAGATTATTTTCTATCCAAATCTATGCATATCTTATCTTCTGGGGATGCGTAGCAGGCAGTTGGATTTGGGCATGCTTTTCATCCAAAATTCCAGTGATCGATGAGATCCTAGAGAAGTTAACTTGGCTTTCAAAGACTTTAGAAAGGCAGGGCAGGATGGATATAGGTCTGTAACAGTTTGGGTCTAGAGTGTCACCCCCTTTGAAGACGGGGATGACCGCGGCAGCTTTTCAATCTTTAGGGATCTCGGACGAAACGAAAGAGAGGTTGAACAGACTGGTAATAGGGGTTGCAACAATGGCGGAGGATAATTCTTTGAAAGAGAGTGCACAGATTGTCTAGTCCAGCTGATTTGTACGGGTCCAGGTTTTGCAGATCTTTCAGAAAATCTGTGATCTAGATTTGGGTGAAGGAGATGCTGGGGAGGCTCGGGCAAGTAGCTGCGAGGGGAGCAGAGCTGTTGGCCGGGGTTGGGATAGCCAGAAGGAAATCATGGCCAGCCGTAGAGAAATGCTTATTGAAATGTTCGATTAGCATGGATTTATCGGTGGTGACCGTGTCGCCTAGCCTCAGTGCAGTGGGCAGCTGGGAGGAGGTGCTCTTGTTCTCCATGGACTTTACAGTGTCCCAAATTCTTTGGGAGTTAGAGCTACAGGATGCAAATTTCTGTTTGAAGAAGCTAGCCTTTACTTTCCTGAGTGTATTTGTTCCTGACTTCCCTGAACAGTTGCATATCGCGGGGACTATTCAACGCTATTGCAGTCCGCCACAGGATGTTTTTGTGCTGGTCAAGGGCATTCAGGTCTGGAGTGAACTAAGGGCTATATCTGTTCTTAGTTCTACATTTTTTGAAAGGGGCATGCTTATTTAAGATGGTGAGGAAATTACTTTTAAAGAATGACCAGGCATCCTCGACTGACGGGATAAGGTCAATATCCTTCCAGGATACCTGGGCCAGGTCGATTAGAAAGGCCTACTCGCAGAAGTGTTTTAGGGAGCGTTTGACAGTGATGAGGGCTGGTCGTTTGACTGTGGACCCATAGCGGATGCAGGCAGTGATCGCTGAGATCCTGATTGAAAACAGCAGAGGCGTATTTGGAGGGCAAGTTGGTCAGGATAATATCTATGAGGGTGCCCATGTTTCCGGATTTAGGGCTGTACCTGGTGGTTTCCTTGATAATTTGTGTAAGATTGAGGGCATCCATGTGTGTAAATGGCTTAGAGACGTACCGAAGAATCCTCAGGGACCTGAATACATATGCAACTACTATATTTGAGTTATTTAATTTCTAGCAATCTTTTTTTTAAATCCAATTTCACATTAGAATATTTTTTGTAGATTTTTGACCAATAAATCTATCAAATCCATTTTAATCCCACTTTGTAACAATATAATGTGAAGAAATCCTGCTCTCCCTCTCTGGTAACAAGTGGAAATACAAAATTGATTGTGCGTGCTATGGACCTTTTTAGGATATGGAAAATTATTTTATCAAACAGAACGACACTTCATGTTATCTCTGGGACCCTTTGGATGATAAATCAGAGCAAGATTTCAGAATGAAAGTACACATTTGACCTTCAGAGGTGAATTTATCATAGCATTTTTTTGCAGTAATAGCTACTGTAAATTGGACAGTACAGTTATATTAACAAGAATTTAAACTTTCAGCCGATATAAGACATTTCTATGTACCGACATTTGTTGTTACTCTAAAATCTGCGATCTTGATATAACACGCTGCATGATTTACAACTGCCCCGTTGATGGAAGGACGATCCCCTTAAGTACTTTCTGAATTTCATGTTCAGAAGAGTGCAGAGAAAGTTGACAATACTAGAAACACGCTATGCATACACTTTTTTTGTAAAGAAAATACAGGAATTCTATTTCAAATACCACTTTAGTATATTTCTAATTTATGAGAAATATACATAAAATGTACTTAAGGTGTATTCAAAGTATATTTGTTTTGCTCTTTATCTACTATACTAATAATATACTTATGTACAAATAAAGTGTATGAATTTAGATAATTAAAAATGTATTTAATATACTTAAATGCTAATAAAATACTAATAAAATTGACATTAAATGTATTTAAAAAATTTCAAATGTAGATTATTTTAAATATATTTAAAATATGTTAACGAAGTATGATTTAAGTATATTTAAATATCATTTTTTCCCACTTGGGTTCTATGTGCTTAGTGTGCAATAGCCTGGGGACAACTTTACACCAATAAACACCTACCTTTATGAAAGCCGCCAACCTAAAGAAATTGAAAGTGGCTTACTTCTGGAACTAAGTTACATGTTCCTCAGTACACAAATGCGCACACAATAAAAACTAGCTACACCACGCGGTTCTGGGCCCAGTCAGATCTTTGACACATTCACCCACACCCCCTCTGAAGGATCAGCCACAAAATTGGAACAGATTGCAAACAAGCCCTGTGTCTCCAGCATGGGAACCGAAGAGGAATACCTGGTAGTCTTAGGATGGACTACTCCAAATCATCTTGCTTCCGACAAACACCCACACACAAACACAAGCTTTGCAAGTCCATCAACCCATTTAAATACTTCTCACACCCTACTGTAACCTGTGGATCATGAGAGAACCTTCATAAATCAGCAGAACATTAAAAACCTATTTATTGATGCTTCATGTAGTATCCTGTAAAACTTAGTTTGAAGTGAGAGACATTCGGTCATTCATAACATATCCATAAACACTCTATAGCACAAGATGCTGTACTTAATTTAAAGTCAGACCCCTTTGGCAATTTATAACACATGCAAAAAGACAATGAAATACAGACAAATGTATTAACAATTAGGAAAAATTAACCATACATTTCCTTTTATTTGTACATGTTTTAAATAATACAAATGCATGGAGTTTAAAGTTCAGCAATGCAATTACATTGAACATTTCACAGGGCTGTGAATAGTGTAGCTTGTCCCTGAACTTGCGGATGAACGGTTCTTGCTTCTCTTCCTACTGGAGATACTGCACAACAACCTCAACGTGATCAAGACAAAGGAGATGATTGTGGACTACAGGAAAAAGAGGACCGAGCACGCCCCCATTCTCATCGACATGGCTGTAGTGGAGCAGGTTGAGAGCTTCAAGTTCCTTGGCTTCCACATCAACAACAAACTAACATGGTCCAAGCACACCACAATAGTTGTGAAGAGGGCACGACAAAACCTATTCACACTCAGGAGACTGAAAAGATTTGGCATTGGTCCTCAGATCCTCAAAATGTTTTACAGCTGCACCATCGAGAGCATCCTGACGGGTTCCATCACTGTCTGGTATGGCAACTGCTCGGCCACCGAGGCACTACAGAGGGTAATGTGTACGGCCCAGTACATCACCGGGGCCAAGCTTCCAGCCATCCAGGACCTCTTTACCAGGCGGTGTCAGAGGAAGGCCCTAAAAATCGTCAAAGACTCAAGCCACCCTAGTCATAGACTGTTCTCTCTGCTACCGCACGGCAAACGGTACCGGAGCGCCAAGTCAAGGTCCAAGAGGCATAACCAAGAAAACTGAATTGGGGGAAAAAACAGAAAGCAAAAGTAAAAACTGATTTTAAAAAGGCTCTATCAACGTTTTTTTATGTGCATAACTGCAATTTAGAGTGTGTGCCGTCCTGCACCCAAGAGCAAAATAGGTTGGGCCATCCTAGAAATGTTTTAGTGAAATATAATATAATTTATACAAAACAGCAGATACTTTTATCCAAAGCAACTTACAGTCATGCGTGAATACATTTTTACGTATGTTTGGTCCAGGGAATCCAACAAAATATCGTGGGGTTGCAGTGCTCTACCAAGATGCATGACAGGGGTATACTGTAAATGCTTTGTGAAGCTTCAATTGAATATGCTTGATAAGGCCTTTATGAAGCTGCTTATGCCACCTTGTATAAAGCAAAGGTTTATGTCATGTGTCATATTGGGTTATGTCACATTTGACAGTGGTGGTTATGTCACTCAGTTATGCCACATTTATGAACCCTTTATAAAGCGGGACCAAAACGGGTTTGAAAATAATTAGAAATTGACAAGCTGAAACATAGCCTTGATTTGAGGGCAGAGCACATTGTCTTGTTGCGTAACAATAACATTTTGGAACACTAGCAAGGTTTTTCATCCAATTTGCGACAGATTTTCATGCAAATATAATCAAATCTGCATAAAGAAAATATGCCCAATTTCCCACCAGTGGCGTGTTTCCACCAAATGGACTTGTTGCAGGTAAAAGTCAGTGCATGATGACTTGGTGCACACAAAATGTACTTTTTAACAAAAAATAATATTTACCAAATAAAAAGTTATAAAAAATCGATGTTTCCATCACATTTTCAACTACTGATTGTTTGTCACAATAACTGTTGCTTTAAATAGCAAATGTGCCTACTCTGGTCTTGGCATGTGTGCTCTAGCCAACAGCTTGCAGATATTGTGCAAGATTGCTTGTCTACACTATGCGATTATTATTGATTAGAGTGAGAATGTTTTTATTTGTCAAGTCTCGATCATGTCACCAGAATAACACCCTCGATATTTATTGGAAAGGATCATCAAGATCACTATGCACATCCACCACCCTGTGAAGTTCATCAGAACTTATTTCATCAGTAGCCTAATAAACTTCATGGTTTCCGGAGTCATACTACTGGGAGGAACATACACCATATCATTGCGTGACTCCAAGTTTAATTCGATATGATGGTTATTAAATCAATATTTGCAGGCGTTTCCACCACCGTTTCGTGCACAATTAATTTTACCGACACAAAAAGATCCCACCATGTTGAACGAACAAATTATCGGTCAGCATTTATAAAAATTGTACTGAAACTACCTTTTTCCATCACAGCTGTCACTATTTATTTTATACGGTATGACTTTACTAGCATAATGTGGATGGCAAATGTGATTAATGAGTTCATTCTGACATCTCACGCATAAAAAAACTCATGTTGGGGGGGAACGTTGGAGATATTTAGGACTCACACGTGAAAAGGTTAATTGTGCCAATTTAGAACACTTGAACTAGTAGTGCAATTTAGGCTGGCACTGCTCCATTGAAACTGGTGGGGGATGGAGTTAGTTTGTTGTTGGTGAGATAATATACTGTTCTCTGCTAATAGGGAGATTGTTTGGTTAAATTACAATACGGCGGAGGGCTAACAGCCTTGCCTTCCCCCAGAGACTGTGCTGGATACTAATTACACACCCCCTGCAGCCTGCCACATATCTGAGGCAATTATTTATATTTCACAAACAATATATACTGTAAATGTTTGGATCCAGATGGCCCCTTTGCTTTTATAAACAATGGGTATAAATATGCCTATAACCCACTTGGCAAGGAGCCACTCGAATAAATACTTTCCAGAAAGCAGAGGACCAACAAATTCACATTTAGCATTGTAAACAAAGGCAGGGAAAATACGGAAAAGAAAAGCAGAATGATCAAAAACAGCATGAGCAGAGAAAGAAAGTATTGCTTACATTCATTATATTCACTCTTTGTATTACTTTCCCTTTGACTTCTTTGTTCTACCACTTAATGTGTTTTCAATTAATCTAAAGCTTATGTACAATTGAAGACGGAAGTTTACATACACTTAGGTTGGAGTCATTAAAACTAGTTTTTCAACCACTCCACAAATTTCTTGTTAACAAACTATAGTTTTGGCAAGTTGGTTAGGTGCAGGACACAAGTAATGTTTTCAACAATTGTTGACAGACAGATTATTTGACTTATAATTCACTGTATCACAATTCCAGTGGGTCATAATATTACGTACACTAAGTTGAATGTGCCTTTAAACAGCTTGGAAAATTCCAGAAAATTATGTCATGGCTTTAGAAGCTTCTGGTAGGCAAATTGACATAATTTGAGTCAATCGGAGGTCAACCTGTGGATGTATTTCCAGGCCTACCTTCAAACTCAGTGACTCTTTGCTTGACATTATGGAAAATCAAAAGAAATCAGCCAAGACCTCAGAAAAAAATCTGGTTCATCCTTGGGAGCAATTTCCAAACGCCTGAAGGTACCACGTTCATCTGTGCAAACAATAGTACGCAAATATAAACACTATGGGACGACGCAGCCGCCGTACCGCTCAGGAAGGAGACGCGTCTCCTAGAGATGAATGTACTTTGGTGTGAAAGGTTCAGATCAATCCCAGAACAACAGCAAAGGACATTGTGAAGATGCTGGAGGAAACCGGTACAAAAGTATCTATATCCACAGTAAAACCAGTCCTATATCGACATAAGCTGAAAGGCCGCTCAGCAAGGAAGACGCCGCCATATAAAAGCCAGATTACGGTTTGCACCTGGGGACAAAGATTGTACTTTTTGGAGAAATGTCCTCTGGTCTGATGAAACAAAAAAACCATCATTATGTTTGGAGGAAAAAGGGTGGGCTTGCAAGCCAAAGAACACCATCCCAACCCTGAAGCACAGGGGTGGCAGCATCATCATGTGGGAGTGCTTTGCTGCAGGAGGGACTGGTGCACTTCACAAAATAGATGGCTTAATGAGGAATGAAAATGATGTGGATATATTGAAGCAACATCTGAAGACATCAAATCAAATCAAAGTGTATTTGTCACGTGCGCCGAATACAACAGGTGTAATGCTTAAGAGTCAGGAAGTTAAATCTTGGTCGCAAATGGGTCTTCCAAATGGACAATGACCCCAAGCATAGTGTCTGTCAACTTCTGCACCAATGGGAATGTGATGAAATACATAAAATACATAAAATCTTAAATAAATCATTCTCTCTACTATTATTCTGACATTTCACATTCTTGAAATAAAGTGGTTGATCCTAACTGACCTATAACAGGGAAGTTTTACTTGGATTAAATGTCAGGAATTGTGAAAAACTGAGTTTAAATGTTCTTGGCTAAGGTGTATGTAAACTTCCGACGTCAACTGTACCTACTGATGTAAAATAAATGATTAATTTGGAGATTGCGTTTCTACAGAGAGCAGAGTGACTACTATTAATGTGTGGGAAAAGCATGAACGGAGGAAAAATTTAGAAACAGTCTGTAAAATAGAGGAGTGTGTGTGCGTGTGTGTGTGCTTGCACTTTGTAGTCCACACTCCACATTAGAGTGATTGAGGAAGTGTACATCTTTTCAAGATTTTCGATAACAGAGAGAAAGTAAGAGAAGAGGCCTTCCATTCGGGGATCTCTGCACACTGTTTCCAAACTCTTTCCGAAGTGAGGGGTGCACTGAAGACCTGGGTTCCAATACCATTTGAAATAATTTCCAGTACTTTAGCTGGGTTTGATTGAGCTTGCCTGGTGCAATGATATTCACAAAATCCAAACCCTGTCCATCCAGCACTACAGCCAAGTATTTTAGCAAACTCTAAATGTATTTGAAAGATATCTATTCGTTTTTGAACGCAGTTCTGGTGCACTGTGCTGGGCTAGGGGATAATGAGGGAGGGGATCAGTATTGGGGGTTGAAGGCATTTTAGGATAAGCCACAGCTAATGACCAATAAATCAGACACCAGTCTTTGATCTGCCAGGGCCGTTTTCTGTATCGAAGAGCCGCCTAATCTTCTCAGGGATAAGCTTAACATTCCTATAGTCCACATTTGGAGACCCAAAGAAAGAAAGAAAATATCTCTTGATTTCAGGGTCTAAAACAGTTTCCAGTTTTGAGGCCACAGTGGCAGGGCCTGATCAACAGCAACAATGAGAGAGCTTACAGTGAGGTTGAAACCTGGTAATGTGGTGCCAGGTCAACAACCTCTCCCTCAATGTCAGTAAAACCAAAGAGGTGATCGTGGACTATAGGAAGCAGATGGGGAGCAAGTCCCCATCCACATTGACAGGGATGCAGTGGAGAGGGTCAAGAACTCTCCATGGACCCATCACACCTGCACATTAACCCATCACACCGGCGCAGTCAAATGAAGCGGGTGCAGCAATGCCTCTTCTACCTCAGGTGGCTGAAGAGATTTGGCATGGCCCCTCCGATCCTCAGGAACTTCTACAGATGCACTATTGAGAGCATTCTGTCTTGCTGCATCACCGCCCTCCACCGTAAGGCTGAGTGGTGTGGATGGCCGAGACAGCTTCTACCTCCTTCTACCAACTAATCACCCATGGACTATTTGCACTGACTATACCTACCCACACTCATACGACTCTATCCACACACCACACACATACACCCCCCCCACACAAACACACACACTCATACACTGAGGCTTCCACACACTAACACACTACATGCACACACAGGCTCACACATTACGCACACACACAATCACCATAGAATTGAAACATGGATTGTGTATGTGTGCCATTCAGAGGGTGAAAAGGCAAGGCAACAAATGTAAGTGCATTTGAACGGGGCATGGTAATAGAAACCAGGCTCACCAGTTTGTGTCAACAACTGCAACGCTGCTGGGTTTTTCACACTCAACAGTTTCCCATGTGTATCCAGAATAGTCCACACCCAAAACACATCCAGCCAATAAAGCACCTAAGAACAGCCCTTAGCTGTGGTATATTGGCCATTTACCACACCCCCTCGTGCATTATTGCTTAAATAGCTTACCTCATATGTCACCAGTACCCTGGCATTGACATTGGTACTGGTATTGACCTTGTGTATATTCTTGTTTGTATTTCTTCTATTCTCATGTGCACCCATTTATTTCTTGTGTGTACTTATTTTATATGACTTAGTATTAGTGTTACTGCATCGTTGAGGAGAGTGCAAGTAAGCATCCACTGTACTGTTTACACCTGCTGTATCCTGTGCACATTACAAATAAACTTTGATTTGTGACTATGTCTTGATTTTGGTTTTGAGAGAGGGAGTTAGAGTGGTTGGATGGATGGTATATTCTGACAGTGGTATGGGTTTGTGACACAAAAGGCTGTCTTCTTTTGGCACTGTCTGGGATCCAAAGGCTAGAATATGTTTGCGTGTGTTTGGAGGGTGAGGGATATATTTTTCAGCATATAACTAATTACAATTTTGCATCCAATTGCAACAATTTTTGAGGTTGTGAAGTTCATCAATTTACAAATATCAGTTTGAGACTATTTCAGTTTATTGTAGGATACCTGATTAAATGCATCAAAATGACTGCATTTCTTCCTTTTGAAATGACAGATTAATGTTGTGCGGTGGTCTCAGTGTATTTATAGACTTGATATTTCCAATTAGCCGTAATGGGCCTTAGAGCTTCATGACATTAAGGACTATTCTCAGGAGTGTTTTGAGAAAGAACAGGAGGGCTGGAAATTACCATGTCAATGCCAGCCTGGTGCCTCTGTGCAAGTCCAGTGAGAGGAGAACATAAAGGGCAGGAGAAAAAAGGATGGGAAATGTGGACCATTCCTTCTCTTTTTGGATAGACTTCCACTGTGACTCACCAGCGTCTGCAACTACTTCAGTTGTGTGACTTTTGGGGTGCAGAATGTCTCTTTACTCCAACTCTCCCGCTTTCTCTTAAACTACACATTCCCTCTCACTTTCTCTTTCTTACTACCCCTCCCCCCTCTCTATACAGTCAGATTATGGCAATTGTCTCATGCTTCCAATTGGTGTTATGGTTATGTTTCGCTGGTTCGGTGTACTAAGATGGATCAGGAATCAGAGAAAATAGACAGTAACCCCCCAGGTAGCCACTCAGGCAGGAGTCACATCCGCTGCAGATGGAGGTGGCCCCAGGTCCTGCTGACAGTCTTAAGGAGCCGAAGCCTGCCAAGGCATGCGGGCCTGCGGGGGCTTAGGCCTGCCTCCATTCCCCGGCTGCAGCCAAAGCAGCAAAAGCTCGCTCTCCTCCCGGGCACAAAGTTAGGAATGAACCCTCCCCACCATGGGAGCCCCTCATGGAAATCAACAAAAACCCCAGCCCTTCTTCAGCCTTTTTGGCTTCTTGTCTGTTTTTTTCCCTCCTTTTCACCTCCTCCCTCTCTCTCTCTCTCTCTCTCTCTCTCTCTCTCTCTCTCTCTCTCTCTTTTCTCTCTCTTTTCTCTCTCTCTTTTTTCTCTCTCTCTCTCTCTCTCTACATCTTTTTCCTTTGTGTGAGGCTTGTTTGTAGTGGTAGTGTACACATTGTGGCATATTCAATATCAGCATAGCTGGAACTCAGAGTTAGGACTGTGCTATGTTGGCCCAGACCAAGCCAAGCTGGGGCCCCAGATAAGGGGAGCCTTCAAGGCAGCTGCAAGGGCCTGAGAGCACAAACATTATGCCACTGAGTAAATGCACCCAGGGGCCCGACTGGAGAGCAAGTATTGTTATTGCTGCTCTAGCTCAGCGGGGTCACAGCACTGCACTGATAGGGAACGTAGCTCATATGACCGGCTTATCGCTTGGATCCAAACCCGAACAGTCTATTCTTGGAATTAGGAGCATGTTAGCTCAAGCTTTGTTATTTATTTTCTCTTTTTCCAATTTTTTTGTTAACTTCGAGCTATTTGGATGTGTCTCGCTCATATGAAACTGAAGGGCACTTTAGGTTATAGTCACTGCGAGACAGATCATATCAGGGAATATGTTTGTTTAAGCGCAGTAAACAAGATCAATCATTTATTTTGAATGTTTGCTTGCCACATCAATTTTAAATAAAAAATTAAATACTTCCTTTTTCAAATCAGCCTTAATCTAAGATATACATTGGTTAACTTGCACCAGTGTGGGAAAGTTTCATATCTCTGTTCAGAACTGATACAGATGCCCCTGAACCCACCTACTGTACAACAACAAAGACAGTTTTTTCCCGCTCGGACATCCTTGCACGCGTAACAGAACAGCAGAATATGTACTGCAACTTTTTTTAACGAGATGCTGGATGCTCCTCTCCTCAGTTTCATCAACAAAACAAAAACAATAACAAAGGCGCTGGGGTGAACAGTGGTGCTGTTTCCCCCTTTACAGATTAACAGCTCTAAGTATACTAAGAGCTCAAGAACTGCTATGTAACTTTTATTTAATGAAATTATGAATCTGGACCACCACCTACAGTCACTCTTATGACTTGGAAAGAGAAGAGTCAACAACCTCTGCATAATACAAATAATTGTTCTTAAGAGGGTGTTAACCGTGGAGAGTTTTTCCAAGTCAGATGCAAAAGTCTGGAAAAACTTGAGGCGATATTCATCATTGCTGTTTTTTGCTCCTTAGCCTACTGCACCATAGAAATAGAAGAAGCAATTATATTCTAATACTCTTTCTATGAATTGTACCTCTTAGCACCACCTAGTGACAGAGCCCATTGGCTGTTCCTTATGTCTGTAGTGCTGTATCTGTGTGGCTCTGTTTGTCACCCTGGTGTTTTCTCGTTTGGGCAAAAGTCTGTCCTCTGTCCTCTCTCCTCCATCCTCTGTCCTCCGTGACCTGGAAACCGATAAATGGTCGAGGAGTGTGTCAATTCGTTGGTAGGCAAACGGAAGAGTGTCCTCCCCTCCTCGATAGGCACCTTTCATTAAGGACACTCGTAATGTCCATCGAGGATGCAGGAGTTGGCAAATCTAATTGATAAAAGGCCCTGTTTCCAGTACTCAGCTCCACACACCCACACACACACACACGCACTCAACTCATGGGGGCATTGGAGGTGAAGAATAGTTAGAGGAAGGGGATGGCGGGATGAGTTAGTGAGTTACAGACAGGAAATGACACGTCGTTTGAGAGTTGTCTAAACTAAACACCGTCAGCGTACATGTTCCTGGGGTTTTACTGAGCGGAATCCCTCTGTCACTGTGTGCCATGGAGCCTGTCTCTGATGTGACAGTAGAGGCTCTGGCTCTTGTCTCTGTCTGCGTCCCAAATGGTATCCTATTCTCCTACATAGTGCGTCCCTACTTTAGAGTACTACTACTTAAGTACTTTTTTTGTGTAGCTATACTGTACTTTGCTATTTATTTATTTATTTTTTACTTTTATTTTTACTCCACTACATAAGAAAAAAAAAACGTTTTACTCCATATGTTTTCCCTGACACCCAAAAGTACTCGTTACATTTTAGTGCTTAGCACTTATCAAGAGAACATCCCTGATCATCCCTACCTTCTGATCTGGCAGCCTCACTAAACACAAATGCTTAGTTAAAAAAAATATATGTCTGTGTGCCCCTAGCTATCAGTAAAAAAAACTTATATAGGAAGTTGAGTGCCATTTGGAACACGGCCTTGGGTTCTCTGGTCCTGGCATTGGTTCTGGACCATCTCCATGCAGCCCACTGTCAGAGGGGAAGTGGTGTGGAAACAGGGTGGATGTCCTCAGTTACTGTGCATGTGTGCACACACCAGGGCCATACACAGACCTTATAGTAAGGTTTTGATGATGACTGTAGTCAACAACGCAACTGGTCTATCTCTGTTGCCGGTAGCTAGCCAGCTACTCCTTGACCACCACCAACATGCAGCACCTGCCTAGACGATACGCTGGCAGCTGTTGGGACGCCTGAAAGCTCATTGCACGTTGGCAATAGTCAGTAGCCTTGTAGTACTCTCGAGCATCTGCACACGTCCTCTGTCATCTCAGTTGCCGTCTCTTGCCTCAGGCTTCTCTCCTCAACCTCAACCTCACATTCAAATCACATCATCCAGCTAGTTAGTTAGCGAGCCAAACCAACCATACAACCAACTGACTTACTTTGCAGTTTTGATAAGCTGTGGTGGTTGTAGATAATTATATTCATATATGCTTTTAATTCCTAAATTTTTGCCTAAAATGACCCAAATCTAAGTGGTTCTCAATCAGAGGCAGGTGTTTATCGTTGTCTCTGATTGGGAACCATATTTAGGCAGCCATATTATTTAGCTATCTTGTGGGTGATTGTTCCTGTCTCTGTGTTTTGTACCAGTTAGGACTGTTTCCGTTTTTCCACGTTTTCTTATTTTGTATAGTGTTCACGTTTTCATCTTTCATTAAAGATGTTTATAAATAACCACGCTGCATTTTGGTCCTCCTCACCGTTACACTTCTTGTTAATCCAGTCGCTTTGTCAGATTTTAAAAAGGCTTTACGGCGAAAGCGTACCGTGCGATTATCTGAGGACAGCACCTCGCTTACTAAAGCATACAAACATTTTACAACCAAGTAAAGGAATTACAAAAGTCAGTTATAGCGATAAAATTAATCACTTACCTTTGAAGATCTTCATATGGTTGCAGTCACAAGAGTCCCTGCTACACAATAAATGTTTGTTTTGTTCGATAAAGTCCCTCTTTATATCCTACAAACTCTGTTTTGTTGGCGCATTTTGTTCAATAATCCACTGGCTCAAAGGCTGTCAAAACACGCAGACGAATACATCCTAATAGTACCGGTAAAGTTCGTCGAAACATGTACATTTTATAATTAATCCTCAGGTTGTCAATTGTCTAAATAACCAATAATATTTCAACCGGACAATAGCCTATTAAATATAAAGGAAATAAAACGAGGGCGCACACTCGTTCACGCGCGCAAACTAGCACGGCATGATTCTACAGTCCACTGACAGAAAGGTCTCATTCTGCTTCATTGTTCAGAAAACAAGCCTGAAACAATGTCTAAAGACTGTTGACATCTGGTGGAAGCCATAGGTACTGCAATCTGGGTCCTAACCCATTAGATACTCCATAGGCATTCAATTGAAACTACCCACATAAAAAAGTCCCACTTCCACTTCCTAAAGTTTTGGAAACTTTAGAGTGTTTTCTATACAATATGCATATCCTAGCTTCTGGGCCTGAGTAACAGGCAGTTTACTATGGGCACGCTTCTCATCCAAACATCGAAATACTGCCCCCAAGCCATAAGAAGTTATTACAAAATCACAATATATTTTATATTTCAGATTCTTTAAATAGCCACCCTTTGCCTTGATGACAGCTTTGCACACTCTTGGCATTGTCTCAACCAGCTTCACCTAGAATGCTTTTCCAACAGTCTTGAAGGAGTTCCCACATATGCTGAGCACTTGTTGGCAGCTTTTCCTTCACTCTGCGGTCCGAATCATCCAAAACCATCTCAATTTGGTTGAGGTTAGGTGATTGTGGAGGACAGGTCATCTGATGCAGCACTCCATCACTCTCCTTCTTCGTAAAATAGCCCTTACACAGCCTGGAGGTGTGTTGGATCATTGTCCTGTTGAAAATCAAATGATAGCCCAAACCGGATGGGGTGGTGTGTCGCTACAGAATGCTGTGGTAGCCATGCTGGTTAAGTGTGCCTTGAATTATAAATAAATCACAGACCGTGTCACCAGGAAAGCACCCCCACACCATCACACCTCCTCCTCCATGCTTTACGGTGGAAAATACACATGCCGAGATCAACCATTCACCCACAACGAGTCTCACAAAGACACAGCAGTTGGAACCAAAAATCTCAATTTTGGACTCCAGACCAAAGGACACGTTTCTAATGGTCTAATGTCCATTGGTTATGTTTCTTGGCCCAAGTAAGTCTCTTCTTCTTATTGGTGTCCTTTAGTAGTAGTTTCTTTGCAGCAATTCGACCATGAAGTCCAGATTCCCACAGTCTCCTCTGAACAGCTGATGTTGAAATGTGTCTGTTACTTGAACTCTGTGAAGCATTTATTTGGGCTGCAATTTCTGAGGCTGGTAACTCTAATTAACTTGTCCTCTGCAGCAGAGGGAACTCTGGGACTTCCTTTCCTGTGGCAGTCCTCTTGAGAGGCAGTTTCATCATAGTGCTTGTTGGTTTTTGCGACTGCACTTTAGAGTGTGTGTCATCCTGCAGCACATCATTTTGGAGGAAGTTGAGGTCAGATCCAATATTGACTATGCACCCAAGAGGGAAAGAGGGTGGGCCATCCTATAAATGTTTTAGTGAAATATAATATATAACATTTTGCAGACACTTTTATCCAAAACGACTTACAGTCATGCGTGAATACATTGTATGGGCATTCGCAAGAAATATTTTAAAAAATATATATATTTAAAAATTATATATATTATAACATTTAAATATATGTATAAAAATACATGTAAAAACTAATAATTAAATATCACATTTACATAAGTATCCAGACCCTTGACTCAGTACTTTGTTGTAGCAACTTTGGCAGCTATTACAGCCTTGAGTGTTCTAGGGTATGACACTGCAAGCGTTACCATTTCTTCCTTTTTCTTTAATTAGCAATTAATTCAGCACTAAAAGTCAAACTCAGTTCCTGTTGTGGTTGGATGTGGGGTCAAGCTTCGTCACCAGTGAGATGGTGGTGCTGTGATGTGTTGGTGCAGGTTCCCTGGGTTGGCGAGTGGCTGATTGTGTGTATTATGGTGTTGACACTGTGCCCCACTGTATATTCCTGTTTTGTGTCCCTCAGTGCGGCAATGGTAGTTCCAGCATTGCTCCACGGTTGCCCCGGTTTCCTCTGGGAATGGTAAAGCACAATAACAAAGATGATTCAAGAAAGAAAGAAGTGGCCCCCACTTAGATTTCAGAGAGCTGTGTCTGTGCCTTAGTGTGGGAGCCAATTGGAGCAGAGGAGAGAGGGGGTAAAATATGTGAAGGAGCTGAGGGGTCTGAGCTGGGGTGTGAGCTGAGGGGAAGAAGGAAAGGTAAGCTTAAGAGCACACAGAAACCAGATCTTATGCTTCTTTACAGGGCATATGGTTAAGTTAAATTAACAATAGCCTGATTGGAGTGCAGTCTTGTTCACTTCACTTCCCTGCCTGCCTTCTCAGTCTCCTGAAAATACCCTGAATTCATACAACCTCGATTCAAAGAATGCCCTTTCCCATAACAAGCCATGTTTTTGTTGTCTCCGTCATAATTCAGCTTTCCGTGTGAAAAAGTAAAATCTTGTTTTTTATCAGACCAGAGAATATTGCCTTTGGCAAACTCCAAGCGGACTGTCATGTGCTCTTTACTGAGGAGTGGCTTCCGTCTGGCCACTCTACCATAAAGGCCTTCTTGGTGGAGTGCTGCAGATAGTATTGTCCTTCTGGAAGGTTCTCCCATCTCCACAAAGGAACTATGGAGCTCTATCAGAGTGACCATCGGGTTCTTGGTCACCTCCCTGCCCAAGGTCCTATTCACCCCGATTGCTCAGTTTGGTTGGGCGGCGAGCTCTAGGAAAAGACCTCATGGTTTGGATTTTGCTCTGACTTGCATATTTTTATTTCATGTAATGGACATACACAAAATAGTCCAATTTGGTGAAGTGAAATGAAAAAATGTACGTGTTGTACTTGTTGTACTTGTACTGAAAAGGGGTGCGTGTATACGTATTCACCCCCTTTGCTATGAAGCCCCAAAAATGATCTGGTGAAACCAATTACCTACAGAAGTCACATAATTATTTAGATTGCACACAGGTGGACTTTATTTAAGTGTCACATGATCTCAGTATATATACATCTGTTCTAATAAGCCCCAGAGTCTGCAACACCACTATGCAAGGGGCACCACCAAGCAAGTGGCACCATGAAAAGCAATAAGCTCTCCAAACAGGTCAGGGACAACGTTTTGAAGAAGTACAGATCAGGGTTGAGTTATAAAAGAATATCTGAAACTTTGAACAATCCACAGAGCACCAATGAATCCATTATAAAAAAGCTGAAAGAATATGGCACCACAACAAACCTGTCAAGAGAGGACCGCCCACCAAAGCTTCAGGCAAGGACCAGGCAAGGAGGGCATTATTAAGATAGGCAACAAAGAGACTTAAGATAACCCTGAAGGAGCTGCAAAGCTCCACAGCAGAGATTGGAGTATCTGTCCATAGGACCATATTAAGCCATACACTCCACAGAGCTGGCCTTTACGGAAGAGTGGCCAGAAAAAAGCCATGCTTAAAGGGAAAATAAGCAAACACATTTGTTGTTCGCAAAGAAAACATGTGGGAGACTCACCAAACATATGGAAGAAGGTATTCTGGTCAGATTAGACTAAAATTGAGATTTTCGGCCATGAAGGAAAATGTTATGTCTGGTTCAAATTCCAACACCTCTCATCACCTCGAGAACACCATCCCCACAGTGAAGCATGGTGTGGCAGCATCATGCTGTGAGGATGTTTTTCATCGGCAGGGACTGGGAAACTGATCAGAATTGAAGGAAAGATTGATGGCGCTAAATACATGGAAATTCTTGAGGGAAACCTGTTTCAGTCTTCCAGAGATTTGAGACTGATATTTTGAATCTTCAAAGTGGTATGTTGTGTAAATCAAATGATACAAAAAACCCAAAAATCTATTTTAATTCCAGGTTGTAAAGGCAACAAAATAGGAAAAATGCCAAGGGGGGTGAATACTTTCGCAAGCCACTTTAATGTAAACAGCTGCAAATGATCTGTATATCAAAGTGTCACCAACAAAAATGCTAACAAAAGGCCTATAGCAAATGTAGCATATGGCATACATTTTTCAGATGCAAATAGCACTTTGAGCACTCGGTAGTGCTCAAAGCATGCCATTCCATGAGAGCAGGATTTTTTTGTCAACTAGAAGCAATGAGCTCAATCAGTCTTCCATGACAACAATATCATAAACTAATGAGTACCTACCCCCTCCCCCTCCCCCTCACTTTCAGACCTCACTAAAACTGTACACACTCACATAAATTTGTGATGACATGACAAGTATGTGCATGTATATCCCTCTCTCATCCGCAAAACGCTCAAAAGCTGAGAAAAGGCGTGTAACTTTGATGACATTTCATTGATTTCATGTCTCACATTACCTCATAACTTTCATATGAGTGTTCCTGGGAAGCAATCACAGGACACTCAAAAGTTCAGACCTGAAACAGCTAAGAAGTGCTAAAAACCCAAATAATGTAGCAACAAGAACCGTTTTCTTCATCTTATAAATTCAACCTTTGTCTTATTTTGAGCTTCAGTTGGGACATTTTTATCACCTGTCATCTAAAGATGAAGGCTTTAGGTGAATGCGAAGGGATTTATTTAATACAGTAAAAATGTGCCTTCAGCCCTTGGCTAAAGAGAAGGATTCCACTGATTACACTAGGAGCAAAAATAATCAAACCCACACCTGTTTACCACATCTTTACCCCACAAACATACACCTTCCTGAGCTGTTCTGACTTGTTGGAAGGCAGACAGAGGAGATTAGCACTCAATAGGAGCTCCCGCACATTAACTCCTGAGAAGGCACAATGACTTTGACAAGTTAGGGCACACTGCTAAGAATAACAACTTGACTGAAGAGTTTTCAACACCGTATTATTTATTATATGTAATTCTGTCCCGGAGCGTATTTCTTTTAGAGAGGTGAGAGAGAGAGAGAGAGAGAGAGAGAGAAGTGGAGAGGATAGAGAAGGAGAGAGAGAAGGGCCGCAGGGCCTGCCAGTGCCTAGGTATGATGGTAACAAGACTCCACATGCTTCAGAAACTGTTGTTTAGGAAGCATGTGACGAATACATTTTATTTCACGCTTAACCAGCCAGTTCACAGAAAGAGAAAGCACAGACACTCTCTTTCCCAATAGCTATGTTTCCATACATTTTTTGTCAAATGATTTTTAAGCAAATATTTTAATATTTGCACAAAAAGATAAGCTCATTATAAAGGCAGAGGTGTGTTTACATCAAACTGGCTTGTTGCGAATAAAATGCTGTGTGTGATGACGTTGTGGACATAAAAAGCACTTTTTCATATTACTTTTCATTCACCGATTATTATTATTTCGGTTTCCATCCTATTTTTATCTTTGCTGATGTTTTTTCCACAAAAAGTACTGGGAATAAAAATATTTTTAAAAGCATTTTCGCAAAAATTATCCAAAGTTCGCAAACATATTGTCATGGTTCCTCCTGGCACCAGAGACTTTTATTAGAGACTTTCATTGGAGGTGTGTCTTATTATTTCATGATTTGTCCCTGTTAAAAGAGGTGTGTTTTCTGTGGTTCTTTGCAGAAGCTTGAATTGTTTACCGCGTGTGTTCGAGTAAAGTATTATGTTTATCCTTAACCACTGATTCCTCATCTGGTCTCTTCTCTGCACATGGGTCCAACCTTATCACCTCACACATATTTTGTTTTGTTGAAATATAGGAAAGTTTACCGACAATATTTTATTTCCATCAGGCCTGTCTTGAGTTTTTTTTTATCTGACAGTTACATTACTTGCATATATTTTTTGGGATGGAAACATTGTTACGGTCGCAACGATGCACATGCAACACGTTTCATATGCTACTGACACCAGTCCGGGAGCAAATCAGCTGGGAATGTCTTATTCAAGCTATAGGTTAGAGCCCCTGCTGTGACTTGGGCAGATGTACGTTTATCATTGTATATCATTTAAATAGTGATACTCTGCAGAATTCCTTACCGTGTATAATTAAATAACAATGTCAAAACACACTGAGGATGTTGCAGTGTCATTAGCTTAGCTACACTTTTGCCTTCAAAATGGGTATGATAAACAGATGTACCTCTGCCCAAGTTGCAGAAGAAGCTCTACCTTATATCTTTAATAAGACATTGCCAAGCCGATATTCTCCCAGTGTCAGTAACATATGAAACATGTTGCATGTGCAACATTGTGACTGTGTTTATTCTGTTGCATGTGGATTACTGTAACTCTGTTTCACATGTTACTGACACCGGGAGCATAATGTCAGCATAATGATGTTCGTACACATGCATACGTGTGTGTGTGTGTGTGTGTATATGTGTGTGTGTGTGTGTGTGTGTGTGTGTGTGTGTGTGTGTGTGTGTGTGTGTGTGTGTGTGTGTGTGTGTGTGTGTGTGTGTGTGTGTGTGTGTGTGTGTGTGTGTGTGTGTGTGTGTGTGTGTCCATCGGAGGGCATTCAGAGGTAATGACCTCAGTGGGACGGCTAGGGTCACTGAAGGACAGCAGGCTTCTCCTTTATCACTGTTTGGTGACATCAGCACACGACTGTGGAACCAGGGCAGGTTCCAAAGCACTACTACTACTACTACTACTAAAACACAAGCACACACACAAACACACACATTAATTTCACACCAATATACCACCATAACATTGTGAGAGACTAGAATCAGAAAGGGACAAACCAGGGGAGAACGCCTGCCGCCTCTCGTTGAAGCCACAAAGTTCAAGGCCGACTGCAGAACTGTAGGAACTGTTTGCAGAAAACAGGATATTTTTTGTTCTTCTATTACACCAGATGTATGTCCTTGAACTGATTATTATAAAATCACACATAGAAGAAGTTATAAGGATAATTTAGTAGCTAATGTGACCTGCAGCTCTAATGTCGGCCTTCAACTCTAGATACTCAATGAGAGGCGGCAGCACTGAGCTAGCCTGCAACCTCACTTCCTGGAGTAGCTTAAAATGTCTACATATATCTCCCACGAGACACAATCTTAACCGACTTCCTTGGCTTCAAATGCGCTATTGACTCTTCACATAGTAATGAATGGTGTCACGTGATTGATGGCTTTACCCATTCATAAATACAGTCATTGGGACAAACCCTGTGAGAGACCCTCAGAGAGAATAGGAGATGGACAAATGACATGTCTACAGTGTAACGTTTCATCAGTCTCGCCTGTCTGACCCAAATGTCCCCATTAGTCAGCTGCTTTTGAGAAGTCTCCCCTGTGCTGGCCGTGTTGTGTGTGTGTTGAGAAGTCTCTCCCTATGCTGGTCACTGCTGGAGTTAGAGCTACTTTGTGACTAACGCATGCTCCTTAGAGCTTCCTCTCTTTTCTTTCCCTGCTCTTGGTTTCCTCCTCTCTGCTCTCGCTATCTCTTTTCTCCCTCTGCTATTCAGTACCTCTTCTCTTTCCTCCTGCTCTGCTCCTCTTTCAGCATGCTTATAGAGAAGGGCACTCAACATGTGCTGCACTGACACAAACGACTGATGATTGGCTGAAACACTCAAACCTGAAAAAGTTACATCACTATCATAACCATAAAATCATACACAACTGCTTGCCCTCGCATTCAGGTGCCACACAAGCAAACCGTGTCATATTCTCCTTTCAATATTTCCTATAACAAAGCCAACAGTTTCTAGAGTAGCCCTAGACTAACCCTTACCCTAACCTAAGTACATTGAAGTTTCACGCTTTCTGTTCTGACAATCAGTTTCTTCGATCTGTTTGTGCTATATAGCCAACTCCTATATATAGCCAACTGCTATGGTAACATGGCATGACAACTATCATACATTAGAAGTTAGCAAAACAGCAAAAACAGATCTGGGACCAGGCTAGAGCTTTTCCACAACCTGCACCACAAAGCTTGGTACAGTATGTACAGCAGCCACCTAGGAGGGTTGGGGGGGGGGGGGGGGGACCAGTTCAGCTGCTTCTCTACCAGTCATTGTTCATCTGTCTGTCCTGTGTGTGTGGTTCATACTCTTTGCCCTCATCTTCACAAAGTAGTTACTAATCAAATGCATCTTCCTTCAAAAAGTCCATGACCTCATGGTCTTCCTCATCCTGCAGGCCTTCCTCAGCGATGACCCTTTAGCACATAAGAAAGGGGATCATGAATGGAAGGGAATTGTGTAGCTAAAAATTATCAACCTGTTTGCAATGTAACAATCTTCCATTTTATAATCCTTACATTGCAGCTTTATTAAATAGGACCCGCAAAACACCAGTCTCAACCTCAACAGTGAAGTGGCAACTCCGGGATGCTGGCCTTCTAGGCAGAGTTTCTCTGTCCAGTGTCTGTGTTCTTTTGCCCATCTTAATGTTTTATTTTTATTAGCCTGTCTGAGATGGCTTTTTCTTTGCAACTCTGCCTAGAAGGCCAGCATCCCGGAGTCGCCTCTTCACTGTTGACGTTGAGACTGGTGTTTTGCAGGTACAATTTAATGAAGCTGCCAGTTGAGGACTTGTGAGGTGTCTGTTTCTCAAACTAGACACTCTAATATACTTGTCCTCTTGCTCAGTTCGGCACCCGGGCCTCCCACTCCTCTTTTTATTCTGGTTAGAGCCAGTTTGCTCTGTTCTGTGAAGGGAGTAGTACACAGCGTTGTACGAGCGTTGTACTTCAGTTTCTTGGAAATTTCTTGAATGGAATAGCCTTAATTTCTCAGAACATGAATAGACTTTCAGAAGAAAGTGCTTTGTTTCTGGTCATGTTGAGCCTGTAATCGAACCCACAAATGCTGATGCTCCAGATACTCAACTAGTCTAAAGAAGTCCAGTTTTATTGCTTCTTTAATCAGAAGAACAGTTTTCAGCTGTGCTAACATAATTGCAAAAGGGTTTTCTTATGATCAATTAGCCTTTTAAAATGATAAACTTGGATTAGCTAACACAACGTGCCATTGGAACACAGGAGTGATGGTTGCTGATAATGGGCCTTTGTACACCTATGTAGATATTCCATAAAAAATCAGCTGTTTTCAGCTACAATAGTAATTTACAACATTAAGCATGTCTACACTGTATTTCTGATCAATTTGATGTTATTTTAATGAAAAAAAATGTGTTTTTCTTTCAAGGACATTTCTAAGTTACCCAAAACTTTTGAACGGTAGTGTACATCCATTATACGTGTAAAGTAATCAATAAGTTCTAGTATGGTAACATGAATAAGTGTATTTCAAGCTAGAATACAACACTATATTGCAATAGACAAAATCTTCAGCACATGGCTCAGAGAATACATTGATTGAGTACAAGAACGTTCATTCCGTTGATCTCAGTCGAGGAACATTCTACACAATATTGTGAGGAAGCATACAACCCATGAATAGCATGTCCTTTATTTATAATAGAAAACAAAATATCTAGACACTTATTTCATGAAAGGTTGCTGCTGCTGCCGGTTTCAAGATCCATCCAACACAACCTTGATGGGAAATCCACGTGTGTACCTATCCTGATTGGCAATGCAAGACGGACCAACCACCTGTCTCCACCCTGGTCAGAGCCTCCCGACTTTTGGTCACCTGGCAACATCAAATCTTCCTCTGGAGCCTGCCCTCATTCTTAAGGAGCCATCTCCAAACTGGCCATGCCCAACAGGAAGACAGAGAGCCAGGTTTTCCAACCAGCTCAATGACAGCCTACACAACCTGGGACAACACGACGTCAGCCTGGGACCTGGCCAGAATAGGACGGTGTGGAGATCCATATGTCGAGGCCTCACACTCCCAGGAGCTTACATCTTACATCACTTTCCTCGCATGGAATACATCATCTCTGTCTTCCCTGTTCCCTATCCTTTTTTCTCCCATCTCTTTCCTCACTTTCTCTCATTCGCTCCATGTCATCCCTCTATCTTTCCAGTAGAGAAGACAGTAAATCGTGGATAGGGTGTCCCCCTATCTGTTGGCAGGTGAAGAACTGTGTATAATTATGTCACTTTATAAAAAAGGAGGACTCCCGCTTATAAATAAAGGTCTGACACAACCCAATAAGACATGCCAGAACTGAAATGAAAACACCCTGATCGAGCAATATTAATTCTCTATCACATCACAGAGCTGTGATTCATGATCATGATTTTTTAATAAACATTCCACCACCACCCCACTTCGGAGGAAAATGGAGTATAATGATTTAGCTACACAATTATAGCGTAGCTCCAAGACAATCGAATTACTCAAACAATCTTGAGGTAAATAAATTAAGGTATCTTCATCCCTACTACGTCCAGTCTTTCTGGGTACTGTTATGGGATTCTTCTGTCGGCCAGGATGAATTGATCTAGGATGAGTCTGAAATGGCAGACTCTCTATAGTGTACCACTTTTGACCATGGCCCCGGCACCCTATTCCGTATATAGTGCTCTACCTTTGACCAGAGCCCAGGTAAAAAGTAGTATACTATAGGGAACAGGGGGCCATTTTGGTCGCAAGCTACAGTATGTAGAGGAGAAAGGTGTAATGGGATAGCATGTGTATCTGAGCGATGTTTGGTGTTTGGTTGCTGGGCTGTCTTGGAAAAGCTTCATGTTTGGCAATCTGAGAGTGTGTTCCCTGAGCACTTGGAGAGAATGTCCAAGAGGGAAGGTCTCTGATTGGCTCCAAGTGCAGAGATGCCCAACAGGGAAAGCTTCTGATTGGCAAAATAAAATACAAAGAAGTTACTCTACAGCAGGGTACATATTTCATTTTTTACACAGTTGGGTGCACAAGAAGTGTTTAAGTGTATGTTCATATTACTGTGTGCATGTGTGTACATGCAAAAGTGGGGATTTCCAGTGAATTACAAAAGGTATGTGGGAATTAAGGTATATGGTATGTTTGCTATAATTAATGTGTGTGTGTGTGTGCGTGCACGCTTGTTCACGTCTGTGTGTGTGTGTGTGTGTGTGTGTGTGTGTGTGTGTGTGTGTGTGTGTGTGTGTGTGTGTGGTGTGTGGTGTGTGTGTGTGTGTGTGTGTGTGTGTGTGTGTGTGTGTGTGTGTGTGTGTGTGTGTGTGTGTGTAAAGGTGCGTGTGTAACTCTGGAGCAGGTTGGTACACCTCTGTTGGGTCCTCAGGTGAGTGGAGCAGGGCAGTATGGGAGAACTGATAAGGGAATTGTGGGCCATTGTGCAGAGGAGAAGGCCCTGCAGTGTGTGTCTGCTGAATAAGAGCCACTTGTGCAATTTTACACAGCACACAATATCCCCACAAGGGGATGCACCAATCGAATCAACACGCCATTCTTCACCAGCACTGTTACCTGTGTAAAGAAACCGACAAATAACACCTTTCTACCCCTCCCCTCCCCTATGACCTGCGACATGACACCACACCAATTCAGAACTCAGAAAACTCTGACTGTCGTCCTTTTTTTTTGTTATGACGGAAATAGTTTGTCACTTTTCAAAACAATCACACAAATTAGATTTTTTTTTTATTTACTCGACAATTAAAATGCTCCAGCTGCTTATGTACAGTCTCATCTGAGTTTAGTTTAGTTTAGTTTCAAGGCTTCTTGTTATACTTGTTAAAGGTTTCGTGCCATGCAACACAGGTGAGAAACAGTCAAAGTTTTAAACGTTTTACACCAGCTGGGTAGAGCAGGCAGTTGAGGACTTACCTTTAGGAAAAAAGGTTATGTCCCAAATGACATCATTTTGCCCAGTACGTATTCAAACTTTTTCAGTGGGGACACCATTTTTTTCGCCAGAATTTCTGGGGACCCCATTTTTTCCCCAAGAATTTATCACAACCCCACCCCAAATCTAATGACACAACATTAAAAACTGTAAATTGGGATATCTACATCAACAAATAAACTTCAAATCAATGCACTTTCATATAAATTAAAGAAAACAACAAATGCATTTACTCATTAAAAATCTATTTTTCAAATGATCTTTCTCAAAAATGTTTGCATTTTGTCCCGTACAATTACAGTATCTGTATTGTAAAAAAAAGAAATCCAACAAAATGTAATATTTTTTTTAAATCATTTTGGTGTTCCCCTAGTTCCCCTTGAATACATGCCCTATACAGTGCACTACTTTTGACCAGGACCTGGTTTCCCAAAAGCATCTTAAGGCTAAGTTCATCGTTAGACTATGGTTCTAACGATGAAAGGAGTGTTATGATGCATTTATGATGTAGTGCATTATATTGTGAATAGGTTGCCATTTGGGACACACAAAAGGGTTGTTGTTGTCCTGTTCCCTTCTCTTCTCAGTCTTTATTTAGAAACTGTTTAATTGCTCTCTCACTCTCTGGCTTACAAACCCGATGACCTGTAGCAGTACTTGGCTGACCTAGTTCACTCAGCAAGGGTTCTGATTCAACCACTGTTGAAGGTTTACGATCAAGAAAGAGAAGAGAACAGGAGAGAGAAAAAGGGAATAACAGAGCGAAAGAGAGCGAATGATTGCCTAAAGGTGTGAGGGCTTCCAAAAAAAACAACTGTCACTCCTTCTCACGGTGTCACACTGTGGGAAAATAACATGGGGGGGACAGACACTCTCTCAGCCCTTATCACCAGACCAATCCTGGATTCAGAGCAATTACGTGTCCATGATTCAGACCAGTCAAGAAGGCTGCGAGGGACTACAAGAGAAAAATACCCCCCCCAGACAGACCCCCTCCCCTCCCCGCACCTGCACCCAGCACAACTTCGTTTTAAGACGTTCCTGTTGAGAAATGTTCTGTCCCATCCTGCCCCTTACCTCTACTAACAGGGTAGGTGTTGTTCTCCCTCTTTACCTGTATAGAGTGCATGTCACTCATATCCAACGCACCAAGATGGAGGGGGAGCGAGAGAGAAAATGATGGAGGGAGAGAAGAATAAGGGAGAGCATTGAAACCGAGAAAGAGAGAGAGAAAAGTAAATAGAGTGAGATGGAGATTCCCCACCAGTTTTAATAACTGTTGTCAATCTCCCCACTGACCTCTCTCTCACATTACTCCCGTCTTTTCTTACTAGCTTTTTTTCTGTTCAGCTCTGCCTGGCTGGGGCTGCATGTCGAGCTGTGTGTTGTTGTACAGGCTATAAGCTGCACAGAAGCCCACATGCAACCGTTTGACTGGCGGAGGGGAAACAGAGGTAGCTCTGTACTTGGACAGTATGTGTTACTACATTACACAATTTTGACCACATTGAATTGAGGGTAATTACACATCCTTTTTTCCTGCGAAATTGTTTGTTGTAAGTGCTCGTGCACATTGTTGTCTGGTGGGCGACGGGTTATGTACCCATATGTTGTTAATCAGGATGCCGGTGGTTTTGTATATTAACCTGTCTAGGACTGCGGAACCCCTCGCAAACAGCCAATGAAATTGCAGGGCACCAAAAACAAATCAACAGAAATCTTATAAATCAAATTTCTCAAAGATACAAGTATTAGGCACCATTTTAAAGATACAATTCTCGTTAATCCAGCCACAGTGTCTGATTTCAAAAATGCTTTACAGCGAAAGCTACACAAACGATTATGTTAGGTCACCACCAACTCACAGAAAAACCCAGCCATTTTTCCAGCCAAAGAGAGGAATCACAAAAAGCACAAATAGAGATAGAATGAATCACTAACCTTTGATGATCTTCATCAGATGACACTCATAGGACTTTATCTTACCCAATTCATGTATGTTTTGTTTGATAAAGTTCATATTTATATACAAAAATCTGAGTTTACATTGACACGTACGTTCACATGTTCCAAAAACATCCAGTGATTTTGCATAGCCACATCAATTCAACAGAAATACTCATCATAAATGTAGATGACAATACAAGTTATACACATGGAATTATAAATATACTGTACCTCTCCTTAATACAACCGCTGCATGTGAAAATGCAGTCTCTACAACGCCAAACTTTTTACCAAATTAACTCCATAATATCGACAGAAACATGGCAAACGTTGTTTAGAATCAATCCTCAAGGTGTTTTTCACATATCTATTCGATGATAAATCATTCGTGGCAGCTGTGTTTCTCCTCGAAGCAAACGAAAAATACACGCAGCTGGAGATTACGCAATAATTGCAACGGAGGACACCAAGTGGCCACCTGGTAGATGTAGTCTCTTAACAGTTAAAGCTAGGCAGAATAGTGCGCCCTTTGGAGGAATTGCGTGCCCATAGTAAACAGAAAAAAAATCTGTCCAAAATTGCTAATATATGCATATAATTATTATTATTGAATAGAAAACACTCTAAAGCTTCTAAAACCGTTCAGATTATGTCTGTATGTAAAGCAGAACTCACAGGGCAGCCATTCTTCCAAACTCTCTCTATCAGCAGTAAAGTTGGACCAACTTTGACGTCATCGCCCCAACCCTTCCCAACCAGCTACGGATCTGGGAACAGTTTCTATCTCTTCAGTGCGATGTCTCCTTTCAATGGGGTGTTTCATTGTGAAAATCGCGCGAAAATACACGTACTCTCATGCACGCATCGCGTCTGGACCTCTCTTTGTTCCAAGATTCACCAAATGATGTCGGTTTGTCTGTTCGAGCTGAGAATTGTTTTGCACGTTTAGAATATCCTAAAGCTTTATTCTGCACTTAGTTTGACCAGTTTAGTCGACATATAATATGTAATTTTGAAGTTTTGTTGCGCAACCCCTAGAATTTTGGCTGCATTTCAGCCGGAATTTGTCGCGTTTGATAACCCAAAGACACAGACTTGAAAGCCAAACGCAGTTTTTGGTAAGTATGACTTCTTCCACGACTTCTGATCAAAGAACATCAAAGGTAAGGGAATATTTATGTGGTAATTTTGTGTTTCTGTGGACTCCAACATAGCGGAGACATATTGCTAATCTATGAGCGCCGTCTCATATTATTGCCTAGTGAACGAATTCTGTAACGTTAAAAATAAATGTAACACAGCGGTTGCATTAAGAAGCAGTGTATATTTCTAACTATATGTAGAACATGTATATTTTGTCAAAGTTTATTATGTGTATTGCTTGTTATCTGACGTTATCTGGTGGAGCTATCATCATTTCTCCGGACATTTGAGTAGCATTTTTTGAACATGGCGTCATTGTAAACAGAGATTTATGGATATAAATTGCATATTATTGAAAAAAACATAAATGTACTGTGTAACATGTCCTATTACTGTCATCTGATGAAGATTTTCAAAAGGTTAGTGAATTATTTTTCTTTTAATCTTGCGTTTGTTGATTGCATCTTTTGTTCAAAATGGCTATTCAAATGAGCTGTGTCTTTGGTGTTGGCTTGACATAATTATGTGCTATGTTTTCGCCGTAAAACATTTTAGAAATCTGACTTGCTGGCTAGATGAACAAGGTGTTTATCTTTCATTTGAGCTATTGGACTTGTTAATGTGTGGAGGTTAAATATTTCTAAGAATATTTTTGCATTCTGTGCACCACTGTTTCAGTTGAGGGGGGGGGGTGTACCCCTAGGGGGATGTGTACCCGTAACACGTTAAGGTCAATCTTCCAATGATTTGCCTACAAATACGTCACAATGCTGTCGACACCTTGGGGAAACGACAGAAAGTCTAAGCTCATTCGTGACCCATACACAGCCATATAAGGAGACATTGGAACACAGCGCATTCAAAATCTGGGGCACTTCCTGTATGAAATTTCATCTTGGTTTCGCCTGTAGCATTAGTTCTGTGGCACTCACAGACAATATCTTTGCAGTTTTGGAAACGTCAGAGTGTTTTCTTTCCAAAGCTGTCAATTATATGCATAGTCAAGCATCTTTTCGTGACAAAATATCTTGTTTAAAACGGGAACGTTTTTTTATCCATAAATTAAAAGAGCGCCCCCTATATCCAAGAAGTTAATTTGTTCGAAGTAGAAGTAGTTACTTTTGTTGGCACGTTTTGTACACATATCCAAACGCTCGTTCAAGTCCATCCGAACATCGGACGAAAGCTTCAAAAAGTTATATTACAGGTCGAGGAAACTTGTCAAACTAAGTATAGAATCGATCTTTAGGGTGTTGTTATCATAAATCTTCAATGAAGTTCCAAGTGGAGAATTCCTTTGTGTGTAGAGAAACCATGGAACGCAGGTCGCTATCATGTGAATTGTGCGTGACCAGCCCTTGGCTCTCTGCCAGACACCTGGCTCATTCAGCTCCCATTCAGCCCCACCACACAGTAGAAGCCTCATTCAAGTTTCTAAAGACGGTTGATATCTAGTGGAGGCCCTAGGAAGTGCAACTTCATCCATATCCCACTGTGAATTCAATAGGGGCTGGGTTGCAAATCGACCAAACTCAGATTTCTCACTTCCTGTTTGGATTTCTTCTCAGGTTTTTGCCTGACATATGAGTTGTGCTATACTCACAGACATCATTCAAACAGTTTTAGAAACTTCACAGTGTTTTATATCCAATACTAATAATAATATGCATATATTAGCAACTGGGACTGAGGAGCAGGCCGTTGACTCTGGGCACCTCTGGGCACCTTTCATCCAAGCTACTCAATACTGCCCCTGCAGCCATAAGAAGTTAATGCAACTGTTGTGTCAGATTTTTTTTAAACTTTACGGAAAAAACATAATCTGAAAACGGTGCTCAGAGCCCAAACCAGCCAGAAAAATATCTGCCATGTTGGGTAGTCAACATTATTCATAAATAGCATTATAAATATTCACTTACCTTTGATAATCTTCATTAGAATGCACTCACAGGAATCGCAGTTCCACAATAAATGCTTATTTTGTTCGATAATGTCCATCATTTATGTCCATTTATGTCCAATAGCTTCTTTTGTTAGGGCGTTTGGTAAACAAATCCAAAAGCGTGATCTGGTCCATTCGGACGAAACGTTCAAAAAGTTATATTACAGGTCGAAGAACCTTCTCAAACTAAGTATAGAATCAATCTTTAGGATGTTTTTATGATAAAAGTTCAATAATGTTCCAACCGGAGAATTCCATTGTCTGCAGAAAAGCAATGGAATGCAGGTCGCTCTCATGTGAAAGCGCATGACTGAGAACGAGGCTGTAGGTAGACCCCTTAGTCAAACAGCTCCCCTTCACATGAGCAGCCTGAAACAACGTTCTAAAGATGGTTGACATCTAGTGGAAACCTTAGGAAGTGCAAAATAACCCATATCCCACTGTGTTTTCGATAGGGGCGAGTTCAAAAACTACAAACCTCAGATTTCCCAGCTCCTGTTTGGAATTTTTCTCAGGTTTTTGCCTGCCAAATGAGTTTTGTTAAACTCACAGACATCATTCAAACAGTTTTAGAAACTTCAGTGTTTGCATACCTTAATAAGGGAACATTTTGACATTTGCTGTATGGTTAGTGAGAAAGTCCATATTGCAAATGTACGGTCCCTTACTAGACGTCCGAAAACGTTTGTGAAATTCGCGGACGGCGTCGGGCCGAGCGGCAGGGCCGGACCTACCGGGAAGTCATCAAATGAACGTTCTCGGACATTCGGTTTCCGTTTTATAAAATAATCAAATTTTGGTCATTTTTCCGCTGTCCCGGAAAAGGGCATAAGCAATCATATTGCAATTGTACAAAACATCACGAATCACGACGGGGCCATATCTCCAAAACGGAAAATATTTAGAAGCCGAAACTTGGTGAGCGTAGGTTTGGCATAATGGGCAGTTGGCCCCGAACAAGATGGCGTCTAGGCCTCAACGTTTTTTGAGTTATGGCCATTTCTCTGGGATTAAAGGTCCAAAATGAAAATAGAGAAATTATTTTTCCACTTCACGTCAAAGTCAAGGAGCCTCCGGTGTCAATAAAAAAAGAACCAGCCATTTATCTATCGTCATTTAAGAGAAATCATACAATGACAAATTGTTTTGTTTTTTTCAACAGTTACAGATCCAGTTGCAGGGTGTTCATACGAATCTTTTTAAAGTGTGCTGCGGAGCTCTGCGAGATTTCTGTGATTTTCTATGATTTTCTGAAATAACACACACTCACTAAACCCTCCGTAAATAACTCAGTTCTTAACGTTAAGACTTAAAACTCAGGATTCTGTAAAGGCATACCCCAATCAGGATATGAGTTTATTTATAGCTTCCTGTGCCAACCGGAAGTGCCTTAAATGGTGTCATAGTGGCAGTTTCCAAGGGTTAAAAATGTCAGATCTTTTCAAAACTTCATATGTGTGATTAGGCAACCCCCATAAACTGTAAGTCAGTCATTTCTCCCAACAGATGTCAAAGAAAAGCTCTCTCTCACACACACACACACAGACACACACACACAGCAAGGATGGAGTGACAAAGTGCGGTGCTTAAAGACACGAGATGCCCCGCTTGACCATAGCTCGCTCGGTCTAAGCGCAGCGACCATTAGAAAAGTAGGCCCAAAATGAAGCCTGCCCCACAATGTCATTTGCTTTTGGGTGACAGTGAGAGAACCGTTAGGGTGAGAAGCACAATTCGACCTCAGGTACGTTCCTAAGGTCCTCCCGATCTGTGTAAGCCTAACCTTGACCGTGTAGCATTAACCCTTAACAGTAAAACAGTTTTTTTTGATCTCACAGATTACAATGACATCTCTCCCCATAGGAATACATTGCCTGCTCCTCTAAATTCAACCTGAGGCCTATGTGGGTTATGAATGCCTTATGAACCTGTCTTCGATGACAGTCCATCAGGACACTATGAGGTCTACCTGTGTCGATTCTAAGCTTCCTGGACCAACCGGAAGTGGTTAAAATCACCCTAAAAGTGTTTATCCATACCCTGCCTGCAGTTTGATAGACATAGTGCATTCAACCCTGTGTAAATCAGTCAGTTCTTAACATAAAGACTTAAAACTCAGGATTCTGTAACAGCATACCCCAATCAGGATATGTGTTGACTTATAGCTTCCTGTGCCAACCGGAAGTGCCATAATTGGTGTCTCAGGGGCTGTTTCGAAGGGTTAAAAAAGTCAGATCTGTCCAAAGCTTAATATGTGTGATTAGGCAACCCCCATGAACTGTAAATCAGTCATTTTTCCCATAAAACTTCAAAGGAAAACTAAATCACACACACACAGCTTGGAAGGAGGGACGTAATTGGGGTGCGTAGAGACAGACAGTGCCTGCAATAGTTAGCTTTGTTCGAGCTAAAAAAGAACCGTCAGACCCAGACCTAGAGTTCCGAAACTTTAGAAACCTGTTCTAGACCTCAGGTCGATAGTGCGTGGTGAGTTACGTGGCTCTAGAAGGTTCTCGGACCGAGAAACAGCCTCGTACATTTGCAATGACTTCAATTCATTTTTGCATCACGAAAATGACGACATTTAGAAATGTCCCAGTGTCGCAAGACTAGGTGCATTGCGACCGTCTCGGCCCATATAGACGGACCCCAACGTTCCTGTCCGATAGCTCATTCAAGGACCCCGTAGCAAGTCATGGAAAAAAGTGGATTTTCAGCACCAATTAGGGTCTTGCTCGGACACCAAATGACCTATCGAGCTGAAACTTGGGATTCGGGGTCGCCTCAGCTAGGCTTACACATAACATCAGAAATGGACCCGCAGCTAGAACATAGCTACGTGTTTTATGTTTTTTTTATCGTTTGAACCGAAGGCGTTGTGAATTTTGGGCCAGCTCTGAAGTATGTGATAGTTGGCTACTAAACGAGTTGGAAAAAGTGGGTTTGGTGTCAGTTTGTATCAGTTTGGTGTCAGAATGATATCTAATTGACGGATGGATGGTGACTTGCTGGTGACTCTTGTCCATTTGCAATATGTTTAAACAGTGAGGTACCATCACCAAAGTGACATTCTGAAATCAACCCTAACGAGCGATTGAGATGAACCAGAATCACTGCCCAGCCATCCCGAGTTCATCGGGCCAGTCAATTTCGCATTCCTGCAGGTTTTTTATAGCATGACAAATTCGTGATGGTAAATGCCCATTGAACCATGTTGCAAATGTACAGTGACTTAGTAAAAGTGAGAAAACATAAACAAATGGACATAATGACATCAACAAAGAGCGATTGAGATGAACCAGAATCACTGCCCAGCCATCCCGAGTTCATCAGGCCAGTCAATGTTGCATTTCTGCAGGATTTTTGAGCATGACAAATTCGTGACGGTAAATGCCCATTGAACCATATTGCAAATGCACGTGCACTTGCAATATGATTCAACAGTGAAAAAACATCACCAAATGGACATGATGAAGTCAACACAACGAGCGATGGAAAGGAGCAACTATCACTGCCAGGCCATCCTGTGTTCATCAGGCCAGTCAATTTTGCATTTCTGCAGGATTTTTGAGCACGTCAAATTTCTTATGTTATTTGGCCAAAGAAAAAGTGACTTTTGACTTTCTATGAAATCATATTGCAAATGCACAAGTAAAAAAAAAATTATGATAATAAAAGTTAACAAAAGTATAGTTTGAGCAAAGTATAGTTTGACTTTTGAGCATGCCAAATTCATGATGGTAAATTCCCATTGAAACATATTGCAAATGCACGTGCATTTGCAATATGATTAAATAGTGAAAAAAAACATCACCAAATGGACATGAAGAAATCAACACAACGAGAGATGGAAAGGAGCAACTATCACTGCCCGGCCATCCTGTGTTCATCAGGTAAGTCAATTTTGCAATTCTGCATGATTTTTGAGCATGCCAAATTCGTGATGGTAAATGCCCATTGAAACATATTGCAAATGCACGTGCACTTGCAATATGATTCTATAGTGAAAAAACATCACCAAATGGACATGATGAAATCAACACAACGAGTGATGGAAAGGAACAACTATCACTGCCCAGCCATCCCGAGTTCATCAGGCCAGTCAATTTAGCATTTCTGCAGGATTTTTGAGCATGTCAAATTTCTTATGGCATATGGCCCCCCAAAAAGTGACTTTTGACTTTGACTTTTGACTTCCTATGAAATCATATTGCAAATGGACAAATCATATCAAATCATAAAATTATGCTAATAAAATTTTACAAAAGTATATTCATACAGTTCTTACACATGATTAATTGACATAAAATCGAAACAATTTCGAAAAACGGTCCAGAAAGCACTTTTTTACGAGGGTGATTAGTTTTTTTTTTTAAGTTCACATTTTTGACTTTTGACTTCCTATGAAAACATATTGCAAATGGACAAAACATTTAAAAATAAAAGCAATTATTTTTTTTATAATGATAATAAAATACGACTAAAGTATGTTGATACAGTTCTTATACGTGTGTAATTGACACAAAATTTGAAAGAATTTCGAAAAACAGTCCAGAAAGTACTTTTTTAAGGGTGTGTGAAGTTTTTTATAAAATGTTGCTATTTTTGACTTTTGACTTTTGACTTCCTATGAAATCATATTCCAAATGGAGAAAACATATGCCTTATGCACATATGCCTTTATACCACACTGCCGGTCGGTGCTGGGTTGGTTCCTCCTGGGGTCGAGGCAGCAGGCACGGCACTCTGGCGACACCCCAGGTGAGAAGGCACCATTCTCACCTAGAGCCCTCTGTTGCACACATGTTTTTGTTTGTTACTTTTGTTTGTTACTTTTCCCCGAGTTTTCCCCGCATTTCCAGCATAGCATTTCCTCTCAATGATTCAGACGTGGCTGGGAATTTTATAGACAGATCATTTGCATGTAGTTTAGGGATCCCCATCGTTCCTGTGGCTATGCCGTTCCCAGTTCACGCTTTAGACAGTCGACCATTAGGGTCAGGGTTAAGGGAGGCCACCAATCCTCTGGGCATGGTGATGCAGGGGGGTCACACGGAGAGAACCAGTCACTTTCTCATTGACTCTCCTGCGTTTCCCGTGGTGCTAGGCCTACCCTGGTTAGCTTGTCATGACCCCACTATTTCATGGCAATGGAGGGCTCTCACGGGGTGGTCGCGAGAGTGCTCGGGGAGGTGATTAGGGGGTCCGTATGCTACTATGGTTGAAAGTCCAGACCAGGTCTCCACCGTGCGCATTCCCCCCGAATATGCCGATTTGGCTCTCGCCTTCTCCAAAAAGAAGGCGACTCAATTACCATCCCATCGACGGGGTGGTAATTGTGCGATAAATCTCCTGGTATACGCCGCACTTCCCAGGAGTCATGTGTATCCCCTGTCACAGGCGGAGACGGTGGCTATTGAAACATACGTCTCCGAATCCCTGCATCCGGGGTACATTCGGTCCTCCACTTCACCTGCCTCCTCGATTTTCTTTTTTGTGAAGAAGAAGGAGGGAGGTCTGCACCCGTGTATTCACTACCGAGGCCTAAATCAGATCATGGTGAGGTACAGTTACCAATTGCCTCTTATCACCACGGTGATTGAGTCAATGCACGGGGTGCGCTTCTTCACCAAACTAGATCTCAGGAGTGCTTACAACCTGTTGCGTATCCGGGAGGGAGACGAGTGGAAGACGGCGTTCAGTACGACCTCAGGGCATTATGAGTACCTTGTCATGCTGTACAGGTTGATGAATGCTCCATCAGTCTTCCAAGCCTTTGTATACAAGATTTTCATGGACCTGCACGGGCAGGGTGTAGTGGTGTATATTGATGACATTCTGATATACTCCGCTGCACGCGCCGAGCATGTGTCCCTGGTGTGCAAGGTGCTTGGTCGACTGTTGGAGCATGACCTGTACGCCAAGGCTGAGAAATGCCTGTTCTTCCAATAGTCTGTCTCCTTCCTAGGGTACCGCATTTCCACCTCAGGGGTGGAGATGGAGAGTGACCGCATCTCAGCCGTGCGTAATTGGCAGACTCCTACACGGTAAAGGAGGTGCAGCGGTTTCTAGGGTTTGCCAATTAGTAGCGGATGTTTATCCGGGGTTTTGGTCAGGTAGTGGCTCCCATTACCTCACTGCTGAAGGGGGGACCGGTACGTTTGCAGTGGTCGGCTGAGGCGGACAGGGCTTTTGGTCACCTGAGGGGTCTGTTTACCTCGGCACCCATGCTGGCCCATCCGGATCCCTCTTTGGCATTCATAGTTGAGTTGGATGTGTCTGAGGCTGGGATAGGAGCCATGCTCTCTCAGCCCTCGGGTATGCCACCGAAGCTCCACCCCTGTACCTTCTTCTCGAGGACACGATACTGGTCATTGTGGACCGTTTTCCTAAGTCCTGCCGTCTCCTCTCTTCTGCCCGGTCTCCCTACGGCCCTACGGACTACGGAGGCCTTGTTGACACACGTCTTCCGGCACTACGGGGTGCCTGAGGACATAGTGTCTGATCGGTGTCCCCAGTTCACTTCGAGGGTCTGGAGGGCGTTCATGGAACGTCTGGGGATCTCAATCAGCCTTACCTCTGGTTTTCACCCGAGAGTAACGGGCAGGTGGAGAGAGTTAACCAGGATGTGAGTATGTTTCTGAGGTCTTATTGCCAGGACCGGCCGGGGGAGTGGGCAGCGTTCGTGCCCTGGGCAGAGACGGCCCAGAACTCGCTATGCCACTCCTCCACTAACCTCTCCCCCTTCCAGTGCGTACTGGGGTATCAGCCGGTTCTAGCTCCTTGGCATCAGAGTCAGACCGAGGCTCCTGCGGTGAACAACTTGTTCCGGCGCACGAAGGAAACATGGGTCACTGCCCATGTTCACCTTCAGCGCGCCGTGCTGCACCAATAAGCCGGTGCGAACACCGGGGGACCGGGTCTGGCTCTGGACCCGAAACCTGCCCCTCCGCCTGCCCTGCCAGAAGCTGGGTCCGTGGTATGTTGGGCCATTTAAAGTTCTGAGGAGACTGAACGAGGTGAGTTACAGGTTACAGCTTCCCCCCGATTCCCGTATTAACCATGTGTTCCATGTGTCTCTCCTCAGGCCGGTGGTGGCTGGCCCACTCCAGGAGTCTGAGGTGCGGGAGGTACCTCTGCCCCTCTGGACATCGAGGGGGCCCCGGCGTACTCCGTTCGCTCTATACTGGATTTGAGGCGTCAGGCGAGGGGCCTTCTGTACCTCATGGACTGGGAGGGGTATGGTACGGAGGAGAGATGCTGGGTTCCAGTGGAGGACGTGTTGGACCCTTCAATGCTGCGGGAGTTCCACCGTCTCCGTCCAGATTGCCCTGCACATCATCCCAAGTTATGACCCAGTTCTGCACTCTGACATCTCTGCCACCAGTTACGTACCCTTACAGCGCCAGCGGTTTTAGGACTTAGAATTCTACTTAGAATTTCAAACTCAAATGGCAGGGAAAATACGGGGTACTCTGCATAAAAGTTGCTGGCCTCACACCAATGCATGGATTTGATAGGCAAACTATCACTCAAATAAAAGCCAACCCGTGTCACTGTTGACATCCTATGGCGGGTTGTGATTAGTTTAATTTAAATAACAAAACAACTGATTTGTTTCCTTCCGCGTTTCGGCAGCCTTTCAAAACTTCAGCAAATCCTCTTCTAACCATTGATATACAAATTATTCTCAGATTCACTGTGGCCATTGAATAGTGTTAGCTTAAAGAGTGCATACAAAACAAACGCTTGCCCCTGCTCCACTGACTACAAATTGAGATCGATATGAGTGATTAACAAAATAGTGTTGCATTTACCTTTCAGCGCTGGCAACCCACTTGAAACTAAATGCAACAATCCAAAATGTAGCTGGCTGTCTTCTACAAGTTATCCTTTATCCTTTAACCAGTGATACATATTATTCCCAGATTCCGTGTTATTTTAGTAAAATTAGTTTGAACAGGATGTGCTCCCCTCGCTTGTTCTATTGATTTCAAAGTGATATCAATATGAGTGATTGACAAATAAGTCTTGAGTTTCTCTTTCAATTTTGGCATCACTACAAAATATAGCTGGTTGTCTTCAGACGGTTTTCCTCTAACAAGTGATGCAAACAATATTTCCAGTTTCCATGTGGTTTTTGAGTTGTGTTAGTTGAACAGCGCATACAACCCTTATCAATATGATTAATTTATTGCCACTTGTCGAAACAACAGGGTTTTTGGTGAAAATGTATTTTATAAGGTGCTTGTTTAAAACTTCAGGCTTTGGTCCTTTTTTCTCAATTTCCCACCTGACTGCTCAGGCCCTGAAAAAAATCCAAAGAAGAACCAACCGGAATTTCTTTTTTTTGAGAGCCCATGCTCTTACAATGGAAGGTATAGGGAGATAATTCAATCTAGCTCCCCGTATGCAATTCATATGGCTTCCACTGGGTGTCAGCACTCTATGTTCAAGGTTTCAGGCTTGTTTCATCCAAAACGAGTAAGAATAATACGTTTTACTACAGGGACACACCATTGGAAATTCGTGTATGAGCGCGCGATGAAGACAAGACACACCTGCTAATATCGTTTTCCTATTGAACATATTTCTTTCCATATAACATATTATAGTTTGATTACATTTTAGGGTATCTGAGGAGTCAATAGAAATGTACTTTGACTTGTTTTAACACATTTTAGTGGTAGATGTTTGGATTCCTTTCTCTGCATGTTGAACGAGTGGATTACTCAAATCGATGGCGCCAACTAAACTGACTTTTTGGGATATAAAGAAGGATTTTATCTAACAAAAAGACACTACATGTTATAGCTGGGACCCTTTGGATGACAAATCAGAGGAAGAGTTTCAAAAAGTAAGTGAATCGCATGGCATGCTTTCGCTGTAATGGCTACTTTAAATTGGAGAGTGCAGATAGATTAACAAGAATTTAAGCTTTCAACCGATATAAGGGTTGTTTTACTAGGGTAGACAGACATTTTCAGGTCTTGCCATGGATTTTCAAGCCAAATCTGTAACTAGGCCACTCAGGAACATTCAATGTCGTCTTGGTAAGCAACTCAAGTGTATATTTGCCTTGAGTTTTAGGTTATTGTCCTGCTAATATCGGTTACCCAGAAGTACAATTTTCTCGCAAAAGTTTGTAATTTCCTGTTTTACTTCTGGGTGGAATGCCATTAACAATTGTGATTAAGTTTGTGCATAGGAAGGAAGTGAAGTCTCCTCCCTCACAAATGGAAACCGTATGCCAAACCCCTCCCTTCTACCAAGTTCACACGTGTTTATCATGGACAAAAAGGAAATGTTTGTTTTCAGGAATTTTTACGATATTGCCAATTTTGACTTTGTGGCTGTGGAATCTAGTGAAAACCGTTTGTTTATCATCCACACACGGGCTTGAAAATCACTGCACCAGTTTGAGCACCAACTTCACCGAAACCTAATTCGTCCAAATAATCAATGATAAAACCCCAAAACTGCACATCATTCTCTGTTCATCTGTCCACGAGAGATTGTTGTCCTGCTGAAATATGAATTTGTCTCCCAGGGTCTGTTGGAAACCAGACTGAACCAGGTTTTTCTCTAGGATTTTACCTGTGCTTAGCTCTATTCCATTTATTTTTATCCCCTCCAAATAACTCCCTGGTCCATGCCGATGATGAGCATATCCATAACATGATGCAGCCACCACCATGCTTGAAAATATGAAGAGTGGAACTCAGTGATGTGTTGTGTTGGATTGCCACAAACATAATGCTTTGTATTCAGGATAAAAAGTGCATTTCTTTGCCACATTTGTTTCAGTATTACTTTAGTGCTGTTTTAAAACAGTTACGAAATTGAATGCCTGTGATAGGAGAAAAGGGAGGATGGATCAATCACCTTTGGCCTCATGGTGAAATCCCTGAGCGGTTTCCTTCCTCTCCGGCAACTGATTTAGGAAGGACGCCTGTTTCTTTGTAGTGACTGGGGGTACTGATACACCATCCAAAGCTTATTTAATTACTTCACCATGCTGAAAGAGATATTCAGTGTCTGCTTTTTATTTGTTTACCCATCTACCAATTGGTGCCATTCTTTGTGAGGCATTGGAAAACCTCCCTGGTCTTTATGTTTGAAACTGTGATTGAACTTCACTACTCGACTGAGGGAACTTACAGATAATTGTATGTATTGGGTAGATATATTGGGTAATCACAAAAAAATCACATTAACCACTACTATTGCACACATAGAGAGTTCGTGCAACTTCTTATGTGACCGTGCAACAATACCTCAGAGAGATGCGCTGTATGTCTCTATTATGGAACAGGGGTGAAAGAGATGGAGGAGGGGTTAGAGAACAGAAGTGTAGAGGATGGAGAGAGTGCTGGACATAGAATATGCCAGAGGAGGCTCTCCAAGACAGCAAGAGGAGGATGGTCTACATCATGAATTTGAAGACACAACCAAAACATTCAAACATCATATTCAACATCGCATCATATTGTATTAATAAAACATTCCATAATTATTTTCGAACTTTTAGGTCACCATCCACCACTAGAGATGACACTGTGTCTCTGCCAGGGATTGAGGTGTGTAGTTGGCTAACTACAACGCAATAAAGTAAAAAGAAAAGGAATGCTAAAGCGGTAGCACAGTATAGGGATTATAATGGTTTTGACTTATTGACTCATACTTTCAAACATCTTGGCCGGGTCCTAGCCATCCTACACACCACAGGAAAGTACACAATTGTGGACGCCCAGAACAAAGCTATATTTCTTTTTCTTTTTTGAAAGCTCAGGATTTAGAGCACAGAGAGAGAGAGAAAGTTCACGACACGCTTCCGAACTCTGTGGAAAGATTGACTGATGCCTGCCCTTCAGTAAAAGCCTGGCAGAAGTTTGATTTCTGTGCATGAAAGTGTTTCTGGTGTGGTGGGACAGGGAGGGAGGGAGTGGTGGAGAGGAGAAAGAGGATACTGTAAAGGAGAGTGGAAAGAGGAGAGTTAAGGTGTTATAAACCAGGGCCCTACACAAAGGGGCCCACTGTGCTGGGGAGGAGAGATTATGTCCTAACCTCTACAATTCTTTGCTGAAGTTGTATTCAGACAAGAGCGCAAAATATAAAAGGTGGAGGGAGATATCATGAAGGTTGAACACCGATACCGATATCAAAGGAAAATGGAGAACCATTTGGGACCGTTATGTTCGCAATCTGAAAAAGGTGAATGAGACGAGGAGTGGGGCTGCTGCCGCCGGTGTGTGTGTCGCACCTATTCTCCGACAACTGGGTTGGCTTCGTGTTTATGTGAAACATCGTCAGACAGACACCAACATGCTAGATACAGTATATACTCTGGCAAACACCTGAGTCCTTTTGTACGGTGTGTGTGTCTGTGATCTTATGTTTCACAGACCTGGATGGGAGAAATTGTGAGAAATGTGATGTTATGATAATGATTAGCAGGGCGAGTTCAAACATCTGAAAACAGACCGTCTGTGTGTGTGTGTGTGTGTGTGTGTGTGTTTGTTTGTGTGTGTTATATTGAGATGCATTTTAACTCAAAGGAGCCCATGGAGATATTTTAAGATTACTTGCAATGTATTGTAAAGTATTCCTCATCTGCTTGTTGGAGGGGGATGGCATTGTGGACAGCCCTGCGACAGAGCTGACACTCGAGGGCCCATGAACAGCTGATTTCAAGACAACTGGGAACTTGGAAAAAACTGAGGTCAAATCATGACGTCAGTCATCTTCAGGTCGGAGCTCTAGAAGATACCCGAGCTTCCTACTTGGAATTCCGAGTTGTATAACCTTTCAAAAATATTTTTCCCAATCAGAGGTTGTTTTCCCCCCGAATTCCAAGTTCTTTTCCGAGTTCCTAGTTGTTTTTAACGTCGCATGTGTCCACTCCATCCACTTTTGAGTGAGATAGACCCTTCTGTCTACCCAAGAACTGCTGATGTGTGCTAAATACATTGATACAGATATTGGTTAACATGTTTTCTTTAACATTTTTCTTTATTTTTTATTCACACATTAGGGTGGTGGGTAATGTATTGGGGGATGTTAAGGTAACGGGATAGTTTACTGTTTTTGCTTTTGTGGTTCCCGCCTTCAATCACATCTTTGAGAGCACAGCCTTCTTAATGCACCTTTTGTTTGGCATTGCACAATGGTCTTCTTATTGGCACGCTGTGTTTTACATTGCATTGTTTTCCTCTTGTGATATGTCCTTCTCATCGGCACCTGGGAAGAACAAAAATGTATATTTAGCAAAAGGTCTGCAAATGTCTTTGTCTAGTAATTTAAGCTTGTGGCAGAAAATATTACTTTTCTGAATCAGTCACTCAGTAAACTTGTACTGCTTTGAGCCATGTAGAGGAGGTTAATTTCTTGTGGGTCTAGCCTTAAAAACTACAGCTAGACAGCCCTTCTCAACTATGTACCTTAGCAGGAAAGTCCTCGTTGAAAGGCCACTACACATAGAATAAGGTTCTACATGGGCATTTAGATCAGGTACATTTTATTTAACCTTTATTTAACTAGGCAAGTCAGTTAAGAACAAATTCATATTTTACAATGACGTCCTACCCCGGTCAAACTCTAACCCCGACAACGCTGGGCCAATTGTGGTGCGACAGGTAGCCCAGTGGTTAGAGTGTTGGGCCAGCAACCAAAAGGTTGCTAGATTGAATCCCCGAGCTGACAAGGTAAAAAATCTGTCGTTCTGCCCCTGAACAAGGAGGCTGTTCCCCGGTAGGCTGTCAATGTAAATAAGAATTTGTTCTTAACTGACTTGCCTAGTTAAATAAAGGTATAAAAAAACAATAATTGTGCGCTGCCCTATGTCTTGTTTATCTAGCCAAACTAAAACAACACAAGGATGAAATGACTGTCTTTATTGTGATTTGTAAAGCAGTTAAATGGTAAAAATGCTAAACTTAAATGGCGTAGAACATGACATATAAACAGTCATCACCCAGAGAAAGAGAACAGAGAACATACACTATATGGCCAAAAGTATGTGGTCACCCCTTCAAATGAGTGGATACGGCTATTTCAGCCACACCCGTTGCTGACAGGTGTATAAAATCAAGCACACAGCCATGCAAACTTGACTGGCCTACACAGAGCACTGATCTCAACCCCATCAAACACCTTCGGGATGAATTGGAATGCCGACTGCGAGCCAGGCCTAATCGCCCAACATCAGTGCCTGTTCTCACTGATGCTCTTGTGGCGGAATGGAAGCAAGTCCTCGCAGCAATGTTCCAACATCTTGTGGAAAGCCTTCCTGGAAGAGTGGAGGCTGTTACAGATGCAAAGGAGGGACCAACTCCATATTAATGCCCATGATTTTGGAATGTGATGTTCGATGAGCAGGTGTCAACCACACAAGTTGTGCACTCATTCTCCGAGAGTCGGTTTTTGTTTGTTTGGGAGATGTATGTATGTTTGGGAGATGCATGTATGTATGTATCGATGTTGATGATTCCACTTGTTCGCAAAGAAGCAGGTGTGATTAGACCTTATCCAGATCAAGCGTTATGAGATTTGTTCAATGCTGGGAGCAATATTATTTTCTTTAATGTGTACAAAATGTATATTATTATTATTTAAAATTAGAAACAATTATAGAGGTTCGGACCTCGGTATCCTCATACAGCTGAAGTCGGAAGTTTACATACACCTTAGCCAAATACATTTAAACTCAGTTTTTCACATTTCCTGACATTTAATTCTAATAAAAATCTCTTGTCTTAGGTCAGTTAAGATCACCGCTTAATGTTAATTAAGAATGTGAAATGTCTAGAATAATAGTAGAATAATAGTAGAGAGAATCATTTATTTCAGATTTAGTTTCTTTCATCACATTCCCAGTGGGCCAGAAGTTTACATACACTCAATTACAATTTGGTAGCATTGCCTTTAAATAGTTTAATCCACCTGTCGTCTCAAGTGAATTAAACAAATTATGCTTTTCAATCCAACCGTTTGTGTAAGTTTATCGATAGCCTAGCATAGCATTATGTACACTTAGCATCAGGAAGCTTGGTCACAGAAATCAGAAAAGCAAATCAAATTAACCATTTACCTTTGATGATCTTCAGATCTTCAGAGTCTCACGAGACTCTCAGTTACACAATAAATGTTACTTTTGTTCCATAAAGATTATTTTTATACCCAAAATAGCTCTGTTTGTTTGTCGCGTTATGTTCAGAAATCCGGTCACGACAACGCAGACGGAAATTCCAAATAGTCTCCATAATGTCCACAGAAACATGTCAAACATTTTTTATAATCATTCCTCAGGTTGTTTTTAAAATATATATTCGATAATATATCAACCGAGTGTGTAGGTTTTTCAATAACACCGGGTGGAACAATGGCCGCTTTACTCTGTAGTGCAAAACTCACTCTGAGAGCCCTCACCGATTCACTTACGCAATGTGATCTTTCACGCTATTTTTTCAAAATAAAAGCCTGAAGCTATGTCTAAAGACTGTTGACACCTTAGGGAAGCCATAGAAAAAGACATCTGGTTGATATCCCTTTAAATGGAGGATAGGCATGCATTGGAACAGAAGGGTTTCAAAATAAGAGGCATCCTGATTGGATTTTCCTCAGGTTTTCGCCTGCAATATCAGTTCTGTTATACTCACAGATAATATTTTTACAGTTTTGGAAACTTTAGAGTGTTTTCTATCCTAATCTGTCAATGATATGCATATTCTCGCATCTGGTCCTGAAAAATAGGCCATTCACTATTACTATATTATATGCATATTCTAGTTTCTAGGGCTGAGAAATAGGCCGTTTCAAATGGGTACGTTTTTTAGCCAAAATCGAAAATACTGCCCCCTACACACAAAAGGTTAACATGGGTCAAACGTTTCGGGTAGCCTTGCACAAGAATCCCACAATAAGTTAGGTCCATTTTGGCCCATTCCTCCTGACAGAGCTGGTGTAACTGAGTCAGGTTTGTAGGCCTCCTTGCTCGCACACGCTTTTTCAGTTCTGCCCACAGATTTTCTATAGGATTGAGGTCAGGGCTTTGTGATGGCCACGCCAATACCTTGACTTTGTTGTCCTTAAGCCATCATCAGACCAGAGGACATTTCTCCAAAAAGTGTGATCTTTGTCCCCATGTGCAGTAACAAACCGTAGTCTGGCTTTTTTATGGTGGTTTTGGAGCAGTGGCTTCTTCCTTGCTGAGTGACCGTTCAGGTTATGTAGATAAAGGACTCGTTTTATTGTGGATATAGATACTTGTGTACCTGTTTCCTCCAGCATCTACACAAGGACCTTTGCTGTACTGTTATTCTGTGATTGATTTGTACTTTTCGCACCAAAGTATGTTCATCTCTAGGAGACAGAATGCGTCTCCTTCCTGAGCAGTAGGACGGCTGTGAAATCCCATGGTGTTTATACTTGTGTACTATTGTTTGTACAGATGAACGTGGTACCTTCAGGCGTTTGGAAATCGCTTCCAAGGATGAACCAGACTTGTGGATGTTTACAATTTGTTGTCTGAGGTCTTGGCTGATTTCTTTTGATTTTACCATGACGTCAAGCAAAGAGACACTGAGTTTGAAGGTAGGCCTTGAAATACATCCACAGGTACACCTCCAATTGAGTCAAATGATATCAATTACCCTATCAGAAGCTTCTAAAGCCATGACATCATTTTCAGGATTTTTTTATCCTCACGATCGTGACAGAATATCCCACCACGCAAGGACCAAGCAGCGTGCCATGGAGGAGAAGGTGTTTTGGACATGGGAGGACAGGAGATCCTTGGAAGGACAGCGATAACACCGGGGACCACGGCCACTGAAACCCCAAGATTGTTTTGGGTGGGGGGGGCACAAGGGGTGGCCGGTCGAGCCGAGGAGAGTGCCAGAGCCCGCCTGGGAGTCGATGGAACAATGTGAGGAAGGATACCGGAGAGAGGGAGAGAGCAAGGAGTAGGCTGCAGCACAGGCGGGCTGAAGAGCGGGTCATCAGTCCGGTGCCATCTGTGCCAGCTCCACGCACCAGATCTCCAGTGCGCCTCCCCAGTCCGATATGTCCTGGGCTTGTTCCTTGCACTCGTCATGAGGAGCGTGTCGTCAGTCCGCTGCCAAAGAAACCCCAAGATTATTTTTGGTTGGGGCACATGGAGCTGGCTCGGAAAGAGCCAGAGACCGTCAGGGAGGCGATGAAGAAGTTGGGAGAGAGAGAAATGTTATGTAAGCCTGTCAGCAGTCTGGTGAGTCCTGTGCCAGCTCCCATACCCTTCCTGAAGTGCGTGTCACCAGTCCGGTGCAACCTGTGCCGGCTCCATGCATCAGAGCTCCAGTGCGCCTTCCCAGTCCGGTATGTCCTGTGCCAGCTGCCCGCACCCGCCCTGAAGTGCGTGTCACCAGTCCGGTGCCACCTGTACCGGCTCCACGCACTAGGCCTCCAGTGCGCATTCACAGTCCAGAGCTTCCGGCGACGGTTCACAGTCCAGAGCTTCCAGCAATGTTTCACAGTCTGGAACCTCCAACGACGGTTCACAGTCCGGAACATCCAGCGATGGTCCACAGTCCGGAACCTCCAGCGACGGTTCACAGTCCGGAACCTCCAGCGAAGGTTCACAGTCTTGAACCTCCTCCGACGGTCCACAGTCCGGAACCTCCAGCGATGGTCAACGGTCCGGAACCTCCAGCGACGGTCAAAGGTCAGGAACTTCCAGCGACGGTCAACGGTCCGGAACCTCCAGCGACGGTCAACGGTCTGGAACCTCCAGCGACGGTCCGGAACCTCCAGCGAGGGTCAACGGTCCGGAGCTTCCAGGCAAGGCGTCCAGTCCTGTTCCAGGACAGGAGCCATCCTCTGCACCGGTGCCCAGTCCAGGCATGGCGTCCAGTCCCTCTCCATGGCCGGAGCATTCCTCTGCGCCAGTGGCTAGTCCAGGCACGGCGTCCAGTCCAGCTCCATGGCCTGAATCTTCCTCTGCGCCGCTGCCCAGTCCAGGCACGGTGTCCAGTCCCACTCCAGGGCAGGAGCCTTCCTCTGCACCGTTGTCCAGTCCAGCTCCATGGCCGGAGCCTTCCTCTGCACCGGTGCCCAGTCCAGGCACGGCGTCCAGCCCAGCTCCATGGCCGGAGTCCTCCTTTGCGCCAGTGCCCAGTCCAGGCATGGTGTCCAACCCAGCTCCATGGCCGGAGCCCTCCTTTGCGCCGATGACCAGTCCAGGCACGGCGTTCAGCTCCGGCGCCATGGCCGGAACCAGGGTCTGGGCGGGGGCTACGACCTACACCGGAGCCGCCACCGACACTAATCACCCCCCTACCCTCTCCATTTGGTTTCAGGTTTTGCGGCTGGAGTTCACACCTTTGGGGGGGGGGGTACTGTAACGCCCTGACCATAGAGAGCCCTTGGTTCTCTATGGTGTAGTAGGTCAGGGCGTGACTAGGGGGTGTTCTAGTATGTCTATTGCTATGTTGGTGCTAATATGGTTCCTAATTAGGCAGCTGTTTATCGTTGCCTCTGATTGGGGATCATATTTAGGTAGCCATTTTCCCACCTGTGTTTTGTGGGATATTGTTTGTGTTTAGTTGCCTGTGTGCATGTCATGACTTCACATTTCGTTGTTTCTTTATTGTTTTGTTTGTTTCACGGAGAATAAAAATATGTGGAACTAAACTCACGCTGCGCCTTGGGCCGTTTATCCTCACGATCGTGACATCACCACAAGCCAATGTTACATGTTGCAATTGGAAATCAAATCTCAGGGAATGTTGTTGGCTCATTGCTCATCCTCCAACCCCAATTAAATGGGATTTCATCTACCACACTCATATTTACCTTGACTCTGCTGATTTATAGAGATTAAATTTGCCCCAAATGTGTCCATGTGACGGCCATCTTCTACTGCACAAAGGGCGTCTGTGTTTCTCCCACTAGTTGCAGCAAATTAAATTATATGTCTGTGGATGTGTGTGAGTGAGAGAGTGTGTGTTTGTAAGGGAAATAGGGTATTCTTTTTTTTGTATGTGAGTGCAAGGGAAATAGGGTGTTTTAAAAACAGTGAATGTGCATGTGCACACATATGTGTGTATACAGTTTAGTGAGTGTACAGTAAAAACATTTCGGTTTAGGTCTTGGATTTGGAGGCATTATGCAGTTACTGAGCTCTTTTGGGATTTTGTGGTTTGATCTTAGTCGTAAACACCATTTTTCCTAGCTTCTCTCAAAACCATGGCTTTGCTTATAGGCATTACAGTGGGACCAATACAATGTGTGTTTGTGTATTCTTCTGTTATGTGAGCCGCTGCTTTGCAAATGTATGCTAATAATGTGTTCAAATGCATTCAGAGAGGAGAAAAGGGAAACTGTATCCAAAGTGAAGTATATTCTGTTTACTTTAGGTGAGGACATTGATTTTGGGAAGGCTGCAAAGGCAATGGAGTCATCTCACGCAATTCAGTTTCTTCATTCTTTGGTTTATTTATCTCACGAAACGACGTACAACTTTGAACGCCACTGATGCCTGAGATGTAGTATTCAATAATAGACAAGTCTTATGGGCAAAAGCATACGGCCAAACAGAGGGGTTACTGAAAGGCTAGGAGAATAACAACACACACACACACACACATAAAACCCACCCCTTCTTTCAACGCATGGTACCACCCCATCATTATGAGCATTGTACAACAGTTATAAAACAGTATAAACATTTCATTTGTATCAGCCTAACCATGAATATGATATGAAATTACATATAATATTCCATGTTTAGGGTCATATCCCCATAGTCATATAACCTTCATATCCTCTGTATTTGACCCAATACTTGGCTAGAGTGTATATCCTAGCAGACATGTACTAATAATACACTGAGTGTACAAAACATTGGGAACTGCTCTTTCCATGACATAGACTGACCAGGTGAAAGCTAACATCCTTTATTGATGTCACCTGTTAAGTCCACTTCAAAAAGTGTAGATGAAGGGGAAGAGACAGGTTAAAGAAGGATTTTTATGCCCTGAGACATGGATTGTGTATGTGTGCCATTCAGAGGGTGTTAGTAGGTTCCAGGTGCACCGGTTTGAGTGTGTCAAGAACTGCAACGCTGCTGGATTTTTCACGCTTAACAGTTTCCCGTGTATATCAAGAATGGTCCACCCCCAAAGTGCATCCAGCCAACTTGCCACAACTGTGGGAAGCATTGGAGTCAACATGGGCCAGCATCCCTGTGGAACGCTTTCGACACTTTGTCCATGCCCTGACGAATTGAGGCTGTTCTGAGGGCAAAAGGAGTGTAACCTAATGTTTTGTACACTCAGTGTAGGATTTAAAGCATGACTGTTGAGAACCTAGGAGAGGCCCTATGTTGGTTCCTTAATGGACATTTCAGAAGCAAACCTGCAAAGGGAGCGGAAGAGGGAGGAGAAGGAAGAGAGGAATTGAGGGAAGAGGAAGAAGAGGCTGGTGTACTGTAACTGATATGGGACCTCTGTGCTAATGGCTAGCACCTACCTGATTAGATGAACACATGACACAACCTTCATTCCTTTTTTCTTTCTCTTTTTCTTGTCCCTCTCTTTGGCTCTCTCGCTCTCGCTCTTGCTCTTTACTTCTCTGACTCTCTCCATTTCCTCCTCCTCTCTCATGCTATGCTATGTCCATAATTACTCAGTTATGTGTATTATAGAGTTATTCTGTAACTAAAATATAGTATGGGCATTGTGTTTGTACTGTAACACTGGCATTGATGTTTGCGCCCTCTGTCTGTGGTGTACTGTTGTGATTCGAGTGGTCCAGTAGATCAAAAGCCTACAATGTAAAACCTGATAAGTAAACAGTACTTAAAAACTTTAAGGAAATGTGTTGCCTCAAACAAATTAAGTTAATTAACTTAGTTGGTTAAGTTATATGTATACTACCAGTCAAAGGTTTTACAACACCTACTCATCCAAGGGTTTTTTCTTTATTTTTACAATTTTCTACATTGTAGAATAATAGGGAAGACATCAAAACTCTGATATAACCCATATGGAATCATGCAGTAACCAATTGTTTTTTAACAAATCAAAATATATGCTATATAAGAGATTCTTTAATTAGCCACCCTTGCCTTGATGACATCGTTGCACACTCTTGGCATTTTCTCAACCAGCTTCACCTGGAATGCTTTTCCAACATTCTTGAAGGAGTTCCTACATTTAATGAGCACTTGTTGGCTGCTTTTCCTTCACTCAGCGGTCCGACTCATCCCAAACCATCTCAATTGGGTTGAGGTCGGGTGATTGTGGAGGCCAGGTCATCTGATGCAGCACCCCATCACTCTCCTTCTTGTGTTGGGTCATTGTCCTGTTGAAAAACAAATGATAGTCCCACTAAACACAAACGAGATGGGATGGCGTATCGCTGCAGAATGCTGTGGTAGCCATGCTGGTTAAATGTGCCTTGAATTCTAAATAGATCACTGACAGTGTCACCAGAAAAGCACCCCCACACCATAACACCTCCTCCTCCATGCGTTATGGTGGCAAATACACATTCGGAAATCATCCATTCACCCACACCGTGTCTCACAAATCTACAATTTGGACTCCTGACCAAATGACAACTTTCCACCAGTCTAATGTTCATTGCTCATGTTCTTGGCCCAAGCAAGTCTCTTCTTCCTATTGGTGTACTTTATTAGTGGTTTCTTTGCAGCAATTCGACCGTGAAGGCCTGGTTGACACAGTCTCCTCTGAACAGTTGAGATGTGTCTGTTACTTGCTGTTACTGCTGGTAATTCTAATGAACTTATCCTCTGCAGCAGAGGTAACATTGGGCCTTCCAATCCTGTTGTGGTCCTCATGAGAGCCAGTTTCATCATAGCTTGATGGTTTTTGTGATGGCACTTTTCTGTATAGACTGACCATGTCTGAAAGTAATGATGGACTGTTGTTTCCCTTTGCTTATTTGAGCTGTTCTTGCTGTAATATTGGTACAATCCAAGATGGAACTCGCCCAAGCCCCCCCCCCCCCCCCCCCCCCATTTCTCCTTCACCCAAATCTAGATAGCTGATGTTCTGAAAGAGCTGCAAAATCTGGACATCTACAAATCTGCTGGGCTAGACAATCTGGACCCTCTCTTTCTAAAATCATCTGCCGAAATTGTTGCAACCCCTATTTCTAGCCTGTTCAACCTCTCTTTCTGAGATCCCCAAAGATTGGAAAGCTCCTCTTCAAAGGGGGAGACACTCTAGACCCAAACTGCTACAGACCTACATCTATCCTACCCTGTCTTTCTATGGTCTTCGAAAGTCAAGTTAACAAACAGATCACCGAACATTTAGAATCCCACCATACCTTCTCCGCTAAGCAATCTGGTTTCCAAGCTGGTCATGTCATGTCATGGGTGCACCTCCACCTCTACGCAGACGACACCATTATATATATTTCTGGCCTTTCTTTGGAAACTGTGTTAACTAACCTCCAGACGAGCTTCAATGACATACAACACTCCTTCCGTGGCCTCCAACTCCTCTTAAATGCAAGTAAAACTAAATGCATAGTATTCAATCGATCCCTGCCCGCACCTGCCCGCCCGTCCAGCATCACTACTCCGGATGGCACTGACTTAGAATACGTGGCCAACTACAAATACCTAGGTGTCTGGTTAGGCTGTAAACTCTCCTTCCAGACTCACATTAAGCATCACCAATCCAAAATTAAATCTAGAATTGGCTTCCTATATCGCAACAAAGCATCCTTCACTCGTGCTCAAATCAAATCAAAGTTTGTCACGTGCGCCGAATACAACAGGTATTCCTTACAGTGAAATGCTTACATACAGGCTCTAACCAAAAGTCTGGAGGGAAAAAAGTATGTGGGTGTGTGTGTAGGTAAGTAAAGACATATAACAACAGTAAAAAGACATTTAAAAATAAGAGTAGCAAGGCTATATACAGACACCGGTTAGTCAGGCTTATTGAGGAAGTATGTACATGTGTGTATGGTTAAAGTGACTATGCATATATGATGAACAGAGAGTATCAGTAGCATAAAAAGAGGGGTTGGCGGGTGGTGGGACACAATGCAGATAGCCCAGTTAGCCAATGTACGGGAGCACTGGTTGGTCGGGCCAATTGAGGTAGTATGTACATGAATGTATAGTTAAACTGACTATGCATATAAGATAAACAGATATTAGCTGCAGCGTAAAAGAGGGGTTGGGGGGGGCATACAATGCAAATAGTCCGGGTAACCATTTGGTTACCTGTTCAGGAGTCTTAAGGCTTGGGGGTAAAAAATGTTGAGAAGCCTTTATCTCCTAGACTTGGCACTCCGGTACCGCTTGCCATGCGGTAGTAGAGAGAACAGTCTATGACTGGGGTGGCTGGGGTCTTTGACAATTTTCATGGCCTTCCTCTGACACTGCCTGGTGTAGAGGTCCTGGATGTCTGGCAGCTTTGCCCCAGTGATGTACTGGGCCGTAAGCACTACCCTCTGAAATGCCTTGCGGTCGGTGGCCGAGCAATTGCAGTACCAGGCAGTGATGCAACCGGTCAGGATGCTCTCAATGTTGCAGCTGTAGCACCTTTTGTGGATCTGAGGACCCATGACAAATCATTTTAGTTTCCTGAGGGGGAATAGGCTTTGGTGTGCCTTCTTTACGACTGTCTTGGTGTGTTTGGACAATTCTAGTTTGTTGTTGATGTGGACACCAAGGAATTTGAAGCCCGTCGATGAGAATGGGGACGTGCTCGGTGCTCCTTTTCCTGTAGTCCACAATCATCTCCTTAGTCTTGGTTACGTTGAGGGATAGGTTGTCTGACCTCCTCCGTATACGCTGTCTCGTCGTTGTCGGTGATCAGACATACCACTGTTTTGTCGTCAGCAAACTTAATGATGGTATTGGAGTCGTGCCTGGCCATGCAGTCGTGGTTGAACAGGGAGTACAGGAGGGGACTGAGCACGCACCCCTGGGGAGCTCCAGTGTTGAGGATCAGCGTGGCAGATAAGTTGCTCACCACTTCGGGGCGGCCCAACAGGAAGTCCAGGATCCAGTTGCAGAGGGAGGTGTTTAGTCCCAGGTTCCATAGTTTAGTGATGAGCTTTGAGGGTACTATGGTGTTGAACGCTGAGCTGTAGTCAATGAAAAGCATTCTCAAATAGGTGTTCCTTTTGTCCAGGTGGGAAAAGGCAGTGTGGAGTGCAATAGAGATTGCATCATCTGTGGATTTGTTTGGGCGGTATGCAAATTGGAGTGGGTCTAGGGTTTCTGGGATAATGGTGTTGATGTGAGCCATTACCAGCCTTTCAAAGCACTTCATGGCTACGGACGTGAGTGCCACGGGTCTGTAGTCATTTAGGCAGGTTGCCTTGGTGTTCATGGCAACAGGGACTATGCTGGTCTGCTTGAAGCATGTTGGCCTTGTGAATGTTGACCTGTTTAAAGGTCTTACTCACGTCGGATACGGAGAGCGTGATCACACAGTCGTCCGGAACAGCTGATGCTCTGATGCATGCCTCAGTGTTGCTTGCCTCGAAGCGAGAATAGAAGTTATTTATCTCGTCTGGTAGGCTCGTGTCAGTGGGCAGCTGGCGGCTGTGCTTCCCTTTGTAGTCTGTAATAGTTTGCAAGCCCTGCCACATCCGACGAGCGTCGGAGCCGGTGTAGTATGATTCAATCTTAGCCCTGTCTTGAAGCTTTGCCTGTTTGATGGTTCGTCGTAGGACATAGCGGGATTTCTTGTAAGCTTCCGGGTTAGAGTCCCACACCTTGAAAGCGGCAGCTCTACCATTTAGCTCTGTGCGAATGTTGCCTGTAATCCATGGTTTCTGGTTGGGGTATGTACATACAGTTACTGTGGGGACGATGTACTCAATGCACTTATTGACAAAGCCAGTGACTGATGTGGTGTATTCCTCAATGTCATCGGAAGAATCCCGGAACATGTTCCAGTCTGTGATAGCAAAACAGCCCTGTAGTTTAGCATCTGCTTCACCTGACCATTTTTTTAAAGACCTATTCACTGGTGCCTCCTGCTTTAATTTTTGCTTGTAAGCAGGAATCAGGAGGATAGAGTTGTGGTCAGATTTACCAAATGGAGGTCGAGGGAGAGTTCTGTATGCATCTCTGTGTGTGGAGTACAGGCGATCTATAATTTTTTTCCCTCTGGTTGCACATTTAACATGTTGATAGAGACTTGGTAGACTGATTTAAGTTTCCCTGTATTAAAGTCTCCGGCCACTAGGAGCGCCGCGTCTGGGTGAGTGGTTTCCTGTTTGTTTTTTTCCTTATACAGCTGGCTGAGTGCCACGAAAAGTATAGCTGAGAACTCTCTAGGCAAGTAGTGTGGCCTGCAATTTATCATAATATACTCTACTGCAGGTGAGCAAAATCTAGAGACTTCCTTAGATTTCATGCACCAGCTGTTGTTTACAAATAATCACAGACCGTCCCCCCCCCCGGTCTTACCGGAGTGTGCTGTTTTATCCTGCCAGTGCAGCGTGTATCCCGCTAGCTGAATATCCATGTCGTCATTCAGTCACAATTCCGTGAAACATAGGATACTACAGTTTTTGATGTTCCGTTGGTAGGATATTCGTGATCATACCTCGTCTAGTTTATTGTCCAATGATTGCACGTTGGCGAGTAATATTGACGGTAACGTCAGCTTCCCTAGTAGCCTTCTGCGGGTCCGGACGAGGCATCCGGCTCTTCTTCCTCTGCATCACTTCCTTTTGTGGATAATTGGGATGTCTGCCCTGTGGGGTGTTTGGAGAATATCGTGTGAGTCCTGCTTGCTGCTGCTGTTGTTGTTGTTGCTGTTGTTGTTGAAAAAATCTTTGTAAAATCCGAGGTGAGTGATCGCTGTCCTGATATCTAGAAGCTCTTTTCTGCCGTAAGATACGGTTGCAGAAACATTATGTACAAAAGAATTTACAAATATCGTGAAAAAAAACCCACATAATAAGAGTTAGGAGACCGTAAAACGGTGGCCATCTCCTCCGGTGACATTTTGCCGCCAAACATACCCTCGTAAAACTGACCATCCTACCGATCCTCGACTTCGGCGATGTCATCTATAAAATAGCCTCCAACATTCTACTCAACAAATTGGATGCAGTCTATCACAGTGCCATCCGTTTTGTTACCAAAGACCCCTGTGCTACCCAACATTGCGACCTCTACTCTCTCGTTGGCTGGCCCTCGATTCATACTCGTTGCCAAACCCACTGGCTACAGGTTATCTACAAGTCTTTGCTAGGTAAAGCCCCGCCTTATCTCAGCACACTGGTCACCATAGCAGCACCCAGTCGTAGCATGCACTCCAGCAGGTATATCTCACTGGTCACCCCCAAAGCCAATTCCTCCTTTGGTCGTCTTTCCTTCCAGTTCTCTGCTGCCAGTGACTGGAACAAATTGCAAAAATCTCTGAGGCTGGAGACTTATATCTCCCTCTAACTTGCATCAGCTGTCTGAGCAGCTTACCGATCACTGTATCTGTACACAGCCAATCTGTAAACAGCACACCTGACTACCTCATCCCCATATTATTACTTACCATCTTGCACCCTAGTATCTCTACTTGCACATCAACATCTGCACATCTATCACTCTAGTATTAATGCTAAATTGTAATTATTTTCACCTCTAGGGCCTATTTATTGCCTACCTCCCTACTCTTTTACATTTGCACACACTGTACATAGATGTTCTTTTTTTTCTTTTGTGTTATTTATTGACTGCACATTTCTTTATGTGTAACTCTGTTTTGTCGCACTGCTTTGGCCAGGTCGCAGTTGTAAATGAGAACTTGTTCTCAACTGGCCTACCTGGTTAAATAATGGTGAAATAAAATGTTTAAAAATAAAAAATTGAAGACACTCCTCAGTAATAGGCACATGACAGCCCGCTTGGAGTTTGCCAAAGGGCTACTAAAGGACTCTTAGACCATGAGAAACAAGATTCCCTGGTCTGATGAAACCAAGTTTGAATTATTTGGCCTGAATGCTAAGCGCCACGTCTGGAGGAAACCTGGCACAATCCCTATGATGAAGCATAATGCTGTGGGGATGTTTTTCAGTGGCAGGGACTGGGAGACTAGTCAGGATCGAGGGAAAGATGAACAGAGCAAAGTACAGAGAGATTCTTGATGAAGACTTGCTCCAGAGCACTCAGGACCTCAGACTGGGACGAAGGTTCACCTTCCAGCAGGACAACGACACTAATCACACAGCCAAGTCAACGCAGGAGTGGCTTCGGGACAAGTCTCTGAATGGCCTTTAGTGGCCCAGCCAGAGCCCGGACATTGAAACCGATCACATCTCTGGAGAGACTTTAAAATAGCTGTGCAGCGACTCTCCCCATCCAACCTGTCAGAGCTTGAGAGGATCTGCAGAGAAGAATGGGAAAAACTCCCCAAATACAGGTGTGCCAAGCTTGTAGCATCATACCCAAGAAGACTTGAGGCTGTAATTGCTGCCAAAGGTGCTTCAACAAAGTGGTAAAGGGTCTGAATACTTATGTAAATGTAATATTTCTGTTTAATTTATTTCATACATTTGCAAAAATGTTTTAAAACATGTTTTTGCTTCATAATTATGAGGTATTGTGTGTAGATTGATGAGGGATTTTTTTTTTAAATAAGGCTGTAACGTAACAAAATGTGGAAAAAGTAAAGGGGTCTCTACACTTTCCGAATGCACTGTATCACCCAATGACACTGTGGAGCCTAGTTAAAATATCACACAGCTGGTTACACTTCTTGTGGAAAAAGGAAACAGTCATGCAGTGAATGTCAATGAAAATCTACACAAACCTTGGTTTATTGTAGAAACTTTGACAGCAGCTGTCCAGCATGTCCACACTTGCATCTGAAAGTCTCGATGAGACGAGGACTGTGGCGATCTAGGCCATCATAGAAATCCTGCTACAAATTCTTGCAAGCAATCGGGTGGAACTCCAAGTTGACCTGTAAAAATCAAATGACAAGAGCTTAACACAAACTTAATAAAGGACAATATACACAGGTAGAAAAGTATTATACCATTTTTTTAAAGTAACGTCACCTTTGGAATGCATGCATCTTTTCAGCAATCAATACATTTTGTTCTTAGTGGAGCCACATTTAATGCAATTGAGATGGTGCCTGAGATTATCCATTATGTCAAACAAAGGGTAAAACTGAAACTAGATTTTCCTTGAAGAGAGCAGGCCAACGTTTAACTATCATATGGCAGGCAACAGGCATATGGCAGGTTCTGACTCCACCACTTCTTTGTGTCTCAGAGCAAATGTCAGAACCATCTTCTGCTTCAAAGTTCATCCATTCGGTGTCCTCTTCTGCATTTCCTCTACCAGGACATTTGGGTGGATCTTCAAGGCTGGATTGATCAAGCCCCTCAGAAAAATTGGGTAAGAAGTTGAGCTCACATTTCTTAATGTTCTTGTTTGGTGGTTCTCCCTCAGATGAGTTTCTTTCACGCAGAAACAGAACAGAAACAGAAAAATCTTGGAAACATCTTGGTATCTTGGTATCCTGCTTTGCGTAGCTTTGTCCTGAAGTTCCCCATTTTGTACTTGAGGCTGTTCTTACATCCACACCAACTCGTGGGTGAACCTCTTTGTTGAAGACAAGGATGTTTTTTTTACCAGTGCTGAAGTAACATGATCAAAATCTGTGTCTCATGGGAACGCCTTAAGGCTGTAAATGCTTTCTGTCAGTTTACACGGATGTCATGTTTCAGCTCTTTTTCATAACAGGCAGGTTCCATCCTTAAGATGTAGTTGATCCCCTAGTCATAGTCTATATTCAACATCATCAAAATCTCAAACTTCTGGTCACTGCTTTGACCTTTCCTGAGATTAAGTGTTGGAGAGAATCTCTGTATCTGCTTCGCGGAAGATAGAGTGTGTCATTAAGTATTTCATTTGACGCATAGAGGGGTATCAGGTCAAGCACAGGGATGACTTTTAATGGCCTTTTCAATGTCTGCCATGTTGGTCAAGTTACAAGTTAAAGTGAAGTTGCAATCAAGTCCTAGTGCTCCTTTAATTTGGCTAATCAAATCCTCAACTTCATCAGGCTTCGCGGCCACCTTCCTTATGTCACCCTCTATGAGAATAACTCTCTTGACAATCTTCTGATGTGTAGGCATCTTGGGGATATAAACAGAAAAAAAGTAATGGTTAATGACTCGTTCAATGTAACGCTTGTGTAACCATTAATTTACCACCAATTCTGTAAATGTAAAGTTGGGAAAACATCATTAAGGTCTGACAGCCGAACCACACACAAAGAGGGAGCAGTATGTCTGCAGAGATCATAAGGTCTAAGATGCTCAAATCCTTCCTGCACCTCCCTGTTATGAGTCTCTTTGGTTCGACATTCAAAGACCCCCGAATGTACCTCTTTTCTTGAACTTCACTTCTTGTCGCCATGCAGAACCTACAGAATCAGTCCAAATATAAAGCTCTCCTGAAATCCTGCAAGAGAATGGGCACCCAAATGATCACCTGCTACATAGAAGACTGTTCCTGTCACACTTGCTCCTTACTGCTCAACACATACACCTTGCTGCTCCAGTGAAATTACACAGGAGAGCAAGCTGATGGAGTAGTGTGGACCTATACTTTGCTGGCACATTAGCAGTCAACCAGTAAACTGCACACATTTTGTTATTTTTTCTTGATATTCCCAATGGGTTGGCTACTTTGAAAGTCATCAATGTAAAGGCCAAGAGCAATGCTGAACTTAAGGCTATTTTATTTAAAATTACGAAACATCTAGATAAGTGTTGTACTTATGTATAAGATGTTATTTTACTGACAGAGCTTTGTCCAAAATATCCACCTTGTATAGCATTGTCACGTTCTGACCTTAGTTCCTTTATTATGTCTTTGTGTTAGTTTGGTCAGGGCGTGACTTGGGGTGGGTAGTCTATGTTCTTTTTTCTATGTTGTATTTCTGTGTTTGGCCTGGTATGGTTCTCAATCAGAGGCAGCTGTCGATCGTTGTCTCTGATTGAGAAACGTACTTAGGTAGCCTGTTTTCCCCATTTTGGTTGTGGGTGATTATTTTCCGTGTCAGTGTTTGCTCCATACGGGACTGTGTCGGTTTTCAGTTATTCTCTTATTCTTTTGTTTTCTGTGTTCAGTTATGTCTCATTAAAATTATATTATGGACACTTACCACGCTGCGCATTGGTCTGATCCTTCCTACTCCTCAGAAGGGGAGGACAAAAACCGTTACAAACATTTTCTGTAGCATTGTCTGCATTGAAATATATACAGACATCTTGTCTTTATCAATCACATATTCCACTGGAATTACCAAGGGGAATTCTCTCAAGACATGCAATACTCTCCTTTAAGTGGTTGATAAGGATCCCGTGACACTGGGGGGCACATGCGCTTACCGATAGGAGGCATGGGGAGAGAGTAGCTCCGTTTGTATCAACAAGACTGTGGTTATATGAAGAAACCAGACAGCATAGTTTAAATTAAACCTTTAAAATCAATAGATCAATATACCACGAAGTATCTGGGAGAGAGTGAGTGGTCAGTTATTCAAAACAGCAAACAAATCTGGTAGTAAAGCGACGATGAAACTTGAACCCAACATGCCATAGCTTCCCTTATAGGAAAAGACAATGAACAACTTGGAGATGCAAATGAAAGCAGCGAACAGCTGAAGGATATCTAGGAAAATATAACTAAAATGCTCTCAATATTCACTAAAACAAACAAACTGTTATAAGGTAGTCTATCGAGTCATATATGCATATACAGGGCGGGCATGTGGATGAACAAGACAAAAAAATTGGCCTTCTGAAAACAAAAGAAGAGGAACTGGAGAAAATATATTGAGACAAAATAACATGAATATGTGACCCGATTTTGGAAACTAGGCGTATGTCGCAAGTAACGACTTCACAGGAGAGCCGTTTTGAATGTAATTCTTTTAATAAATAATAATGCGTTTTTTGGCGGAAATGCCTTCACGAACATCTGAACTTTCATGTGCCTTAATAACAAACTTCTATGCCATGTGTAATTATTAATATGATTGTTAAATTACGAGCCTTGTTGGTTAAGCCACAGAAAAAGCAGCAACCTTTCCAATAACTATGATTGGCTGAGATAATGAGTGAGCTGGACATGTCGAGAGATGAGTTCGGATTGGTCTGCCATATTTCTTCTGTCGATTTGAGCTCGTCAATCTGTGTTGGTAATCCTGTTGAACGTGGCTTTTTTAATGTATTGTGTAGTGGAGCTGCATAAGTGTTGCTCTCTACTTTCTGGTGGATCAAGTTTTGAAATCAGTGGAATTAAAGTATGATAGCTAAAGAGATGGAGAAAAAATCCAGAGACGTGTGTTATCTTCAAACTGAGGGAAACCGTGGTATGGCATTCCTGACAGGGAGACTCGTCCATCATGCATGATGATGTATATAGGTAAGATAGTCTTGCGTTAGCTAGCTACATTTTCAGATATTACACGTTTCTAATTTTGACAAAGTGGCTTCATTTCAAACTAAAGTGTACTCTTAGCTAGCTAGCTAATGTTAGCTGGCTGGCTACCTAGCTGATGTTATTATTCGTATCCCAGAGCCGTATTCATGCATGGTAGTAATGACATGATTTGGCACTGTGTTCATTGTTGTTTAACTAAATAAAATTAGCTGGCTGGCTCGTTAGCTAACGTTACGTGACGTGTGTAATCTTAAACATTGTTTACTTAGCCATGCTCATTGTTTATCTAGCTAGCTAGCTACATATCTTAAGCTAAAGTGTACTTTTAGCTAGCTAAATAAAGTTAGCTGGCTGGCTCCCTAGCTGATGTTATTATTCGCATCTCAGAGCCATTTGCTTTTTTAGTTAGAGCCTAATGTTAGCTAGCTAACATTGAACCTGGTTGTTTAGCTCCCGGCATTGTGGCATTGTTGGCACTGTGTTCATTGTTATTTAACTGGCTAACGTCAGCTGGCTGGCTCGTTAGTTAACATTACATGTCGTGTGTGAACTTACACTTTGTTTACCTAGCTAGGTTAATTGTTTACCTAGCCAGCTAGCTATCTGTCTTAAGATAAAGTGTACTGTTAGCTAGCTAGCTAATGTTAGCTGGCTGGCTCATTAGCTAACGTTACGTGACTTGTGTACAACACCTGTTGAATATGGCTGGTATCAGTAAACATCTGCAAAAAAGCGTGATGAAATTGTTGCCAGCAGAGCTATGTTTTTCATAGGTAAACAAAACATCGGCCAGAGCGTAAAGTGTGCACTCCGAGAGGAAAACGGGATAGGTGGGGCTGTCACGTGCTCCCTCTCAAGCCTCTAGGTCACCAGGCTGCTCGTTATGGTGCACACCTATCACTATCGGTACACGCATTATGACACTCACCTGGACTCCATCACCTCCTTGATTAACTGCCCTTTATATGATACTCCTTTTAGTTTCTTCCCCAGTTGTCATTGTTGCTGTTTCATGTCGGTGCGCTGTTCGTGTTTCTTGTTTTGTTCATTTATTTAATAAATCTATTCACTCCCTGAACTTGCTTCTCGACTCTCAGCGTACATCATTACAGAATGATGACTCATCAAAGGGAAGCATCAGGGAGTGTTTTTTCTTTGTGTGTTTTGGTGTTGGAGGTGATGTCGGGTCCGGGTGTCCAAACCGGAGCTACCTGGGAGGCCTCAGGAGGTATGTCGGGTTCCCATGCCTCAGCTGGCCCGACGGGTTTCCATACCTCAGATGGCTCGATAGGCTTCCATGCCTACCCGTGCTCGATAAGACTCCCATGCCTCAGCTGGTGAACAGGTTCCCATGCCTTGACCGAGGCAACCGGGGAGGTCTTAGCCGGCTCATCAGGCTCTCACGCCTCAGCCGGTTTGTCAGGTTTCTGCGCCTCAGCGGAGGCGATCGGTCCGGTTGGCGTCCTTCAGGTGGAGCCGAACGCGCTGGGGAGGGGGCACTGTCACCTATAAAGAGCTCTTCACTAGACAACAAAACATTCAAAGGCCAATTTGATCAACTTTCAAAGCAGAATTACTTTCCCATTGCTCCTCAAATGCAGTGTATAATACACATGTTTGTAGGAGAGTATTGTAGTCTCTCATTTTAGTCAATGCAAAAACACAATTTTTAATCTGGCTACATAAGACCGAATCCAGGTGGTGAGTCACATATTGCCCTTACCGGAGGACGAGGACAAATTTGACTCTTCCAGCTATGTGATAAAGCTGAGGAGCTTGGTGTGGATGTGTCGCCAGAAGATCTGGAGGTATGCCATCGGGTGGGCGTGAAACAGAAGAACGCTAAATACCCTCACATGGTAATCTTTACACTGTGGAACTATCAGACCAAAGTGAACATTCTGAGATCACAAGGGGGAAAGGAGATCAAGGTCCAGGGCCAGTCCATTCAATCAGGAACGGTCTGATAGACTGCTAGACTGAAAAGGAATCAACTTCGATTCCCGGCAGTACTGAGGGTATGGAACACAGAGAATGGAGTTCACAAGCGCAGATAAAGCTCTGAACAGGCTACTGGAAACCTTTCCAATTGAAAGAGGGCACATTGTCAGATAAGCACACTAGGCTACATATTGTGATGCCCAAGACCAGCTTATCACAAGGTGAGACAATATTCCATCCCCCTCCCCCCAATAAAATGTTGACTCTATTGTCCCCAAGTAACGATAGAATTAGCCGATGTCAATGAGATTTAGTTTACTTTATTAATTTGACAATTTTAAAAGACAATTACACATAACTTAAAAGCCATACATGCACATTAATAAAATCATTGAGGATAACACACAATAAAGTTATTTCCATTGTGGTCCTCTCGAGACAAGATGGCTATACAAGATCGAACACAGTATGGCAGTGAAATCATTTAAAAAAATGAAATAAAAAGCATAAAAGAAGAACATCTATCTCATCATTCCAGTTACATCATAGGGGTTATTCATATGGGCACAGAGGACATCAAATATATTTTTACTTTATTTTTTAAAGCTGTCCAGAGAGGACGTTGTTTTTATAGGCAGAGGCAACTCATTCGATTCTGAGGCTCCAGTATACAAGAAAGTACCTTACCCAGCATTACTCCTGAACCTGTATAAGCACACATCAGCAATACCTGATCTGGTGCTGTGATTGCGTGCATTCCTAACATGAGGAATGTAATCACTTAAATATCTGGGCGCAGGACCATAAATACTACTGTAAACCAAACCTAGTCTAATCTGGGACACCCTAGCCTCAACAGGCAGCCAGTTTAGTTCCTGAAAGCAGCTCCTGCCTATGTGAGTACGTGGACTCACCTTCAATACTACCCTGATCAACTTATTCTGTGCTGTCTGGAGCTTCCCCTTCATACGTTTAGATAAGCCCCTAAACCAGGAAGTACTAGCATAGTCAAAATGGCATTGAATGAGGGCAGTAGCTAGCACGTTCATGGAGTCCTTATCCAGCAGCTTGGACTTTCTAGTCAAAAACGTAGTCCTAGCATTAACCTTCCCTAGCACCTTATTGGCCATGCTCACACCTCCCAATGTTACATCAAGGATACATCCCAAGTAGCTAACAGAGGTTTTAGTAGTCAGCACCTCACCCCCTAACTCCACTCTGATTTCAGACAACCTACACAATTTAGGTCTGGATCCAAAAATAATTGCTTCAGTTTTACCTAAGTGCAGAGATAGCTTATTATCTCCAAGCCATTTGCTAATGTTAGTAAGCTCTGTGCTAAGTATGCTCTCCAACATAGTTTTACTTTTGTGAGACACCAGAAGTGTAGAGTAATCCGCATAAAGAAAAAGACGGTAAGAACAAGCATTCATATCATTAATATACAATAAAAACAGCAGAGGCCCAAGCACCCTCCCCTGTGGAATGCCACAACTCGCTGCCTGAGACAGCGAACCATTGACCTCTACTACTTGCTCCCTTCCTGATAAATAGGACTTTACCCAGCCTAGAGGGATACTGCTTAACCCTAGTGCCTCCAGTTTGGAGATTAGGAGACAGTGGTTAACTGTATCAAGGGCCTTCTGTAGGTCAAGCAGTACCATTCCACACAGATTTCCCTCGTCAATCTCTTTCCTGATGAAGTCAGTCAAGTAAAGTAGACATGAATCAGTGGAGTATGTTTTTCTAAAACCCGACTGAAATTCATACATTAGACCCGGTTTGTTAACATATTCATACATTTGCTCATGTACAATTCTCTCTGTGTAACATCTTTGATGTTACACAGAGTATAGATACAGGCCTATAATTCCCAGGGTCAGACTTTATCCCCTTCTTATACAGAGGTATAACTTTAGCTTGTTTCATGTCCCTGGGAAAGGTGCCTTGTTCAAGAGAGAGATTAACAATATGCATAATACAAGGGCCAATTTGCTCAGCAGAATCTATGAGAAACCTTGCAGGAATATTATCCAGGCCTGTGGCTTTGGGACATTTAAGCTCTGCCAGCATGCTGACTATTTTGGCTGTTGCTACCTTTGCAAAAGAAAAAGAGTTTGGCTGAACCCCTTACTCTACATAATACTTCTTGACTTGGTTGCTTCCATACAAACCGGAACTGGTGGGCAGCTTGCTAACCAGCTTGCTGGCAACAGAAGTTTAAAATAATAAGTTGAATTCATTGGCAACCTCTGCTTTTTCATATACCATCTCCCCCTTGATGTTCAGTCCAATTACTGTTCAGTTTGTTTTTGGCAGTACTACTACAGCCTAGTTCCTTAAATGATTTCCAAAGCTTTTTAGGGTCATTTTTGTTTTCAATTATTTTCTCAGCAAAGTAACCCCTCTTAGCTTCATCCATCCTGCTCTGTGCTTCATTTCTGGGACGTTTATATAGGACAAAATCATGCTGCTCTTGAGAGGTCTTACATTTCTTAAAGGCCTTATTCCTTGCTTGGATATATTCTAGAATCTCATGATTAAACCAAGGGCTAGATCTCTGCTTTACCCTTACCCATCTAATGGGAGCCACCACAACATCATTTAAAGGCTTCCGAGGCACTGTCTACCCCAACACTATCTAGCACAGGTAACCAGTCAATTTTACCAACTTCCTCCCTAAACTTTTCTACTGTGTTTTTTGAGTCCTCTGATTCTAACGGTTTTGTGACACTGAAATATATATTTAAAAATCCACCTTGTTTAAAATGTAATAAAATGATCACTGATTCCATAGACTATTACTCCACTCTGCGATATTTTAGATTCATCAGACACCAATATTAAGTCAATTGTACTTTGCACTGTTTCACATATCCTGGTGGGATCTTTTATAATTTGGGTCAAAATTGTTTACAGACAGATTATTTCACTTATCCTTCACTGTATCACAATTCCAGTGGGTCAGAAGTTTACATACACTAAGATGACTGTGCCTTTAAACTGCTTGGAAAATTCCTGAAAATTATGTCATGGCTTTAGATGCTTCAGATAGGCTAATTGACATCCTTTGAGTCAATTGGAGGTGTACCTGTGGATGTATTTCAAGGCCTACCTTCAAACTCAGTGCCTCTGTGCTTGACATCATGGGAAAATAGATTTTTTTTTTGCCAAGACCTAGAAAAAAAGGGGAAGACCTCCACAAGTCTGGTTCATCCTTTGGCAGCAATTTCCAAATGCCTGAAGGTACCACATTAATCTGTACAAACAATAGTATGCAAGTATAAACAGCATGGGACCACGCAGACTTCAATCCGCTCAGGAAGGAGACGCGTTCTGTCTCCTAGAGATGAATGTACTTTGGTGCGAAAAGTGCAAATCAATCCCAGAACAACAGAAAAGGACCCTGTGAAGATGCTGGAGGAAACAGGTACAAAAGTATCTATATACACAGAACTAGTTTTACTATATCGACATAACCTGAAAGGCCGCTGAGCAAGGAAGAAGCCACTACTCAAAAACCGCCATAAAAAAAGCCAGACTACGGTTTGCAACTGCACATGGGGACAAAGATTGCATTTTTTGGAGAAATGTCTTCTGGTCTGATGAAACAAAAATATAACTGTTTGGCCATAATGACCATTGTTATATTTGGAGGAAAAAGGGGGAGCCGAAGAACACCATCCCAACCGTGAAGCACGGAGGTGGCAGCATGTTGTGGGGGTGCTTTGCTGCAGGTGGGACTGGTGCACTTCACAAAATAGATGGCATCATGAGGCTGGCATTTCATTAGAACTGAAAAAGGGTGTGCGAGCAAGGATCCTACAAACTTGACTCAGTTAGACAAGCTCTGTCAGGAGGAATGGGCTGACATTCCCCCAACTTATTGTGGAAAGTTTGTGGAAGACTACCCGAAACGTTTGACACAAGTTAAACAATTTAAAAGCAATGCTACCAAATATTAGGTGTATGTAAACTTCTGACCCACTGGGAATATGATGAAAGCAATCAAATCTGATATAAATCATTCTCTTTACTATTATTTTGACATTTCACATTCTTAAAATAAAGTGGTGATCCTAACTGACCTAAGACATGGAATTTGTACTAGGATTAAATGTCAGAAATTGTGAAAAACTGAGTTAAATGTATTTGGCTAAGGTGTATGTAAACTTCTGACTTCAACTGTATGTATGAGAAGAGGGGATGGGGAAAAGAGGTTGGGATAAACTGGGCCTGGGTGGGTAAAGGAGTGCAAGGAGATGGTGATAAGCTTGGCTTGGGGGGGGGCAGGGGTGGGTAAGGATGGGAGGGTGGGACAAGCTTGGCTTGGGTGGGATAAGGGGGAGAACAGGGGGGGCTGGTGGAGAGGGATGGATTTGGTTTGGGAGAGAGAGAAGGAAGGACTTAATTATGCTACAATGTAATTGTATATTTTTTTTAATGTATGACTTGTAAACCTCTGGTTAAACAAGAGTTCTGGACAGACTAGGAAAAGATGTCGAACCATTATTATTCAGCCCTGTACCTGGCAACCCATTCAGATTACCAGGTTCATGGCTGTCCATTTGCAATGTCTTACAATGGGCATTTACCAACATGAATTGGACATGCTCTAACATACTGCAGAAATTCCCAATTGACTGGCTCGTTGAACTCGGGATGAACGATCAGTGATAGTGGTTCCTCTCCATCACTCGTTGGTGCAATGAGAGAGAAATGGGACTCTCGTTTTTAAAATATTTTTTGAAAAATGACCAGGGGCAACCCCCATTGGCAGGACCCGGTTGGGGGGTGCTCCCTACCCAGCCATGGACCCCTAGCACCCCCCTGGAGCCATTTAGAGCCACATTAAAAATATGCTCCTGGTATCCCGTTCAGATTACCAGTTGCACGTCTGTCCATTTGCAATGTCTTACAATAGGCATTTACCATAACGAATTGGACATGGTCTAATATACTGCAACAATGCCCAATGCTCGTTGAACTCGGGATGGACTGTAACGGGGTGAGTGACTGGTTGCCGGGAAGTCAGGCGCAGGAGAGCAGAGATGGGTGATAACACGAGAATTTACAGGAGAATATACACCCTGGCGCAAAGGCACAGGCGAGGCAGCAGAAAGCACAACCACGGCAACATGAACCAGATTAAACAAAACAAACAAACCTAGGTTTGAAACAAACCTAGCGCAAGCCAGCCTGTAGCCTAACACCCTACACAAAGAACATTTCCACACACAGATATGGGGGAAACAGATCAAATACATTTAGTCTGGTGAGGGAATGTGAACCAGGTGTGCGGGAAAACAAGACAAAACAAATGGAAAATGAAAGGTGGAGCGGCGATGGCTAGAAAACCGGTGACTTCGACCGCCAAACGCCACCCGAACAAGGAGAGGGACTGACTTCGGTGGAAGTCGTGACATGGAAGAGCAGTGACAGTGGTTCCTCTCCATTGCTTGTTGGTGCGACGAGAGAGAAGTGGGACTATCATACCTTAAGGGAAGATTTCGGCAGGTGCCATATGGTTAGTGAGAAAGTCCATATTGGAAATGTACGGTCCCTTACTAGACGTCCGAAATCGTTTGTAAAATTCGCGGACGGCGTCGGGCCGAGCGGCAGGGCCGGACCTACCGGGAAGTCATCAAATGAACTTTGTCGGACATTCGGTTTCCGTTTTACAAAAATAATACGATTTTGGTCATTTTGCCGCTGTCCCGGAAATTCCCACAAGAGGGCATAAGCAATCATATTGCTATTGGACAAAACATCACGATTCACGACGGGGCCTTATCTCGAAAACTGAAAATATTTCAAAGCCGAAACTCGGTGAGCGTAGGTTTGGCATAACGGGCAGTTGGCCCCGAACAAGATGGCGTCTAGGCCTCAACGGTTTTTGAGTTATGGCCATTTATCTGGGATTAAAGGTCCAAAATGAAAATAGAGAAATTATTTTTCCACTTCACGTCAAAGTCAAGGAGCCTCCGGTGTCAATAAAAAAAAAAACAGCCATTTATCTATCGTCATTTAAGAGAAATCGTACAACGACAGATTGGTGATGTTCACGGATAGGTGTTTTTTTTTCAACGGTTACAGATCCAGTTGCAGGGTGTTCTTACGAATCTTTTTAAAGTGTGCTGCGGAGCTCTGCGAGATTTCTGTGATTTTCTATGATTTTCTGAAATAACACACACTCACTAAACCCTCCGTAAATAACTCAGTTCTTAACGTAAAGACTTCAAACTCAGGATTATGTAAAGGCATACCCCAATCAGGATATGAGTTTATTTATAGCTTCTTGTGCCAACGGGAAATGCCTTAAATGGTGTCACAGTGGCAGTTTCCAAGGGTTAAAAAGGTCAGATGTTTTCAAAACTTCATATGTGTGATTAGGCAACCCCCATAAACTGTAAGTCAGTCATTTCTCCCAACAGATGTCAAAGAAAAGCTCTCTCTCACACACACAAACACAGAAACATACACACAGCAAGGATGGAGTGACAAAGTGCGGTGCTTAAAGACAAACAAAGCCTACAATTTCCATATTCTCTAGGCCGTGCCGAGTTCAACAAGATGCCCCGCTTGACCGTAGCTCGCTCGGTCTAAGCACAGCGACCATTAGAAAAGTAGGCCCAAAATGAAGGCTGGCCCTCAATGTCATTTGCTTTTGGGTGACAGTGAGAGAACCGTTAGTGTGAGAAGCACAATTCGACCTCAGGAACGTACCTGAGGTCCTCCCGATCCATGCAAGCCTAACGTTGACCGTGTGGCATTAACCCTTAATAGTTAAAAGAAGGTGTTTACTTCAAAGAGTTTGCATTGACTTCTCTCCCCATAGGAATACATTGCCTGCACCCCTAAATTCAACCTGAAGCCTATGTGGGTTATGAATGCCTTATGAACCTGTCTTCGATGACAGTCCATCAGACCACTATGAGGTCTACCTGTGCCAATTCTAAGCTTCCTGAAGCAAACGGAAGTGGTTAAATTAACCCAAAAGTTGTTTTGATGTACATAACCTTCAAAGGTGAAAATGACTACATTCAACCCTGTGTAGATCGTAGATCAGTCAATTCTTAACTTAAAGACTTAAAACTCAGGATTCTGTAAGTTTCTATGTCAATCAAGACATGTGTTTACTTATAGCTTCCTGTGCCAACCGGAAGTGCCTTTAATTGGGTCACACTGTCTGTTTTGAAGGGTTAGAAAAGTCACATCTCTCCAAAACTTCATATGTGTGACTAGGTAACCCTCCTAAACTGTAAATCAGTCATTTCTCCCAGCAGATGTCAAAGAAAAGCTCTCACACACACACACAGCAAGGATGGAGTGATAAAGTGCGGTGCTCAAAGACACAGAGAGCAGGCAATGGCATAAACATATTCTCTAGGCCGTGCCGAGTTCAACGAGATATCCCGCTTGACCGTAGCTCGCTCGGTCTAAGCGCAGCGACCATTAGAAAGTAGGCCCAAAATGAAGCCTGCCCCACAACGTCATTTGCTTTTGGGTGACAGTGAGAGAACCGTTAGGGTGAGAAGCACAATTCGACCTCAGGTACGTTCCTAAGGTCCTCCCGATCTGTGCAAGCCTAACGTTGACCGTGTGGCATTAACCCTTAATAGTTAAAAGAAGGTGTTTACTTCAAAGAGTTTGCATTGACTTCTCTCCCCATAGGAATACATTGCCTGCACCCCTAAATTCAACCTGAAGCCTATGTGGGTTATGAATGTCGTATGAACCTGTCTTCGATGACAGTCCATCAAGCCACTACGAGGTCTACCTGTGTTGATTCTAAGCTTCCTGGACCAACCGGAAGTGGTTAAAATCACCCTAAAAGTGTTTATCCATACCCTGCCTGCAGTTTGATAGACATAGTGCATTCAACCCTGTGTAAATCAGTCAATTCTTAACGTAAGGACTTAAAACTCAGGATTCTGTAAAAGCATACCCCAGTGAGGATATGTGTTGACTTATAGCTTCCTGTGCCAACCGGAAGTGCCATAATTGGTGTCTCTTGGGCTGTTTCGAGGGGTTAAAAAAGTCAGATCTTTCCAAAACTTCATATATGTGATTAGGCAACCCCCATGAACTATAAATCAGTCATTTTTCCCATAAAATTTCGAAGGAAAAATAAATCACACTAAAACACAACTTGGATGGAGGGACGTATTGGGGTGCGTAGAGACAGACAGTGACTGCAATAGTTAGCTTTGTTCGAGCTAAAAAAGAACCGTCAGACCTAGAGTTCCGAAACTTTAGAATCCTGTTCTAGACCTCCGGTCGATAGTGCGTGGTGAGTTAGGTGGCTCTAGAAGGTTCTCGGACCGAGAAACAGCCTCGTACATTTGCAATGATTTCAATTCATTTTGACCATTACAAAAATGACGACATTTAGAAAAGTCTCAGAGACGCAAGGCTAGGTGCATTGAAACCGGCTCGGCCCATAGAGACAGATCCCAACGTTTCTGTCCGATAGCTCATTCAAGGACCTCGTAGCAAGGCATGGAAAAAAGTGGATTTTCAGCACCAATTAGGGTTTTACTCGGGCACCGAAGGGCCTATCGAGCCGAAACTCAGGATTCGGGGTCGCCTCACATAGGCCTACACATAATGTCCGACCTGGACCCGCAGCTAGAACGTAACTATGTGTTTTACGTTTTTATTATGTTTTAAACCGAAGGCGCTGTGAATTATGGGCCTGCTCTGACATATGTGATAGTTGGCTTCTAAATGAGTAGGAAAAAGTGGGTTTGGTGTCAATTGATATCAGTTTGGTGTCATAATGACATCTAATTGACTGATGGACACTGACTTGCTAGTTGACTTTTGTACATTTGCAATGTGTTTAAACAGAGAGGGACCATCACCAAAATGGCATTCTGAAATCAACACAAAAAATGGCATCACCATAGTCTCCAGACTGTGCCGAGTTCAACGAGACGCCCCGCTTGACCATAGCTCGTTCTGAGTGCAGCGACCTTGAAAAAAAGAAGGCCCAAAATGCAGCCTGCCCCACAATGTCATTTGATTTTAGGTGGCAGTGAGAGAACCATTAGGGTGAGAAGCACAATTCGACCTCAGGTACGTTCCTGAGGTCCTCCCGATCCGTGCAAGCCTAACCTTGACCGTGTGGCATTAACCCTTAACAGTTAAAAGAAGGTGTTTACATCAAACCGTTTGCATTGACTTCTCTCCCCATAGGAATACATTGCCTGCACCTCTAAATTCAACCTGAAGCCTATGTGGGTTATGAATGCCTAATGAACCTGTCTTCTATGACTGTCCATCAGACCACTATGAGGTCTACCTGTGTCGATTCTAAGCTTCCTGGAGCAAACGGAAGTGGTTAAATTAACCCAAAAGTTGTTTTGATGTACATAACCTTCAAAGGTGAAAATGACTACATTCAACCCTGTGTAGATCGTAGATCAGTCAATTCTTAACTTAAAGACTTAAAACTCAGGATTCTGTAAGTTTCTATGTCAATCAAGACATGTGTTTACTTATAGCTTCCTGTGCCAACCGGAAGTGCCTTTAATTGGGTCACACTGTCTGTTTTGAAGGGTTAGAAAAGTCACATCTCTCCAAAACTTCATATGTGTGACTAGGTAACCCTCCTAAACTGTAAATCAGTCATTTCTCCCAGCAGATGTCAAAGAAAAGCTCTCACACACACACACAGCAAGGATGGAGTGATAAAGTGTGGTGCTCAAAGACACAGAGAGCAGGCAATAGCATAAACATATTCTCTAGGCCGTGCCGAGTTCAACGAGATATCCCGCTTGACCGTAGCTCGCTCGGTCTAAGCGCAGCGACCATTAGAAAGTAGGCCCAAAATGAAGCCTGCCCCACAACGTCATTTGCTTTTGGGTGACAGTGAGAGAACCGTTAGGGTGAGAAGCACAATTCGACCTCAGGTACGTTCCTAAGGTCCTCCCGATCTGTGCAAGCCTAACGTTGACCGTGTGGCATTAACCCTTAATAGTTAAAAGAAGGTGTTTACTTCAAAGAGTTTGCATTGACTTCTCTCCCCATAGGAATACATTGCCTGCACCCCTAAATTCAACCTGAAGCCTATGTGGGTTATGAATGTCGTATGAACCTGTCTTCGATGACAGTCCATCAAGCCACTACGAGGTCTACCTGTGTTGATTCTAAGCTTCCTGGACCAACCGGAAGTGGTTAAAATCACCCTAAAAGTGTTTATCCATACCCTGCCTGCAGTTTGATAGACATAGTGCATTCAACCCTGTGTAAATCAGTCAATTCTTAACGTAAGGACTTAAAACTCAGGATTCTGTAAAAGCATACCCCAGTGAGGATATGTGTTGACTTATAGCTTCCTGTGCCAACCGGAAGTGCCATAATTGGTGTCTCTTGGGCTGTTTCGAGGGGTTAAAAAAGTCAGATCTTTCCAAAACTTCATATATGTGATTAGGCAACCCCCATGAAGTATAAATCAGTCATTTTTCCCATAAAATTTCGAAGGAAAAATAAATCACACTAAAACACAACTTGGATGGAGGGACGTATTGGGGTGCGTAGAGACAGACAGTGACTGCAATAGTTAGCTTTGTTCGAGCTAAAAAAGAACCGTCAGACCTAGAGTTCCGAAACTTTAGAATCCTGTTCTAGACCTCCGGTCGATAGTGCGTGGTGAGTTAGGTGGCTCTAGAAGGTTCTCGGACCGAGAAACAGCCTCGTACATTTGCAATGATTTCAATTCATTTTGACCATTACAAAAATGACGACATTTAGAAAAGTCTCAGAGACGCAAGGCTAGGTGCATTGAAACCGGCTCGGCCCATAGAGACAGATCCCAACGTTTCTGTCCGATAGCTCATTCAAGGACCTCGTAGCAAGGCATGGAAAAAAGTGGATTTTCAGCACCAATTAGGGTTTTACTCGGGCACCGAAGGACCTATCGAGCCGAAACTCAGGATTCGGGGTCGCCTCACATAGGCCTACACATAATGTCCGACCTGGACCCGCAGCTAGAACGTAACTATGTGTTTTACGTTTTTATTATGTTTTAAACCGAAGGCGCTGTGAATTATGGGCCTGCTCTGACATATGTGATAGTTGGCTTCTAAATGAGTAGGAAAAAGTGGGTTTGGTGTCAATTGATATCAGTTTGGTGTCATAATGACATCTAATTGACTGATGGACACTGACTTGCTAGTTGACTTTTGTACATTTGCAATGTGTTTAAACGGAGAGGGACCATCACCAAAATGGCATTCTGAAATCAACACAAAAAATGGCATCACCATAGTCTCCAGACTGTGCCGAGTTCAACGAGACGCCCCGCTTGACCATAGCTCGTTCTGAGTGCAGCGACCTTGAAAAAAAGAAGGCCCAAAATGCAGCCTGCCCCACAATGTCATTTGATTTTAGGTGGCAGTGAGAGAACCATTAGGGTGAGAAGCACAATTCGACCTCAGGTACGTTCCTGAGGTCCTCCTGATCCGTGCAAGCCTAACCTTGACCGTGTGGCATTAACCCTTAACAGTTAAAAGAAGGTGTTTACATCAAACCGTTTGCATTGACTTCTCTCCCCATAGGAATACATTGCCTGCACCTCTAAATTCAACCTGAAGCCTATGTGGGTTATGAATGCCTAATGAACCTGTCTTCTATGACTGTCCATCAGACCACTATGAGGTCTACCTGTGTCGATTCTAAGCTTCCTGGAGCAAACGGAAGTGGTTAAATTAACCCAAAAGGTGTTTTGATGTACATAACCTTCAAAGGTGAAAATGACTACATTCAACACTGTGTAGATCGTAGATCAGTCAATTCTTAACTTAAAGACTTAAAACTCAGGATTCTGTAACTGTTTATGTCAATCAAGACATGTGTTGACTTATAGCTTCCTGTGCCAACCGGAAGTGCCTTTAGTTGGGTCACACTGTCTGTTTTGAAGGGTTAGAAAAGTCACATCTCTCCAAAACTTCATATGTGTGACTAGGTAACCCTCCTAAACTGTAAATCAGTCATTTCTCCCAGCAGATGTCAAAGAAAAGCTCTCACACACACACACAGCAAGGATGGAGTGATAAAGTGCGGTGCTCAAAGACACAGAGAGCAGGCAATGGCATAAACATAATCTCTAGGCCGTGCCGAGTTCAACGAGATATCCCGCTTGACCGTAGCTCGCTCGGTCTAGGCGCAGCGACCATTAGAAAAGTAGGCCCAAAATGAAGCCTCCACCACAACATCATTTGCTTTTGGGTGACAGCGGCGGAACCGTTAGGTTTAGAAGGACAATTCAACCACAGGAATGTTCCTAAGGTCCTCCCGATCTGTGCAAGCCTAACCTTGACCGTGTGGCATTAACCCTTAACAGTAAAACAGGGTTTTTTGATCTCACAGATTACAATGACTTCTCTCCCCATAGGAATACATTGCCTGCACACCTAAATTCAACCTGAAGCCTATATGGGTTATGAATGCCGTATAAACCTGTCTTCGGTAACAGTCCATCAAGCCACTATGAGGTCTACCTGTGTCGATTCTAAGCTTCCTGGAGCAACCGGAAGTGGTTAAAATCACCCTAAAAGTGTATACCCATACCCTGCCTGCAGTTTGATAGACATAGTGCATTCAACCCTGTGTAAATCAGTCAGTTCTTAACATAAGGACTTAAAACTCAGGATTCTGTAAAAGCATACCCCAATGGGGATATGTGTTGATTTATAGCTTCCTGTGCCAACCGGAAGTGCCATAATTGGTGTCTCTTGGGCTGTTTCGAGGGGTTAAAAAAGTCAGATCTTTCCAAAACTTCATATATGTGATTAGGCAACCCCCATGAACTGTAAATCAGTCATTTTTCCCATAAAATTTCAAAGGAAAAATAAATCACCCTAAAACACAACTTGGATGGAGGGACGTATTGGGGTGCGTAGAGACAGACAATAGTTAGCTTTGTTCGAGCTAAAAAAGAACCGTCAGACCTAGAGTTCCGAAACTTTAGAATCCTGTTCTATACCTCCGGTCAATAGTGCGTGGTGAGTTACGTGGCTCTAGAAGGTTCTCGGACCGAGAAACAGCCTCGTACATTTGCAATGACTTCAATTCATTTTGACCGTTACGAAAATGACAACATTTAGAAAAGTCTCAGAAACGCAAGACTAGGTGCATTGCGACCGTCTCGTTCCATAGAGACGGACCCCAACGTTTCTGTCTGATAGCTCATTCAAGGACCCCGTAGCAAGTCATGGAAAAAAGTGGATTTTCAGCACCAATTAGGGTTTTGCTCGGACACCAAATGACCGATCGAGCCGAAACTTGGGATTCGGGGTCGCCTCAGCTAGGCCTACACACAACATAAGAAATGGACCCGCAGCTAGAACGTAACTACGTGTTTTATGTTTTTTTTATGGTTTGAACCGAAGGCGTTGTGAATTTTGGGCCAGCTCTGAAGTATGTGATAGTTGGCTACTAAACGAGTTGGAAAAAGTGGGTTTGGTGTCAGTTTGTATCAGTTTGGTGTCAGAATGATATCTAATTGACTGACGGACGGTGACTTGCTGGTGACTCTTGTCCATTTGCAATATGTTTAAACAGTGAGGTACCATCACCAAAGTGACATTCTGAAATCAACCCTAACGAGCGACTGAGATTAACCAGAATCACTGCCCAGCCATCCCGAGTTCATCGGGCCAGTCAATTTCACATTCCTGCAGGATTTTTATAGCATGACAAATTTGTGATGGTACCTGCCCATTCAACCATGGGACATAATGAAATCACCATATTTTTTTTTTTGGGTTACCAGTTGCACAACAATGCACGTACACTTGCAATATGATTCAACAGTGAAAAAACATCACAAAATGGACATGATGAAGTCAACACAATGAGCGATGGAAAGGAGCAACTATCACTGCCAGGCCATCCCGAGTTCATCTGGCCAGTCAATTTTGCATTTCTGCAGGATTTTTGAGCATGTCAAATTTCTTATGGTATTTGGCCCCAAAAAAAGTTACTTCTAACTTTGACTTTTGACTTCCTATGAAATCATATTGCAAATGGACAAATCATATTCGTTATGCACAAGTAAATTTTTTTTTATGATAATACAATTTTACAAATGTATATTCATATAGTTCTTACACATGATGAATTGACATAAAATCGAAACAATTTCGAAAAACGGTCCAGAAAGAACTTTTTTACGAGGGTGATAAGTTTTTAAAAAAGTTCACATTTTCGACTTTTGACTTCATATGAAATCATATTGCAAATGGACAAAACATATTTCTTATGCGCATGTAAAAATAAAATAAAAATTAGGCTAATAAAATTGGACAAAAGTATGTTGATACAGTTCTTATACATGTGTAATTGACACTAAAATGGAAAGAATTTTGAAAAACGGTCCAGAAAGCACTTTTTTAAGGGTGTGTGAAGTTTTTTACAACATTTTGACATTTTTGACTTTTGACTTTTGACTTCCTATGAAATCACATTGTAAATGGACAAAACATATTTCTTATGCGCATGTAAAAAAAAAATCTGGTGGAATATTCTAGGTACTGTGGAGGAATGACAAATTTAAGCATTTATAAAATGGAAACCAAATGTCCGAGAGACTTTATTCATTGACTTCCCAGTAGACTGGGCCCTGGGGCACGACCTGCGGCCGTCGGCCTATTTTAATAATATTTGTGGATGTCTAGGAAGGAACCGTACATTTGCAATATAGAGATCCTCATCAACCATACGGAAAATGCCACTCGCGTCCCATACGGACAATTTGTGGCTTCCCTGTAGTTTCATCACCCACGTCGTCTTCAGTTAAGAGGCACTGTTACACATTTCCAATATGCAATGCATTCTATACTTCCCACAAAGCCACTCTCCACTGTAATCCAATCGGAGCATTGCAGTGTCACATGTTCAATTCAATGCAGTGCAAACATTCGCAAGTGAATCTTCTTATCCACTTCAATCAAAGCAGAGCATTGCATTGTTCAATTTCATGTTCCACTTTTTATAGATGCCTTTTGTGGCACGGTTCCAATCCATTTCCCCATTGAGAGACTGGAGAGTTGTCAGTTGCAATTAAAATGTATTTTATTACTCACAAAGGTCTAGGATTGTCACACAGATTCCAGTTGATGAATGGTAAAACAAAGCAATAGATTCTGGGTGTTCTAAACAGATTCCAAGTGATATTGATGACAAAAATTATATAATTCAGCAATGTAAAAATGATTAAATAAAACAAATATGAATGGCAAATTAAATGGTTCAAATCGTTTACAACTGTCATGGAGTCTTTTATACAGGCTGTTAACACCTTCAATGGGGTTTTACGGCACACTATCATTTAATGGTGTTCTACTGCCACATATTGGGTGGGGTGAAAACTGGAATGCAAAAGGGAAGTAGCGAGAAGGGTGGAAAACATACTCATAATATCCTCCCCATTTTAAAATAAAACAAATCAATCTCAGTGGTCAGACGAAACGGATGCTACAGGACTGTTTTGCTAGCACAGACTGTTCCGGGAATGGCATTGACGAGTATACCACCTTAGTCACTGGCTTCATCAATAACTGCATCGACGACGCCGTCCCCACAGTGACCGTACGTACAAATCCCAACCAGAAGCCATGGATTACAGGCAACAACCGCACCGAGCTATAGGCTAGAGCTGACACTTTCAAGGAGCGGGACACTAATCTGGACACTTAAAAGAAATGCCCTCAGACTAACCGTCAAACAGGCAAAGCGTCAATACAGGATTAAGATTGAATCATACTACACCGATTCTGATGCTCGTCGGATGTGGCAGGGCTTGCAAACTATTACGCACTACAAAGTGAAACCCAGCCGCGAGCTGCCCAGCTCCAGATGGCTAAATGCCTTTTATGCTCGCTTTGAGGCAAGCAACACTGAAGCATTCATGAGAGCAACAGCTGTTCAGAATCAACTGTGTGATCACACTCTCAGTAGCCGATGTGAGCAAGATCTTTAAACAGGTCAACATTCACAAGGCCGTGGGGGCAGACGGACTACCAGGACATGAACTCAGTGCATGCGTGGCCAACTGGAAAATGTCTTCCCTGACATTTTTAACTTCTCCCTGACCGATTCTGTAATACCTACATGTTTCAAGCAGATCACTATAGAAAGCGAAGGTAACCTGCCTAAGTGACTACCGCCCCGTAGCACTCACATCAGTAGCCATGAAGTGCATTGAAAGGTTGGTCATGGCTCACATCAACATCATCATCATCCCAGAAACCATAGACACCCTCTAATTTGCATACCACCCCAACAGATCCACAGATGACACAATCTCAATCACACTCCACAATCCCCTTTCCCACCTGGACAAAAGGAACATATGTGAGAATGCTGTTTGTTGATTACAGCTCGTGCCCACAAAGCTCATCACTAAGCTAAGGACCCTGGGACAAAACACATCCCTCTGCAACTGGATCCTAGACTTCCAAATGGGCCGCCCCCAGGTGGTAAGGGTAGGCAGCAACACATCTGCCAGACTGATCCTCAACACGGGGGCTCCTCAGGGGTGCGTGCTTAGTCTCCTCCTGTACTCCCTGATCACCCACAATTGCGTGGCCAAGCAGGACTCAAACACCAACATTAAGTTTGCTGATGTCACAACAGTGGTAGGCCTGATCACCGACAACGATGAGACAGCCTATAGGGAGGAGGTCAGAGACCTGGCAGTTTGGTGCCAGGACAACAAATTCTCCCTAGACGTGAGCAAGACAAAGGAGCTGATCGTGGACTACAGGAAAAGGAGGGCAGAACACTCCCCCATTCAAAATGACAGAGCTGTAGTGGAGCGGGTCCATTACACCAACAAACTATCATGGTCCAAACACACCAAGACAGTCGTGAAGAGGGCACGACAACGCCTTTTCCCCCTTAGGAGAATGAAAAGATTTGGCATGGGTCCCCAAATCCTCAAAGTTCTTAATACTACACCATCGAGAGCATCCTGAGCGGTTGCATCACCGCCTGGTATGGAAACTGCTCGGCACCTGACCATAAGGCGCTACGGAGGGTAGTGTGTACGCCCCAGCACATCACTGGGGCCAAGCTTCCTGCCATCCAGAACATATATACTAGACAGTGTCAGAGGATGGCCCAAAGAATTGTCAAAGACTCCAGTCACCCAAGTCATGGACTGTTCTCTCTGCTACCGAAGTGCCAAGTCTAGGTCCAAAGCACTCCTTAACAGCTGCTACCCCCAACCCATAAGACTGCTTAACAGTTAATCAAATGACCACCCAGACTATTTGCATTGACACCCCCGCTTTGTTTTTACACTGCTGCTACTCACTGTTTATTGTCTATGCATAGTCACTTTACCCCTACCTACATGTACAAATTACCTTGACTAACCTGTACCCCCACACCCTGTAGCCTCGTTATTGTCATTTTATTGTCTCTTTTTAATTGATTGTGTACTATCTATTTTCTTAAACCTTCATTGATGGTTAAGGGCTTTTAAGTAAGCATTTCACGGTAAGGTCTACACCTGTTGTGTTCGGTGCACGTGACAAACATCATTTTATTTTAAAATGTCTACTCACATCCCTAGGGGAAAAAGTGATGGGTCTGCACTCAAAAAGATGTCGCATAAAGCTTACTTCATTTTTTTATATTTGTTTTTATTTTAAGTGCATCAGGGATAGAGTTTGAGCTTTGCAGCCTTCTTCAGTGCAGAGAATACTGAATGAAGATGTTAACCCCTCTCAGGCTCCTCTTCATTCAGTATTCTCTGCAATGTTTTGTCCTGTGAAGTCCTGGAGATCCAGAAACCTGTTAGCTACATTTAACAATAATTTCCAGTGTCTTAGACTTCTTGTTTGTTTGACCAGTACAATTTATCACCTGCGCAATGAAAGCAACACCTTCACAATCAGAGATTCAGGATCTCTCAGCTGGTGAACTACATTCTCAGCAGACTTCGGGGCATCAGCTACCATATCTTGCTCATCTCGACTCGCCCCTTTAGCTATTTCCTCTACCTCCGTTTAGGAGACCTGATGGACATCCCTGTTCCTTGCTACTTCGACCTCCATCACACTTACAGGTCACTCGAGGAAGTCAGAAACATGATTCCCAATACAATTGCAGCATCGTACACCCTCCGACTCTTCATCAACATATTTCTTCAGCCTGCAAACACTTGACATGTCCAAACCTTTTGAAATTTTGGCATTGCAGTGACTTATACAAGAACATTTTCACAGCGAATCTTACATTCCCCAACTTCACATGCGTCAGTAGCTATTCATCAAACATCAGTAAAACTGTTTGGCTTTCCTGCCTTTTCATATCCACCACACCGGGCAAACGACATACATCTACTACTCCTGGAATGTACCGACTGAGATACCTAGCCCCAATTTCCAATGGGACTTCAGAGATAACACTTTTTTACCAGTGCCTTGCACCGAAAGTCCAGGCTCTCAACTTCATATGACGACCATACACATGGTAACCTCAGCATTAACATGTTGAGCCATACTGTATTCTCATTCTGCTCTTCTGACAAACAGGAAATCAAAACAAAACCACTCCTGGTCACTGACCGACTCCACCTTTCCTCATGCATCCTTTACCATCTTCATGTCATCAAACAGATCTCCCAAAAATGCATAATTGTTGATGAATTGCAATCCAACAGATTTTAATTTCCAAATTTAGCCCTTTTTTCTCGGGTCTTCTTTGTCGCTGTCTTCCATGCATTTTCACCAACTCCACTCGACGCAGCACCAAACTCAAACAGGGTGTAACAGGATTCTTCCGTCGAAGGAGAGGAGGACCAAAATGCAGCGTGGTTGAAATTCATGTTTGTTTTTAATAAGAAAACTATACATGAATAAACTACAAAAACAACAAACGTGTAAACCCGAAACAGTCCCGTGTGGAACAAACAATGACACAGGAGACAATCACCCACAAACCCAACACCAAACAGGCTACCTAAATATGGTTCCCCATCAGAGACAATGACTAACACCTGCCTCTGATTGAGAACCATATCAGGCAAAACACAGAAACTGACAAACTAGACACACAACATAGAATGCCCACTCAGATCACACCCTGACCAAACTATGGTCAGGGTGTGACACAGGGCTTCCGCTATTGCTCCAGGATCCCAAAAACCTGTTACAATTAAGCTATAACTCCATCCTTACTCATAACCCCTTTATATGTTACTCTACAGATAGGCCCAAAAGGTGGCCACCAGGTGTCACAATAGCAATAAGGAGTTTCCATGATACATAAACCAAAACCATAGTAAGACATTTTCAAATCAAATATTATTCGTCGCATTCGCCAAATACAACTGTGAAATGCTTACTAACGAGCCCTTAATCAACAATGCAGTTTTAAAAAAGTAAATAAGAAAAATGTACTAAAACTAAAGGAAAAATAGTAAGAGTAAAATAACAATAACGAGGCTATATACAATAGGTAATGGTACAGACACAATGTGCAGCGGTAAGGATTAGTCGAGTTAAGTGAGGTAATATGTACTTTACATGTAGGTACAGTAGGGGTAAAGTGACTACACATAGATAATAAACAGAGACAGAGAGTAGTGTGTGTGTGTGTGTTGGAGTCTCAGTGTAGTATGTGTTTGCAATCGTGTGAACATTTTGGAGAGTGTATGGATGTTGAGAAATAAGACTGAAGTGAGAAGGAAAGGAAGTGAGAGAAAAGGAGAGAGAGCAACTGAGACAGAGAGAGTGAAAGACGACCACAGGGAGACCAGAGAGAGAGAGATAGAGAGCTAATGCGAGCGAGAGAGGAAGGAGTTGGATTAAAGAGTTTCACAGTTACCAGGGTAGTGCTCTCTGGAGATGCTCTCTTGTCACTTGGAGTAAGCAGGACTTCTAAAGCCCACTGAAAACTCCCAGAACCAACCACTTCACTCTAACAGCCATGAGCCCCAGGAAGACCATAAACCCTTTTTATAAGGTGTCATGAAATAAAAAATAAAAAGACGGGTAATATCTAGGCATAAGAAATAAATAACTTTTTTTTTCTCTCTCTCTCTCTCTCTCTCACTCACTCACTCACTCACTGTCCCCTCCTCCCCCCGGGCTAGGTCTCAACAGTTGGTTGGGGGCAGTTGGGGTGGTTGGTTGGTCAGCTGGGCCCTGTCTGCCATCACCCATGTCCACTTACACACACTCTGTGACTCAGAGGGAATGAAGATGGGATTATGGCACTGAGTGATCCTAGAAAGGCACACACTTAACACTATAGTAAAGGGTAGATTGGTTACCACAGCAGCAGGGCCAGGGTAGATTGGTTACCACAACGGTGGCCCTGAACTTCAGAGCAAAGGAATATGGGAGGGAGTGGGAGATATAAGCCAAGGGCTATTGTTGATATATTGATGAACCGGCTGGATATAGGGAGAAGAGTTACCCTCACACAAAAAAATATGGAAGAATCTAAAGCAAAGGCTCAAGATGTAAACATTATTTTATTTTTTTAGGACATGAGGTTTTTGTTACTCAACCATGAACAGGCAGTGGGCAATGTTCCCTCAAAAAATATTCCGCACTGAGACAATGTCTGGTCTGCTGAGCGCAAACTTGAATGTTCAACTTCCAGCGCTCGATTACTATAAACACTGAGGCTGTAGCCACTTTAAGTTAAGGTTTTAACAGTGGAAAAGTAGGCAACTGTCACACAAATTATGCTACCCGCTACTTACTATAGCTTATTCAAGATTGTCTCAAAATACAACACTCCACCTAAGACAAAAATAAGCTCTTTACCTGATTCGCTTTTCAAAGATGGCTAGAAATGCACATAGGCCTACAGATCTGAATGGTTATGGCGTACCATTCTGTGTAGAGTATTGGCCTGAGTCGTGCCTGTCAACGCAAGAGAATCCTACTCCTATGCTCTCTGCCTACAAGAAAATCTTTTGCACAGTAAGTTTTGCATACTAAAGTCTTGCATGGTTCATTTTGTTTCGGTATGTTACCTTGAAAGTGGCTAATATTGCATTGATTCGAGCACAATTCCCACAGTAGAGCAAAACCTTGATAGTGTTAACTAAAGGGGAAAACTATAGAAATTTGAGTGTTCCATCTCCTGCTTCTCTGCTCAGTCCCAGGGGAGCTGCTGTAGAGGGAACATTGGCAGTGGGCAATGATATTCATTCTCAATTAGATATGGTTAGCCTGACATAAGTGTATTTTTCTTGTTTGCCTTTAATAAAAGAAAATGCCATAATTATGAATAGATTTTCTGTAATTGGGTATTGGGTGGATTTCTCTCATCCTTCCTGTTTGTTTTCTCCTACCATCTCTCTCTTTCCCCCTGTCAGGGAGGCTTCTAGGATTTATATTGTGTAACGGGATAAAGTACAGAGTCCATTCCAGGAGAAAAGAGAGGAACGGGGCTTAGTGATGTTTTTGTGTGAGGGAGGTTCATATAAAAATATTTTGTTCAAAAATTTGTTTGGCTTGTGCAGTCCAGGGAGTTTTATATGGTTGCAGAAGGGGAGGGAGGAGAGAAGGGGGAAACTCCCCACCCCCCACCCCATCCCCCTAAACCACCCATCGCAATATGTTTACATTTCACCCTTCCCTATCATACTAAATGTGGTGTTATTTGCCTATTGCACCCTGATTGGCCATATGCTAATGAGGGCCTGTGGGAACTTGGGGTTCACGTGGTCTATGGAAAACTGACCCCAGGCGACAGTGGCTAGGGTCTGGTTTGTATTATGGACCCATTTGGCATAGAGGAACTATGTCACTGCCTACGTAACTACTTCATCCGGTTGAATAAACTACAAAATAGTAGCTAGCAAGATGGAGTTCATAGAAGTTATTTTTAATGAGTACATTTCGCAAGTGGCTGGTTTGCATGAACTACTTTCACTAAAACCACAGCAAAGGTTTTGCCTGCAAAATTTGGTTTTGAATCGCAACATTCTGGCATGTCTGTCTTGTGATTCGTTTGGAGAGTTGTCTGTCTGAAGAGGACGCATCCCAGAATTGTTTTAATCTGATCGAAGTTGCCAAAAGAGTCCATCATTGAAACCAGACCCTAGTCACTGTTGCCTAGGGTCCGGTTTTCGAGACTAAGGTACAAGAGGAAAGCATATTCACCTATACTGTAAGTCTTTGTTAGATAAAGCCCCACCTTATCTCAGCTCACTGGTCACCATAGCAACACCCACCCGTAGCACGCGCTCCAGAAGGTACATTGCACTGGTCATCCCCAAAGCCAACACTTCCTTTGGCCGCCTTTCCTTCCAGTTCTCTGCTGCCAATGACTGGAACGAATTGCAAACATTTCTGAAGCTGGAGTCTTATACCTCCCTCTCTAACTTTAAGCATCAGCTACCTCATCCCCATATTATTACTTACCCTCTTGCTCTTTTGCACCCCATTATCTCTACTTGCACATCATCATCTGCACATCTATCACTCCAGTATTAATGCTAAATTGTAATTATTTTTGCCTCTAGGGCCTATTTATTGCCTACCTCCACACTCTTCTACATTTGCACACACTGTACATAGATTTTTATATTTTTCTTTTCTTTTGTGTTATTGACTGTACGTTTGTTTGTGTAACTCTGTGTTGTTGTTTTTGTCGCACTGCTTTGCCTTATCTTGGCCAGGTCGCAGTTGTAAATGAGAACTTGTTTTCAACTGGTTAAATAAAGTTGAAATACTTTTAAAAAAATGTAAAAATGTAATCTCTCTCGCGTCAAGTTAGCAATAAATATGCCTTTATAAAGACACGAAGTTCATAGTTATTATACTCAAGTATAGACAAGTTAGATTACACAACATGGTATCAGAAGTGGACTAGAGCGAGTGTAGTTAGCAACAGAGTTTAGCTTACCTATTTGAAAAGTCTAGGAAGGAAACTCGAGGAGGCTAATCAGCACAGAAGAAGATGCGGGAGAAGTGTAGCAGCCACTGGCAGCAGCGGGGAGAGGAAGAGTGTTCCCGCCAAGCGCTACAATTCATAATGACTGCCAGGGTTGAGAACAGCGGGAGGAAACTAACTGAGCGATTTAAACTGGAACAACCATTTCAGTAATGGGTGCAAAAATACAATTATTGGATTAGTTTAGATTTTTTTTATTTTATTTTAATCTTTGTGTAGCATAACATTGAATAATTCAATCATTCAACGGAATTTAGCAGTACAGTGCTTTCAGAAAGAATTCAGACCCCTTGACTTTTTCCACATTTTGTTACATTATAGCCTTACTCTAAAATTGATTAAATACAAGAATTCCACAGCAATCACACACAATAACCCATAATGACAAAGTGAAAACAGGTTTTTTATTACAAATTAAAAACAGAAATAACTTATTGACATAAGTATTCAGGCCCTTTGCGATGAGACTCGAAATTAAAGCTCAAATGCATCCTGTTTCCACTGATCATCCTTGAGATGTTTCTACAACTTCATTGGAGTCCATCTGTGGTAAATTCAATTGACTGGACATGATTTGGAAAGTCACACACCTGTTTATTTAAGGTCCCACAGTTGACAGTGCATGTTAGAGCAAAAACCATGACGATGAAGGGATTGTCTGTAGAGCTCCGAGACAGGATTGTGTCAGGCCCCCAAAACATTCTGCTGGATTGAAGGTCCCCAATTACGCAGTGGCCTCTATGATTCCAAGTTTGGAATCACCAAGACTCTTCCTAGAGCTGGCCGCCTTGCCAAACTGAGTAATCGGGGGAGAAGGACCGTGGTCAGGGAGGTGACCAAGAACCCGATTGTCACTTCCAGAAGGACAACCATCTCTACAGCACTCCACCAATCAGGCCTTTATGGTAGAGTGGCCAGACGGAAGCCAACCGGGCACATGACAGCCCGCTTGAAATAAGCCAACAGGCACCTAAAGTTCTCTCAGAACATGAGAAACAAGATTCTTTAATATTGAACTCATTGGCCTAAATACCAAGCGTCAGGTCTGAAGGACACCTGGCACCATCCCTATGTTGTTCCATGGTGGTGGCAGCATCATGGTGTGGGGATGTTTTTCAGTGGCAGGGACTGGGAGACTTGATGAAAAACCTGCTCCAGGGGGCTCAGGACCTCCGATTGGGGCTGTACATGTAAAAACACATCTTAAAAACAATTATAAAAAATCTATCTACAGTGGAGCCTGCTGGGAAAAGGTAATTTGTTATCATATCTTTAAAAATAATTTTGGTGTGACTTCTCATTTAGAGAACAGTCTATGACTGGGGTGGCTGGGGTCTCTGACAATTTTTAGGGCCTTCCTCTGACACCGCCTGGTGTAGAGGTCCTGGATGGCAGGCAACTTAGCCCCAGTGATGTACTGGGCCGTACACACTACCCTCTGTAATGTCTTGCGGTCGAGCAGTTGCCGTACCAGGTAGTGATGCAACCAGTCAGGATGATCTCGATGTTGCAGCTGTAGAAACTTTTGAGGATCTGAGGACCCATGACAAATCGTATTAGTTTTCTGAGGGGGAATAGGCTTTGTTGTGCCCTCTTTATGACTGTCTTGGAGTGTTTGGACCATTCTAGTTCGTTGGTGATATGGACACCAAGGAACTTGAAGCTCTCAACCTGCTCCAATAAAGCCCCATCGATGAGAATTGGGGTGTGCTCGGTCCACCTTTTTCCTGTAGTCCACAATCATCTCCTTAGTCTTGATCACGTTGAGGGATAGGTTGTTATTCTGGCACTACCCAGCCAGGTCTCTGACCTCCTCCCTATAGGCTACCACTGTTGCGTCGTCTGCAAACCAAATTATGGTGTTGGAGTCGTGGGTGAACAGGGAGTATAGGAGGGGACTGAGCACCACTGAGGGGCTCCAGTGTTGAGGATCAGCGTGGAAGATGTGTTGCTACCTACCCTGCCCATCTGGGGGCGGCCCTTCAGGAAGTCCAGGATCCAGTTGCAGAGGGAGGTGTTTAATCCCAGGATCCTTAGCTTAGTGATGAGCTTTGAGGGTACTATGGTGTTAACACTGAGCTGTAGTCAATGAATAGCATTCTCACGTAGGTGTTCCTTTTGTCCAGGTGGGATTTGGCAGTGTGGAGTGAAATAGAGATTGCATCATCTGTGGATCTGTTTGGGCGGTATGCAAATTGGAGTGGGTCTAGAGTTTCTGGGATAATGGTGTTTCGATGTGATCCATTACCAGCCTTTCAAAGGACTTCATGGCTACAGATGTGAGTGCTATGAGTCTGTAGTCATTTAGGCAGGTTGCCTTAGTGTTCTTGGGAACTGAGACTATGGTGGTCTGCTTGAAACATGTTTGTATTACAGACTCAATCAGGAACATGTTGAAAATGTCAGTGAAGACACCTGACAGTTGGTCATCACATGCACGGAGCACATGTCCTGGTAATCCGTCTGGCCCTGCGGCCTTGTCTATGTTGACTTGTTTATTGGTCTTACTCATGTCGGCTACGGAGAGCGTGATCACACAATCGCCCGGACAGCTGATGCTCTCATGCATGCCTCAGTGTTGCTTGCCTCGAAGGGAGCATAGAAGTGATTTAGCTCATCTGGTATACTCGTGTCACTGGACAGCCAGCGGCTGTGCTTCCCTTTGTAGTCTGGAATAGTTTGCAAGCCCTGCAACATAAAACGAGCATCGGAGCCGGTGTGGTACAATTCAATCTTTGCCCTGTATTGGCGCTTTGCCTGTTTGATGGTTCATTGGAGGGCATAACAGGATATCCTATAAGATAGGATATCCCACACCTCTGCAGCTCTGCCCTTTATCTCAGTGCAAATGTTGCATGTAATCCATGGCCTCTGGTGGGGTATGTATGTACAGTCACTGTGGGGATGACGTCCGCGATGCACTTATTGGTAAAGCCAGTGTCTGTGTTGTACTCCTCAATGAAATCGGAAGAATCCCGGAACATGTTCCGGTCTGTGATAGCAAAACAGTCCTGTCATTTAGCATCTGCTTCATCTGACCACTTTTATTTAGACCGAGTCACTGGTGCTTCCTGCTTAAATTTTTGCTTGTAAGCAGGAATCAGGAGGATAGTATTGTGGTCAGATTTACCAAATGGAGGGCGAGGGAGAGCTTTGGACGCGTCTCTGTGTGTGGAGTATAGGTGATCTAGAATTAGTTTCCCACTGGTTGCGCATTTAATATGTTGATAGAGATTAGGTCAAATTGATTGAAGTTTCCCTACATTAAAGTCTCCGGCCACTAGGAGTGCCACCTCTGGTTGAGCGGTTTCCTGTTTGCTTATTTCCTTATTCAGCTGACCGAGTGCGGCCTTACTGCCAGCATCCGTCTGTGGTGGTAAATAAACAGCCACGAAAAGTACATAAACTCTCTTGGCAAATAGTGTGGTCTACAGTTTACCATAAGATATTCTACTTCCGGTGAGCAAAATCTAGAGACTGCCTTAGATTTCGTGCACCAGCTGTTGTTTACAAATATGCACAGACCCCCTCCCCCCCTCGTCTTACCGGAGTGTGCTGTTCTATCTAGCCAGTGCAGCGTATATCCTGCTAGCTGAATATCCATGTCATCATTCAGCCATGATTCCGTGAAACATAAGATGTTACAGTTTTTGATGTCCCGTTGGTAGGATATTTGTGATCGTACCTCATCTAATTTATTGTCCAATGTTTGTACGTTGGCGAGTAATATTGACGGTAACGGCAGCCTTCTGCAGATCCTTGCGAGGCACACTGCTCTGTGTCCTCTGTACCTGCGTCTCTTTCTCTTGCCAATAATGGGGATGTCGGCCTTGTCGGATGTTAGCAGTACATCCTATGCGTCCTGCTTGTTGAAAAAAACATCTTAGACTAATCCTAGGTGAGTGATCGCTGTCCTGATATCCAGAAGCTCTTTTTTGCTGTAACATATGGTGGCAGAAACATTATGTACAAAATAAGTTAAAAATAAAGCTGAAAAAATAGCACAATTGGTTAGGCGCCCGTAAAACTGCTGCCATTTCTTCCGCCGCCATTTGGCCATCGACAGGGCTGCAGTGGAAAGGGTCAAGAGTTTCAAGTTCCTCAGTGTCCACATCACTGAGGACTTAACATGGTCCTCACACCAGAACAGAACAGTCGCGAATAAGGCAGAGCAACACTTCTTTTCCCTCTGGCATGGTCTCTCAGATCCTCAGGAATTTTTACAGCTGCACCATTGAGAGCATCCTGATTGGTTGTATCACCACCTGGTATGACAACTGCCCCACAGAGGGTGTTGCAGACGTCCCAGCACATCACAGGATGATCATGCCTATACAGTGTCTGAGAAAAGCCCCAAAAATTGCCAAAGACTCCAGCCACCCGGGACATGGACTGTTCTCCATGCTTCTGTCCGGTAGGCAGTACCAATGCCTACCGGGGCGGCAGGGTAGCCTAGTGGTTAGAGCGTTGGACTAGTAGCCGGAAGGTTGCAAGTTCAAACCCCCGAGCTGACAAGGTACAAATTTGTTCTTAACTGACTTGCCTGGTTAAATAAAGGTAAAAAAAAATGCATTAAGACTGACAAACAGACTCCTAAACAGCATCTATCCCCTGGCCATAAAACTGTTAAATGGCTAACAACTACTACTCTCCCTTTTCCATAGAATACAGGCTGTATCACATCCAGCCAAGATTGGGAGTCCCATAGGGCCCAGCATTGTCCGGGTTTGGCCAGGGTGGCCCGTCATTGTAAATAAGAATTTGTTCTTAACTGACTTGCCTAGTTAAATAACGGTTACACACACACACTGATGTCCCCATTACCAGTAAAACATAATCAAAACCTATTTCTTTCACTTACTTGCTGTGCTGTTTCGTTGTTCATTTGTTCAGTTGGTTAATTCTCAACCACTGTCAAGCAGTGAAGTTTCAGCTCTGTCTGTTCGTGTCCTCTCTTCCTCGATGCGCACTGTCATTGTTTCCATCTTGTCCAGCTGTGTATGTAACATTTCACGTAAACTCTGTTTCTTGTCTGCATCGAAGTAGCGGCCCTTGTACACAGCATCGAGCTTGTTCACAGCCTGTGTCGCCAGTTGTTGAGCAGGCGTTTCAATACCATGACAGAGACTATCACGTCTGCTGCAGGCGCAGTTGATGAGCTTATTTCTCAAGTCAGTTGTTCGAATGGAGCTAGCTAGTGTGTTCATGTTTCCAAGTTTCAAACATGTTCTCAAATGCCATTGAAATGGTAGCAGCGGTATGACAACCAGCACATTCATGAGCATGCAATACGACTTTCCTCAGCAAGAAATCCTCGACAATCCACTGTGCTGTCAGACTCAGCATGCTCATGGGGTTGTTATCCCTGGTCCACATGTCAGTCGTGAATAGCAGTGACGCTATTACCATGTAACTCTGGTAGGGCAACATCTGAAAAATAGCCCACTTGGTAGTGTGTACCGGTGCTCAATCACCCATGACAGAGAACGGTTGATTGTCAAGGGCAATGAATTCCATTATCTTGGCATTAATGGCTTTCGCCTTTGATTTGTCTTGCTGAACTTGCCTTACTCTTTCAAATGACTGCTTGACTTGTTGACTGATTGATCCACACAGCAGACATTGTGGGCTAGGTTAGGAATGCTGTGTTGCAGTTGTAGTGCAACATTTTACGTGGCGTCATTTTCATGTACCTACGTTATATAGGTATGCACGTCAGCTTTGACATCGATTTTGCACATCGGGCCGATGCCGATGTTGGCATTTTTAGCTAATATTGTCCAATTCCAATATGTTCACCGATATATCGTGCATCCCTAATTTTTATTCACTGCATTGTTGAGAAATTGCTCTCAGGTTAAGAATTTCACTGTACTGTTTTACACCTGTTGTATCCTATAAACTTTGAAACAAGAAACTTTAAACAAGAACAAAAGACTGAGCTCTAAGTAAATGTTATGTGGGAAAAAAAGAGAAAACAACAGTTGTGAAGGTGTCACAGTTCTAACTTACCTGTGTGGTAGATTTGTGTTAAAAGAAATGAGAAATGCATTTTGATTAAAGTTTACAGAAAATACTTTATGTCCATGACTATGTTGAAATGATCCAGAAGAACTAGTCAGGAACAGACCTTCTGACATAAGGGCAGGACTAATCCCTTGCGCTCTGTCGATACAAAATCAGTCTACCCTTTGTTCTCTGAAAAGGGAAGACATGGTGTTATTTGCATATTTCATCCTGATTGGCCATATGCTAATGAGGGCCTGTCAGAAATTGGGGTTTACGGGGAAAGCGTACCATGCACCGCCAACCTCCTTGTGTCCCGGTTGTAATGTGAAGCCACATCAAGTTGTTAGCAATAATTCCTTTTATAAAGAGACACCGTTTGTAGTTATTGTACGTACCAGTTTCTTGAACATGGCCTTATTTCTATTACAGCATATTGCATGACTGTCATTCATATTCCATTTACCCATTTCAATGTGACATCGATTGGTTAGGCTACTACATGATAATCACATTTTTAGAGTCCATGCATTTCAAGCTCATTTAATATCCTCAGGTTCCCGTGGTACTGGGGTTTCCTTGGCTCCAGCAACCAATCCCTTTATCAACTGGACTGCTGGTGCTATCATGGGCTGGAGCCTATTCTGCCACACCCATTGCCTGAAGTTGGCGTGTTCCTGTGGGCTCGGAAGGGACGTCTCCCTGTGGGCTCGGAAGAAGCTCGGAACCTCTCTGCCGTTCCCGCGGAGTACCAGGACCTCCGGGATGTTTTCAGCAAGGCCCGTGCCACTTCGCTTCCTCCGCATCGACCCTATGAATGTGGGATCAACCTTCTCCCGGGCTATACACCACCCCGGGGACGGCTGTATTCATTGTCGGGTCGGAGACCAAGGCATTAGACTCTCTGGCTGCAAGGTGCATCCGTCCTGCCTCCTCTGCCGGCTCCCGTGCATCAGCTACCGGGGCCTCAATGACACCACTCATCGCCTCAGCTTTCGAGCCGCTCCAGGGGGTCACCATTTTCTCTAAGTTGGACCTGCAGAACGCCTACCATCTGGTGTGGATACGGGAAGGTGACGAGTGGAAGACATCCTTCAACACTGCTAGCAGACACTACGAATACCTGGTGGGGCAGGGGATTCCAATACCTACTTGACTTGGAGGGTTATGGGCCAGAGGAGAGGTGCTGGGTGGACTGTCATTTCTCTTTGCTTATTTGATCTGTTCTTGCCATAATATGGACTTGGTCTTTTACCAAATAGGGCTCATTTCTTTCCTTCTGTGTACCCTACCTTGTCACATCACAACTGATTGGCTCAAATGCATGCCCTGGACTGGCGACCCTCGCCGCTGGCCCCGGACTGGGGACCCTTGCCGCAGGCCCCGGACTGGGGACCCTTGCCGCAGGCCCCGGACTGGGGAACCTTGTCACCGGAGGCCCCGGACTGGGGACCGTCGCCGGAGGCCCCGGACTGGGGACCGTCGCCGGAGGCCCCGGACTGGGGACCGTCGCCGGAGGCCCCGGACTGGGGACCGTTGCCGAAGGCTCCGGACTGACCCGTGGAGCAGGCACAGGATGAACCAGGCTGTGGGGGAGCACTGGAGATCTGGTGCTTATTCTTGGCATCACTCTTCCAGGCTGAATGCCCACTTTAGCCCGGCACGTACGGAGCGCAAGCACAGGACGCACTAAACTGTCACAGCGCACCGGAGACACAGTGCGCAGAGCTGGCGCAGGATACCCTGGGCTGAAACGGGGCACCGGAGACCAAGAGCGCTGAGCTGGCACAATCTGCCCTGGCTGGATGCCCACTCTAGCGTGGCACTTGCGGAGAGCTGGCTCCGAGCGCACCGGGCTATGCACGCGCACTGGAGACACTGTGCATTTTACCGCATAACACGGTGCCTGACCAGTACCATGCACCGCCAACCTCCTTGTGTCCCTCTCCCAAAAACATTTTTGGAGTGGCTTCTCGGGCTTCCGTCGATGACTTGCCTACTCATATCGTCGCCGCTCCTCCTTCGCTGCCTTTATCTCCTCCTTTGGATGGCAATATTCTCCAGCCTGCCTCCAGGGTCCTTTACCGTCCAGGATCTCCTCCCATGTCATTGAGTCCCTTTCTCTACGCTAATTGGTCCTTTGGTGGGTAGTTCTGTCACAAACAACAATAGACAGATGTCCCTGATTGAGAACCATACCCGGCCAAAACATAGAAACAAACAACATAGAATGCCCACCCCAAATCACACCCTGACCTAACCAAATAGATAAATAAAACAGCTCTCTAAGGTCAGGGCGTGACATTAAGAAGGAAAGAAATTCCACAAATGAACTTTTAACAAGGCACTCCTGTTTATATGAAAATCATTCCAGGTGACTACCTAATTAATTAATTATAATTCTGTGTGTAGGGGTCAGGTTCTGGTGTGTAGAAGCTCAGCCACATTCTGAGTTCTGTGTGGGGTATTCTGGAAGTCTGGAACTCTTCCACGTGAATGGAGGGTTAGAGGATTGGAGGGTATTTTTCCAGCCCTTTGCGGTGTGGAGGGCCCAGCTTAGCTCAGCCCAGGACAGACCAGCACAGAGTTATTCAGGGAGGGCCAACCCGTCACCTCCTCTGCACAGATGGTGGCTCTGCCGGTGCCAGCGACGAGGGTCTGAGCATCTGGCCGCTGGCCTAGAACTACAACCTCTGACGGAGCTGAGCTGGTCCAGCCTCTGTCCACTTTTTGCCCAGCACAAAGCACATTTTCAGGGGCCCATTCTCCCTCTCCCCTCAGCCAGGGTCCAGTCACTTCAAACAGCCTGGGAGGGAATGCATTCAGTGCCAAAAAAAATTCAGTTCAGGCTTTCACATTCATATTTTCCCCCTCCCTCCCAACTCTCTGGCTGACAGGGCCACAGAGACTTAAATGAAATTATGCATATGCTGTACAATGCATGTTTGAAAACTGTACAGCAATGTTTAGAATAGAGATCCAAAGGGGTTGCCATTAATTTGGCAGTAATTTACAGGCAGCGAAGAGGCAAGTAAGTTGTGGTAATTCATATTTACAGTACACCTTCTGTTATCTAAATGAAGTATCAAGGCAAGTACTGTGTAATGACATTCAGTACAATACTGTAGAATTGGCTGTATTATACTGTAAAAAAGTTAATGCTACTGTAATCTTAATTAATTAATTAATTCATGGATGGATGGATGGATGGATGAATGAATTAAATTCATGGAGGGGAGATGGGGGTTTGTATTTCAAAGCATTTCTTCTGTAATTAAATTGGTGCAAGCAGGTTAGCTGCTAGGTAATGTTTTTACACATTTCAGCATATCAATGAATGTTTTGTGTTTTATATCGCATGCTTAACAAAAGCTGGCAGCAACTACAGGTACAGTGCCTTGCCAAAAGTATTCACCCCCTTGGCATTTTTCCTATTTTGTTGCATTTCATGTAATACACAAAATAATCCAAATTTGTGAAGTGCAATGAAAAAAAATGACTTGTTTAAAGAAATTCTAAAAAGTAAAAAACTGAAGAGTGGTTAGTTCATATGTTTGCTACGAAGCCCCTAAATAAGATCTGGTGCAACCAATTACCTTCAGAAGTCACATAATTTATTAAATAAAGTCCACCTGTGTGCAATCTAAGTGTCACATGATCTGTCACGATCTCAATATATATACACCTGTTCTGAAAGACCCCAGAGTATATAACACCACTAAGCAAGGAGCACCACCAAGCAAGCGGCACCATGAAGACCAAGGAGCTCTCCAAACAGGTCAGGGACAAAGTTGTGGAGAAGTACAGATCAGGGTTGGGTAATAAAGTATCCAAAACTTTGAACATCCCACAGAGCACCATTAAATCCATTATTAAAAAATGGAAAGAATATGGCACCACAACAAACCTGCCAAGAGAGGGCTGCCCATGAAAACTCACGGACCAGGCAAGGAGGGCATTAATGAGAGAGGCAACAAAGAGACCAAAGATAACCCTGAAGGAGCTGCAAAGCTCCACAGCGGAGATTGGAGTATTTGTCCATAGGACCAATTTAAGCCGTACACTCCACAAAGCTGGGCTTATTGAAGAGTGGCCAGAAAAAAGCCATTGCTTAAAGAAAAAAATAAGAAAACACGTTCGGTGTTTGCCAAAAGGCATGGACACTCCCCAAACATATGGAAGAAGGTACTCTGGTCAGATGAGACTAAAATTGAGCTTTAGCCATCAAGGAAAATGCTATTTCTGGGGCACAAACCCAACCTCTCATCACCCCGAGAAAACCATCCCCACATTGAAGCATGGTGGTGGCAGCATCTTGCTGTGTTTTCATCGGCAGGGACTGGGAAACTGGTCAGAATTGAAGAAATGATGGATGCTGCTAAATACAGGGAAATTCTTGAGGGAAACCTGTTTCAGTCTTCCAGAGATTTGAGACTGGGACAGAGGTTCACCTTCCAGCAGGACAATGACCCTAATCATACTGCTAACGCAATCCTCGAGTGGTTTAAGGGGAAACATTTAAATGCCCTGGAATGGTCTAGTCAACACCCATACCTCAATCCAATTGAGAATCTCTGGTATGACTTAAAGATTGCTGTACACTAGCAGGAAACCATCCAACTTGAAGGAGCTGGAGCAGATTTGCCTTGAAGAATGGACAAAAATCCCAGTGGCTCGATGTGCCAAGCTTATAGAGACATATCCCAAGAGACTTGCAGCTGTAATTGCTGCGAAAGGTGGCTCTACAAAGGATTGACTTTGGGGGGGGGGGGGGGGGGGGGGGTTAATAGTTATGCAAGCTCAAGTTTTCTTTATTTTTTTGTCTTATTTCTTGTTTGTTTCACAATAAAACATATTTTGCAATATCTTTTAATTCCAGGATGTAAGGCAACAAAATAGTAAAAATGCCAAGGGGAGTGAATACTTTCACAAGGCACTGTATAAACAGACCAAAAAGACATCAAATCAAATCAAATGTATTTATATAGCCCTTCGTACATCAGCTGATATCTCAAAGTGCTGTACAGAAACCCAGCCTAAAACCCCAAACAGCAAGCAATGCAGGTGTAGAAGCACGGTGGCTAGGAAAAACTCCCTAGAAAGGCCAATACCTAGGAAGAAACCTAGAGAGGAACCAGGCTATGTGGGGTGGCCAGTCCTCTTCTGGCTGTGCCGGGTGGAGATTATAACAGAACATGGCCAAGATGTTAAAATGTTCATAAATGACCAGCATGTTCGAATAATAATAAGGCAGAACAGTTGAAACTGGAGCAGCAGCACAGCCAGGTGGACTGGGGACAGCAAGGAGTCATCATGTCAGGTAGTCCTGGGGCATGGTCCCAGGGCTCAGGTCCTCCGAGAGAGAGAAAGAAAGAGAGAAGGAGAGAATTAGAGAGAGCACACTTAGATTCACACATGACACCGAATAGGACAGGAGAAGTACTCCAGATATAACAAACTGACCCTAGCCCCCCGACACATAAACTACTGCAGCATAAATACTGGAGGCTGAGACAGAAGGGGTCAGGAGACACTGTGGCCCCATCCGAGGACACCCCCGGACAGGGCCAAACAGGAAGGATATAACCCCACCCACTTTGCCAAAGCACAGCCCCCACACCACTAGAGGGATATCTTCAACCACCAACTTACCATCCTGAGACAAGGCTGAGTATAGCCCACAAAGATCTCCGCCATGGCACAACCCAAGGGGGGGCGCCAACCCAGACAGGATGACCACATCAGTGAATCAACCCACTCAGGTGACGCACCCCTTCCAGGGACGGCATGAGAGAGCCCCAGTAAGCCAGTGACTCAGCCCCTGTAATAGGGTTAGAGGCAGAGAATCCCAGTGGAAAGAGGGGAACAGGCCAGGCAGAGACAGCAAGGGTGGTTCGTTGCTCCAGAGCCTTTCCATTCACCTTCCCACTCCTGGGCCAGACTACACTCAATCATATGACCCACTGAAGAGATGAGTCTTCAGTAAAGACTTAAAGGTTGAGACCGAGTTTGCGTCTCTGACATGGGTAGGCAGACAGTTCCATAAAAATGGAGCTCTATAGGAGAAAGCTCCGCCTCCAGCTGTTTGCTTAGAAATTCTAGGGACAATTAGGAGGCCTGCGTCTTGTGTAGGTATGTACGGCAGGACCAAATCAGAGAGATAGGTAGGAGCAAGCCCATGTAATGCTTTGTAGGTTAGCAGTAAAACCTTGAAATCAGCCCTTGCTTTGACAGGAAGCCAGTGTAGAGAGGCTAGTACTGGAGTAATATGATCAAATTTTTTGGTTCTAGTCAGGATTCTAGCAGCCGTATTTAGCACCAACTGAAGTTTATTTAGTGCTTTATCCGGGTAGCCGGAAAGTAGAGCATTGCAGTAGTCTAACCTAGAAGTGACAAAAGCATGGATACATTTTTCTGCATCATGGCAAAATGCTCAACCATTAAAGGTTTAAGACTTGCTGCCACTTCCAATCTGTCCCCTAAACATTTTAAATTGATGGGGCATCACTACCACATACCAATTAAATTGGTACGGCACTCTCAGTAAAGGGTGCAACAAATGTAGCAGAAACAACACTACCAGGCACCCACTCGTGGGCAAAACATTTTTGGGCTTTCCAAAAAAACAGTACAGTACTATATTCTGTGAGGTGGAAATAAAGTACTATTCGAAATACAGCAATTCTTTCCCCACCCACAAACATTTCCCACAATGCACCATCATTTACAGTATGTTGCAGTAAAATGTTTCACAGTATTTTACTGTTGATAATACCCAACATTACTGTATAAATTACAGTTTTCCATTTCAGTGCACTGTATTATTACTACAGTAGCTTTGCTTTACTTTGCATGCAAACACACACACACGCACACACGCACACGCACACATACCTCACATGCACACACACACACACACCAAGGTTATTATAGTTTTGTGTTTTTCTTTTCTAATTTGAAATTCAGTTTAGTTTCAGCTAGTTTTCAGACCTGATTTGCTAGTTTTTTATTTAGTTTGAGTTTTAGTGTTAGGGACAGAAAGCTAGGAGCCATATATTTTTTTGTTGCGATTTTTGGGATGTCCCTTCTTGTGACTGGGGGGCAGTAATACATAAATTGATGGGTCAGGTCATAAATTAGTCTGTTGAAATTTCAATCTCAATGTAAATTGGATTTAAAAGGAATTACGCTGAGACAGGTGCAAAACATATAGTGGAAGGACACTCTCTCTCTCGCCCATGTTTATACCAATCCAAAGATGTTTTACTTTAGTAGTACTTGTAAGAGGAATCAAGTTAGCAACCTAGACGATTTTAGGGATGGATCGAAATTTACTGAATTTACTGAATGGTTACCTGGAGGGTCATGCTTTTTCAATTTCAGTCAAGCGGAGGGTTTAGGATTGTTTTTTATCTAGTCCAGGGGAGGATAATTTAATTTGTAATTCATGAAATTTCAATTTTCCCCAGTGTTTTAGAATTAGTTGCTTATTAGGCTATATATCGGTGTACCCGATGCTGCCCCTCATTGCTGATTCTCCGCTGAGCGCCCAATATCAAGTGCGCCTATAGGCTATTTAATGTGATCTCAATCAAATGAACCATAGTCTATATGCTATGAAGTGCAAGCTCGAAGAAGCACAGAGCAAAGTTATATTTCTAAGATAACTGCTGAGATGGTGTAAATACAATTAGGCTGCATTACACAGTGCAATGGATATTCGAACCCTGAGTCCCGGGCCTGCTCTGCTCTTGCTGATCAAAAACGTGTTTGTGTGCTGCCAATGGCTGTGCTCTGTAGGCCTATGGTGGCAGTTCAAGAGGAGAGTCAAAGGCTTCTTCCCAAAATATTTTTGGTAGCATGCTAGTACTATAATTGATTTTATTCAAAAACAATATGTTTCTTGCTCATGATGTATTTATCAGAGTAATTGACCCCACAGTAAGCCAGATTGGAGTAATTTACATTGTGGTGCTTAAACTTGAAGCAGCAGCCATGTTACAATCAATCAGAAATGGACAGCTCATGGTGCTGAAAGTAGGCAAATTAGGTAAGCATAATTAGGCATAATTCATTTAAACCGTCTTCATTTTAAGAGGTAGGCCTACCTGATTGACAGATGAAATTAGTCTATAGGAAATAGCCTACCTCCTTGTCAGTGAAGGGCTGTTAAATTAAAACTAAGACTCAAATTGAGGGAGTATGAGATGGTATGCCATAGGCCTACCTTTTATTAAAGAAAGTTGCAAAAAGCACAGGCCTGCCCCTTGTTAGCTTAAGATTTTGAAGAAAATAAAACAGATCCGATCATATAAAGTGATTTAAAACAGTGCTTTGGTCTGCAACGCTTCATGCTAGAAACAAGCTGTAAAAGACCAGAGCAATCCCTTTTCATTTCAAAGAGGTCTGATTTTCTCCATGTAACTCTTATTATAAATAACGTTCACTCCCTTAGCTAGTGAAATCTAGTGACAGTGCTGCTATCGATGCTGACAATCATCAGCATCTGTAGCAGCATTTACCAACCAGATTCAGTAGCTTAAACTCCCCAAAAGCTTCAAAACCACATTGAAAACCCCATTCCATGTTTATATAGAAAAATAAACTAAAACTGAACCTACAGTACTTCATGATGGTTTATATTTTATTTTATTTTGTTTTTGAGTGAAAGATAATCGTTTCGGGATTGTTAATAATTTTATTTCAGTATACTAAATATACAATATATTTCAAGATTTAGTTTTGGTTTTAGTTACTATAATAACCTTGACACACACACACACACACACACACACACACACACACACACACACACACACACACACACACACACACACACACACACACACACACACACACACACACACACACACACACCTTTGAGACAAATATGTCAATATGTAGTCATGAGAAGTTTGTTCTTATTAATAACCTATAAATGAACTTTCAGGCTCTCCTAGGCATACAGTAGCTTCCAGCGCCGCTTGCACTGTTTGCTCTTTTACATGATCTCTCACCACCATTTATTGTCTATGATTTTTTTCTAAAGTAACAATCCACAAAGTGTACACATCTTGGCTCTTGGCAAAAGAGAGAGAGAGAGAATGAAGAGAGAGAATGAAGAGAAAGAAAGAAGGAAAATGAATTGGAGGTAAAGAGCTTGAGGGTGAGCGATTAAGTCAGGAACTGTAATTGCACTGCCTTTCCTGGGAAGAACAGAGCAGATTCCTGTTGGAGCAGGGCAGGCAGGGAGGGCAGGTGGGCAGGTACAGAAAGGCGCGCTGAGAGAACAATTTTCTTTAATTACCTCCCTAAAAATCTACTGTAGAGAGCAGGGCTTGCATCCCAAATGGCATCCTATTCCCTATATAGTGCATTACTTTTGACCAGGGCCCATAGGTCGAGCCATAGAGCTCTGGTCAAAAGTAGTGCACTATACAGGGAATAGGGTGTGATTTGGAACACAAGGTCAAGACATTCCACAGCACTCAAAGGGGCATTCTCTCTTTACCTGCCTGCCTGCCCTCAAAGAATCAGCAACACACAATTACTCTGGGGGGGAAAAAACTCTCAGGTTAAAACTCAGGTTAAAACTTTCAGGTTAAATGGAGGGAGGGAGGGAGGGGGTTGAGAGGGGGGAAAGAGGGAGAAGGAGAGAGGGAGGGAAAAAGAAGGAGTAGGAGAATGAAAGACAAACAGAGGGAGAAAGAAGGCAGACAAAACTTAAAAAGCATATTTGAAATTGACAAATTGACTGGGAGAAAGAGCTGGGTGACCTGTTTTGTGCGAAGGCTGACGTGCCCTGTATGTACGCCTGTGTTATCTGGGCTCCTTGTTAGCTTGGAAAGAGTGATGTAGGTTGGAGGAGGAGGAGGGTTTATACACTGTGATTTATATCCCACGTCTGTCACCGTGCCATTGTCATGGCAATCATCAATCATTTGGATTATATACACCTGTCAGACACCTGACAAAGGTCGGGGCGAACCCACACACAGAATGAAGCATGTGAGCATGTGCAAACACCTCACTAACTGCTGATCCAGTCTTGCTTGTTTCTATAGAATATCTCTGTATCGTTTTGTTCCATTTTAAACTTGCCTTACGTTATTACTTTGTCTTCCTATAGTCCTGTGTTTACATAATCTCATTTCAAATAATTGGTCATAATCTACACTCAGTTTAACAGGGTATATGTTGACATGAAATAGCTCAACACTAAATGTAAACACTAAACGTAAACGCTATTGCAAAATTGGAAAGGTGTATTATCAGTGTTTGAATATTACATTTACCCTCCACTGCATTGCTGGGTGTCACACCATTTTGACAAATCCGTTATATGTTCAAATATACAGCACCGTTTCTGTTCAAATGAAAGTTCCAGAATGTAAAAATGTACTGAACACAGCCTTGGTGTAACAGGGCTTCTCAAGTATGAGGGAATGAAGCCACGTTCATTGCAGGTCAGAACTAAGAAACTGTCCTACTTGCTAACTGCTTGTGTTTAACTACAAGTCAGAAATTAGTTCTGACTACCACGTGAACGTGTCATGAGTCATAGGTCTACCACCTTTGATGTCACTGCTGACATCATCAGTGAGTAACAAGAGATAGGGAAATAATGTCGCTTTCAAGAAAACTCGGAAACTCTGACATTTCTGACTTGGAAATTCATTGTAGAAAAATGAACTCAGAGTTTCCCACTTGGAAAATATCAAAATCGACCAATAGGAAGCACTACGCAATAAATTGTTTTTGAGTTGTCTTAAAAGCCCCATAAACTGTGGGTGAACCGATTGGCATCAGTGGGAAGTGACATGTTTTCTACTATTTTAGAAAAGGGGATTGCAATATATTTCAATAGCTGTCAGATGAAAATAATCTAGGATATACACTATTTAATCACTGACTGACTTTCATTTGTATTTTATGTATCAGTTTACCACATCTATGTTATAGTAATCTGGTGCCCGACGGTGCAGTCGATGACGCGGCACCAAAACCTTGAAAACCCCATTAAAACCCCCATTAGATGTTGGGCTCCCGAGTGGAGCAGCAGTCTGAGGCATTACTACAGACCCTGGTTCAATTCCAGGCTGTATCACAACTGGCTGTGATTGGGAGTCCCATAGGGCGGTGCACAATTGGCCCAGTGTCGTTTGGCCAGGGTATGCTATCATTGTAAATAAGAATTTGTTCTTAACTGACTTGCCTCGTTAGATTAAAATGTTTAGATTTTTGCCCAAAGTTTAGGATTTTTTTAAATTAATGATGGTTTTTATTTTATTTGTGCTAGTTTTGGAGTCAAAGATACGTTTTTTTCAAACAGGTCTGTTAATTATTTTATTTCAGTTTACCCCAAAAAATGTTATGATTAGTTTTTGTATTAGTTTCAGTTTTAGTTTACTATAATAACCTTGACATGCACTCACTCACCCACCCACCCACATACACAAACACACACACTCGTTTTGTTTATCCTCCCATGAAGAACCAGACACGGTGCCTTGCAAACCCTTATTTAAATACAAGTAGAGCCCTCCCTCCTATAGCCATTGACCCAGCGATGAACCAGTTGGGGGGGGTAGAGTTATGGACAGAGATTAAGTGTAGGGAGGGTAAAAAATATATAAAGTAAGCTGTGTTAAACTTCAAGTCCCCTAAGTTGGTCACCCCCATGGCTCCCTGCCCAGTGCTTGGTTGGTAGGGTCTTATCTTGTGTCCCCAGGGCCCAGTGAATGGGCTTCACACAAAGCCCATGTTGACATTCCAGAGGACCAAGCCTTGTGCAAACACACCAGAACCAGGCAGCCCCCTGGCAGATGGCTAGGCTGGGTGGGGTGGGATGGTGGTGGTGATGTCGGGAGCCAGGGGGCTCAGCCCAGAACAGAACATGGATGGAATGGAGCAATAGTCCATTAGTTCATTAGGACAACATTTTGCAACAGAAAATGCACATAAGTGTTTCTTATTGGACAAACACAGGTAGTCCCTTTACATATCAGTATACCACATCTATGTTATAGCAAGTCGCTGACGCAGCACGCAACCATTGGTGATTCATGCAACGTCTGGGCAGGGAAATTTATTTTTGCTAATTTTGGAGTCAAAGATAATAGTTTCACTATAGTTTTAGTTTTTCAAACAGGTCTTTTATTATTTTATTTCAGTTTACGAAAAAAATGTATGATTCGTTTTCGTATTAGTTTCAGTTTTAGTTTACTATAATAACCTTGACAGTGCACTCACTCACTCACCCACCCACCCACACACAAACACCCGTTGTTTATCCTTTCATGAAGAACCAGACACAGTGCCTTTGCAAACTTATTAAATTACACAACTTTTACGCCCGAGGAAACCATGAGGTCTAGCGAAACTACCGGTTCGAAGTGGAAAAAGCATCTACCTAATTTTTTTCGATAGAAATAATTCCATTTCCTCCATGCACTGTAATTTACAATTTGATAAGAGATATTGATAAGAGTTAGGTAAATGAGTAATCGGTTTGGATAAGTGAATTGTAAATATAAATGACATTTGTTTGAAATCTATTGTACGTTATAATCGCTGGAGACCAATGTGAAACCAGTCATATGGCAGCAAACTGAAGCATATCAACATATCTGTTTTCCCACAGTAAAGTTTATGAAATACTGTGCCATTTAATTGTATGGCCTTTTAACTTGCAGCGATGGGCATATTCGTATGTCTTAATTATAGACAACCCCCGACTTTCTCTGTTTCCTATTTCTATCAAGTTAAATATTAGACACTAACACTATCGACCGTCAGTAGGCCTAATAACCACACATATTCAAATGCCAATTAATTTACTGTTTGTTCCCTCCAGTTGGTATAGCCTACATTATCATTCCAACTTAATTAAATTGAATTGTTTCGTTTACCTTCATTTGCTTCCTCTGTGAATGCCGTCACGTCTGTGTGGTTATTGCTGAGGATGATTAGTATCAGTTGATAATATATATTTTTTCAATGACATATAGGCTAATTACATCATTACGGAGAGGAGTGCAGACCAAGCCGTAACAGTTTGAACCAATAGTTATTGCAGGCAATAGGCGGTATCGCCTACTATTGTACAATATCTTTCTGTAACTAATCTTCCAACATTACCATGTGTTAAATAAATGACTATGGCAACGTTCAGGATGAGGCAAACCACTATTTTTTATTCATCAATATATTTCATTGATCCCTAATATTCTAAACCCCTTCTCTTGATATATTATGTAACCAACATTCAAATTAAAAGGTACACCGTATTTAAATAGATGGCTTAGAGATGCACTACGCAGAAATCGCTCCACCATTTACAGGTTGCTAAAATTTGAATAGTTCGCCAATTTTGTACAAGCAAGTACAGCATAGATAATCATTGTACCATCAACTATTTGAAGCTGGTGTACATAACCGAAAGTAAAAGATGCAAAAACAAAACGTAAGCACTGGAAGCATAGAAATAGTCCACATAGAACAGATCTACCGCTTCTTGGACTTGCTTTCAATGAGAATGACAGATCCATAACACATTTCTATGTGCATTTGGAAGGGTCAGTCGAATAGTTACGTATGGCAGCTTTAAAATAAATGTACTGAAAACTCTATTGAATGAAAACTCCATGTGAAAATCTGTTGGCCAGCAAGTGGGGAGTGTTTTCAGCAGGTGGAAGGGTTTTCAGTGGTTGAATGAAATAAGTGTTAAGTAAAAAATTGAAAAGAAATGTAACAAATAATTCAACAGCAACAGTAAAATAACAATAGCGAGGCTATATACAAGGGGTACCGGTACAGAGTCAATGTGTGAGGACCCGGTTAGTTGAATAATTGAGGTAATATGTAGATGTAGGTAGAGTTAAAGTGACTATGCATTGATAATAAACAGAGAGTAGCAGCAGCGCAAAGGAGGGGTGTGGGTAGCCCTATGATTAGCTGTTCAGGAGTCTTATTGCTTAGGCGCTCCAGTACCGCATGCCGTGTGGTAGCAGAGAGAACAGTCTATGACTAGGGTGACAGGAGTCTTTGACAATTGTTAGGGCCGTCCTCTGACACCGCCTGGTATAGAGGTCCTGGATGGCAGGAAGCTACCCTCTGTAGTGCTTTGCGGTCAGAGGCCGAGCAGTTGCCATACCAGGCAGTGATGCAACCAGTCAGGATACTCTCGATGGTGCAGCTGTAGAACCTTTTGCGGATCTGAGGACCAAGGCCAAATCTTTTCAGTCTCCTGAGGGGGAATAGGTTTTGTCAGGTACTCTTCACAACCTTCTTAGTGTGTTTCGACCATGATAGTTTGTTGGTAATGTGGACACCAAGGAACTTGAAGCTCTCAACCTGCTCTACTACAGCCTCGTTGATGAGAATGGAGGCATGCTCGGTCCTCCTTTTCCTGTAGTCCACAATCATCTCCTTTTGTCTTGATCACATTGAGGGAGTGGTTGTTGTCCTAGTACCACACGGCCAGATCTCTGACCTTCTCTCTATAGGCCGTCTCATCGTTATCGGTGATCAGTCCTACTACTGTTGTGTCATCGGCAAACTTGATGATGGTGTTGGAATCCTGCCTGGCCATGCAGTCATGAGTGAACAGGGAGTACAGGAGAGGACTAAGCACGCACCCCTGAGGGGAACCCGTGTGGAGGATCAGGGTGGCAGATGTGTTGTTATCTACCCTTACCTACATAAGGGACGTGAGTGGCATTTCCCATATGGTTGATGAGGATCTCCATATTGCAAATGTCCGGTCCCTTACTAGACATCCGCGGGTGTTATTAAAATAGGTCTACGGCCTTAGGTCGTTCCCCAGGGCCCGGTCTTCTGGGAAGTCATCAAATAAAGTCTCTCGGACATTTGGTTTTCACATTATATTCTTTTTTACTTTTTTACATTTTTTCTGCTGTACCAGAAAACTCCACCAGATGGCAACTGGCTACTTATTGCAAATGGACAAAAAAAAAATCACCAAATGGACATGGCCGTTTCTCATAATCGGAAAAGACTTTGAAGATGAACCTCGGTGAGCACAGGTTTGGCCAAATGTGCTTTTAGCACAGAAACAAAATGGCATTGAGGCCTCAACACTCTTTGAGATAACGTGTTAACGGTACAGGTTCCCCTAGGGGTACCACACCCCCCCCGCTCAACTGAAACAGGGGCGCACAGAATGCAAAAATATTCATAGAAATATTTAACCTCCACACATTAAGTCCAATAGCTCAAATGAAAGATAAACACCTTGTTCATCTACCCAGCGAGTCAGATTTCTAAAATGTTTTATGGTGAAAACATAGCACATATGTATGTCAAACCACCACAAAGACACAGACGATATGTAGCCATTTTGTCGAACAAAAGATGCAATCACAAAAACAGGATTAAAAGAAAAATAATTCACTAACCTTTTGAAAATCTTCATCAGATGACAGTAATAGGACATGTTACACAGTACATTTATGTTTTTTTCAATAATATGCCATTTATATCCATAAATCTCTGTTTACATTGACGCCATGTTCAGAAAATGCTAAAAAATGTCCGGAGAAATTATAGATAGCTCCGCCAGATAACGCCAGATAACAGCAATACACATCATAAACTTTGACTAAATATACATGTTCTACATATAGTTAGAAATATACACTGCTTCTTAATGCAATCGCTATGTCACATTTCTTTTTAATGTTACAGAAATCGTTCACTATTCAATAATCTGAGACGGCGCTCAGACATAAGCAATATTTCTCCACTATGTTGGAGTCAACAGAAATACGAAATTACCTGATAAATATTCCCTTACCTTTGATCTTTCATCAGAATGTAGTGCAAGGAGTCCTAGTTCCACAATAAATCGTTGTTTTGTTCCATAATGTCCAATACTAGTGTCCAATTAGCTGCATTTGCTCCCACTTTCAGCTCACGTGCCCAAAAACTGACTGCTGGTCCAGGACAACTCGCACGAAAACTTCAAAAAGATATAATCCAGGTCGAATAAACTGGTCAAACTAAGTAGAGAATCAATCTTCAGGATGTTATTTTCATATATATCCAATAACGTTCCAACCGGATCATACGTTTTCAGCTGCAGCCAAATGGAATGGCGGTGGCACCCACAGAGAAATGCGCCACAGGAAAATGGCATTCTGTCGGGACAGTGACTATTTCCCATCCCATTCGGTCAAAGTTCACAGCAAAAGCTCCATTCCACTTTCTACTGAATGAGGACATCCAGTGGAAGGCTTAGGAAGTGCTACCAGATCCATATCTTGTTGGGAAAGGAGGTGGCGATGACGTCAAAGTTGACCCACATTCAGAATTTCACTTCTTGTTTGGAAGATTGCCTGCCCTATGAGTTCTGTTATACTCACAGACATAATTCAAACAGTTTTAGAAACTTCAGAGTGTTTTCTATCCAATAGTAATAATCATATGCATATATTAGCAATCTAGGACAGAGTAGGATGCAGTTCACTATGGGCACGCAATTCATCCAAAGTGAAAATACTGCCCCCTATCCTCAACAAGTTTTAACCGTGTGGAATTAACCCTTAGCTGTGAAAACAAGGTATTTTCTTCTAAAAGCTAACGTTCACATCTCTCAACATAGGGATTACATTGCCTGCTGCCCTGACTTCAACCGGATGCTTATGTGGATTATGATTGCCATATCAAACTGTCTTCAATGACAATGTATCAGGCCACTAGGAGGATTATATGTGTTGAGTTTAATTTTCCTGGAGCAACCGGAAGTGGTTTAATTACCCTAAAAGTGGTTTTGTTTTCACAACCTACAGTTTGTGAAAAACACCTTATTCATCCCTCTGTAAATCAGTCAGTTCTTAACGTAAAGACTTGAAACTCAGGATTCTGTAAAACCCTGCACCAAGGAGGATATGTTTACTTTCAGCTTCCTGTGACAACCGGAAGTGCCTTAAATTGGGGTCATAGGGGCCGTTTCGAAGCGTTAAAAAGGTCACATCTTTCCAAAATGTCATATGTGTGATTAGGCAACCCTCATGAACTGTAAATCAGTCATTTCTCCCATCAGATGTCCATGAAAAAACTCACATACACACACAGCCAGGATGGAATGACAGTGTGGGGCTTATAGACACAAAGCCTGCAATAGTTACTGGCGTTCGCACCATCAAAGAACCATCAGACCTAGAGCTGTGAAACGTTATAAACCTATTCTAGAGCTTGCATCGGTAGTGCACGGTGAGTTATGTGGCTCTAGAAGGTTCTCAGGCAGAGAAACAGCCTTGTCCATTTGCAATAACTTCAATTCATTTTTTAACATCGAAAATTACAACATTTAGAAAAGTCCCATAATCACAAGACTACGTTCATTGAAACTGTCTTGGCCCATAGAGACGGACCCTAAAGTTTCTGTCCGATAGCTCTTTCAGGGACCCCGTAGCAAAGCCCGGAAAAGTTTATTTTCAGCAATAATTAAGGTCGCTGCTCAGGGCTCCAAATGACCTATTGAGCCAAAACTCGGGATTGAGGGTCACCTCAGATAGAACGTAACTATGTGTTTTAATATTTTTAATGGTTTTGATAGAAGGCGCTGTGAATTTTGGGCCGGCTCTGAAGTATGTGATTGCTGGCTTCTAAACTAAATGGACAATGTGGGTTTGGTGTCAGTATGATATCTTATTGACTGATGGCTGACTTGATGGCAGTATAATATATTGGCATTGTACATTTTATATTGCAAATGTACAGTGTACGTTTCCAATGTATTTAATGAGGGATTTTCCATCACCAAATGGACAGGCTGAAATCAACACCAACGAGCGATGGAGAGGAACCATTATCACCGCTCGGCCATCCCAAGTGTAACCTTTTTGGGAGAGAGGGTAGCATTTCACTTTTGGATGAATAGCGTGCCCAGAGTGAACTGCCTCCTACTCTGTCCCAGATGCTAATATATGCATATTATTATTAGTATTGGATAGAAAACACTCTGAAGTTTCTAAAACTGTTTGAATGATGTCTGTGAGTATAACAGTACTCATATGGCAGGCAAGAACCTGAGAAGAAATCCAAACAGGAAGTGAGAAATCTGATGTTGGTCGATTTTCAACTCAGTCCCTATTGAATTCACAGTGGGATATGGATGAGGTTGCACTTCCTACGGCTTCCACTAGATGTCAACCATCTTTAGAAACTGGTTTGAGGATTCTACGATAAAGGAGGGGCTCGTGAGAGCTCTTTGAGTCAGTGGTCTGGCAGGGTGTCTCAGGCTTGTGAAGCGCGCTCCCGACAGAGTTTGCTCTCGTTCCAGTGCTTTTCTTCAGACAATGAAATTCTCCGCTTGGAACCTTATTGATGATTTATGTTAAAAGCATCCTAATGATTGATTCCATACATCGTTTGACTTGTTTCTACGGACTGTAATAGAACTTTTCGAATTTTGTCTGGACAAAGTGCTCGCACCTCATGAAGATGGACTACTGGGCTGAACACGCTAACAACAAGTGGCTAAATTATGGACTTTATGGAACTTTATGGAACAAATCAGTCATTTATTGTCAAACTGGGATTCCTGGAGTGCCATCTGATGACGATCATCAAAGGTAAGTGAATATTTATAGTGATATTTCTAACTTCTGTTGACTCCAAAATGGCGGATATTTATTTGGCTGTTTTGGGCTCTGAGCTCCGTTCTCAGATTATGCTTTTTCCGTAAAGTTATTTTGAAATCTGACACAGCGGTTGTATTAAGGAGAATTCTATCTTTAATTCTGTGAATAACACTTGTATCTTTTGTCAATGTTTATTATGAGTATTTCTGCAAAATCACCGGATGTTTTGGAATCAAAACATTACTGCACGTAAGGCGCCAATGTAAACTGAGATTTTGGGATATAAATATGCACATTATTGAACAAAACATACATGTATTGTGTAACATCTGATGAAGATCATCAAAGGTTAGTGAATCATTTCATCTATATTTCTGCTTTTTGTGACTCCTATCTTTGGCTGGAACAATGTATGTGTTTTTTCGACTTGGCTATGACCTAACATAATCAATCATATGTTGTGCTTTCACTGTAAAGCATTTTTTTTATTCGGATACGATGGGTTAATTAACAAGATGTTTATCTTTCATTTGCTGTATTGGACTTAATTAATAGTTAATTAAGTGAAAGTTACATATTTCCAAAAAATATTTTAGAATTTCGCTCACTGCCTTTTCAGCGGAATGTTGTCGAGGGGTTCTGCTAGCCTGCCCTAGAAATCTTAACGAGCCAGTCCATTTGGCATTTCTGCAGTATATTAGAGCATGTCCAATTCGTGATGGTAAATGCCCATTGTAAGACATTGCAAATGGACAGTTTACATTTGTCAATTTCCAATGTATTTAATTAGGGATTTTCCATCACCAAATGGACAGGCTGATATCAACACCAATGAGCGATTGGACAGTGTCCATCACACATATGCTATATTGTCAGTTTGAACATGCTCTTCTGCATGTTGACCGTGTCCATTGCCAATGTATATCCATAAGGACTTCCCATTACGAAATGGACATGCAGAATCAACATCAACGAGAAATTCTTACTTCTTATGACTTCCTATGATCAAACATGACAAATGTTAGGCCTCAGCAGAATACTGACCCCTTTGGATGAATTGCGTGCCCATAGTAAACTGAAAATAAATCTGTCCAAAATTGCTAATATATGCATATAATAATAATTATTGAATAGAAAACACTCTAAAGCTTCTAAAACCGTTTGAATTATGTCTGTAAGTATGGCAGAACTCACAGGGCAGGCAATCTCCCAAACTATTTTTGGGAGCCTGAAATTTGGGGCAACTTTGACGTCATCGCCCCCACCCTTCCAAACCAGCTATGGATCTGGATACACTTTCTATGTCTTCCACTAGATGTCCTCATTCAGTACAGCGTTTAATTGTGCAAATCCCGCGAGTTTTGACCCTTTGGGAGGCGAAAGAGTGGATGTCGCGAGAAAATACAAGGTCACGAGAGCGCGTATTTTGGAGAGACGTTCGTTTGTTCCAGAATGCCTGAGAAGAGGCACGTTTCTCCAATAGATTAGATAATTGTTTTGTACGTTTAGAACATCCTAACATTCTGCACTTAGTTTGACCAGTTTAGTCGACATATAATATGTCATTTTGAAGTTTTGATGCGCAACTGTCCGGGACCAGAAGTAATTTTGGGTGCATTTCAGCTGAAACTGCTAGCAGATGTTACTGTAAGAACACACGAAGTGAAACAAAACGATGTACTGGGTAAGTATGACTCCTTCCACTACATTCTGATCGAAGACCATCAAAGGGAATATTTATGTTGTAATTTTGTATTTCTGTTGACTCCAACATAGCGGAGAAATATTGCTTACGTCTGAGCGCCGTCTCAGATTATTAGATAGTGAACTAATTCTGTAACGTTAAAAATAAATGTAACACAGCGGTTGCATTAAGAAGCAGTGTATCTTTCTAACTATATGTAGAACATGTATATTTAGTCAAAGCTTATGATGTCTATTTATGTTATCTGGCGGCACTGTATCATTTCTCCGGACATTTTTGAGTATTTTCTGAACATGAAGTCAATGTAAATGGAGATTTATGGATATAAATGGCATTATTGAAAAAAACAAATGTACTGTGTCCTATTACTGTCATCTGATGAAGATTTTCAAAAGGTTAGTGAATGATTTATTTTTTAATCCTGCTTTTATAATTTTATATTTTCTGGGACAAAATGGCTGCCTCTTGTCTTTGTTTCGGTGGTGGTCTAATATATATATGTGGTGTGTTTTTGCCGTAAAACATTTTAGAAATCTGACTCGCTGGGTAGATGAACAAGGTGTTTATCTTTCATTTGAGCTTGGACTTGTTAATGTGTGGAGGTTAAATATTTCTAAGAATATTTTTGCATTCTGTGCGCCATCTTTTGAGTTGAGCGTGGGGGGGGGGGTGCCCTTGGGGAACGTTTAGCGTGAACAAGTTAACATAGTGATATACATCATTTGGTCAGTATATATGCCATTTGGACATGGTTCACTGACTTGTGGGTTTGGAAGCCAACTTCCTATGATCATATATGGCAAATGGACATAACATCCTGATTTGGTTCTTTGGATATGGTGCACTGACTTGTGGGTTCGGAAGCCGACTTCCTATGATCATATATGGCAAATGGACAAAACATAGACCTTATGGACAAACTCAATAAAATAAGACAAATGCATGTCCATACGGTTACTACATATGTATAATTGACAAAAATAAATTGAAAACATTTTAAAGAATGGTCCAAAAAGCACTTTTTATGGGTTTTTAAAATGTGTACTTTTTATTTTATTTTCTAAATTTCACCCTTGGGATCTGCCTTTGTGATCATTTCCCAAAAAGAAAATCTACAGTGGGGCACACTCATCCCCTATGGGATTTTTGGTTTATGACACTTGGCACTTGCAATGTTCCGGTTGCTATATGGTTTTGATGAACTGTCGTCCATTTGAGTGGTATTTGCGATTGTGTATATGGTTCACCCAATGCCAATAAATTGCCTTTAATTTTTGTACTTTTCATGGGGGTCTTCCCTTACCACCTGGGGGTGGCCGTCAGAAGTCCAGGATCTAGTTGCTTGTAAGGATGCTCTCGAGCGGCTAGATGTTCTTTACCATTCGGCCATTATATTTGCCACCAATGTTCCTTATAGGACACATCACTGCATTCTATACTCCTCTGTAAACTGGTCCTCTCTGTATACCCGTCGCAAGACCCACTGGTTGATGCTTATTTATAAAACCCTCTTAGGCCTCACTCCCCCCTATCTGAGATATCTACTGCAGCCCTCAACCTCCACATACAACACCCCAAAGCAAACACATCCCTGGGTCACTCGTCTTTTCAGTTCGCTGTGGCTGTTGCCTGTAATTCATGGCTTCTGGTTGGGGTATTTACGTACGGTCACTGTGGGGATGACGTCATCGATGCACTTATTGATGAAGCCAGTGACTAATGTGGTGTACTCCTCAATGCCATCAGAAGAATCACAGAACATATTCCAGTCTGTGCTAGGAAAACAGTCCTGTAGTTTAGCATTTTCTTCATATGACAACTATCTTATTGAACAAGGTTGAACAAGGTTTACAACAACAAGTCCTATCTTGCAATCATCCCTGGGGTGCAGTTTAATAAAACAATATATGAATACCTCAGCAAGATAATACATATATCAATGAATTCACTGAATGAATGTTCGGTGAGAGTGATTAGCAGAAATTATTTTAGAAATACAAAACTATAACTTCGTAGTTTATATGATGAAAGGAATCTCAGGAGAATGAAGCAGAATATATTGGGCATGTCTATATGTGCTGTATCAGTATTTGTGACCTAAAATAACAACTTCCTTAAATCTGTCACTCTTTTCTTGAAATGTTTTTTACATTGCATTAGTGGTTGCTGTGAACTTGTCATAATCAGTGACTGTTTGCCTAAACATGCCTCAGCATTGGAGGAAAACATAGCATATACAGTGTTTAGAACAAGTATTTGATAAACTGCCGATTTTGCAGGTTTTCCTACTTACAAAGCATGTAGAGGTCTGTAATTCTTATCACAGGTACACTTCAACTGTGAGAGACAGAATCTAAAACAAAAATCCAGAAAATCACATTGTATGATTTTTAAGTAATTAATTTGCATTTTATTGCATGACATAAGTATTTGATCACCAAACCAGTAAGAATTCCGTCTCTCACAGACCTGTTAGTTTTTCTTTAAGAAGCCCTCCTGTTCTCCACTCATTACCTGTATTAACTGCAACTGTTTGAACTCCTGTATAACCTGTATAAAAGACACCTGTCCACACACTCAACCAAACAGACTCCAACCTCTCCACAATGGCCAAGACCAGAGGGCTGTGTAAGGACATCAGGGTTAAAATTGTAGACCTGCACAAGGCTGGGATGATCTACAGGACAATAGGCAAACAGCTTGGTGAGAAAGGTGTTGGTAACTGTTGGTGCAATTATTAGAAAATGGAAGAAGTTCAAGATGACGGTCAATCACCCTCGGTCTGTGGCTCCATGCAAGATCTCACCTCGTGGGGCATCAATGATCTTGAGGAAGATGAGGGATCAGTCCAGAACTACACGGCAGGACCTGGTCAATGACCTGAAGAAAGCTGGGACCACATACTCAAAGAAAACCATTAGCGCATGTCCAGGCCCGTCTGAAGTTTGCCAATGACCATCTGGATGATCCAGAGAAGGAATGGGAGAAGGTCATGTGGTCTGAGACAAAAATAGAGCTTTTTGGTCTAAACTCCACTCGCCGTGTTTGGAGGAAGAAGGATGAGTACAACCCCAAGAACACCATTCCAACCGTGAAGCATGGAGGTGGAAACATCATTCTTTGGGGATGCTTTTCTGCAAAGGGGACAGGACGACTGAACCGTATTGAGGGGAGGATGGATGGGGCCATGTATCGCAAGATCTTGGCTAACAACCTCCTTCCCTCAGTAAGAGCATTGAAGATGGGTCGTGGCTGGGTCTTCCAGCATGACAACGACCCGAAACACACAGCCAGGGCAACTAAGGAGTGGCTCCGTAAGAAGCATTTCAAGGTCCTGGAGTGGCCTAGCCAGTCTCCAGACCTGAACCCAATAGAAAATCTTTGGAGGGAGCTGAAAGTCCGTATTGCCCAGCGACAGCCCCGAAACGTGAAGGATCTGGAGAAGGTCTGTATGGAGGAGTGGGCCAAAATCCCTGCTGCAGTGTGTGCAAACCTGGTCAAGACTACAGGAAATGTATGATCTCTGTAATTGCAAAAAAAGGTTTCTGTACCAAATATTAAGTTCTGCTTTTCTGGTGTATCAAATACTTATGTCATGCAATAAAATGCTAATTAATTACTTAAAAATCATAATGTGATTTTCTGGATTTTTGTTTTAGATTCCGTCTCTCACAGTTGAGGTGTACCTATGATAAAAAGACCTCTACATGCTTTGTAAGTAGGAAAACCTGCAAAATCGGCAGTGTATCAAACACTTGTTCTCCCCACTGTAGATCAAGACGGAGCACCTTATACCCTCTCCAGTCTCCATACGCAACCTCCAGGAGTGTGTATAGCCAGCCCACAGGTACTGATTACAGTGAGCTATAGCCAGTGTGGATATCTGGCCTCCAAGACCACCATCTCTCCTCCCTACAATGACGGGTGTATGTGGTTAAACTCTGCCACTCTTTCTGTTCTGAAATCCTCCAGGGCTCTTCTTGGCTTTTTCAGTGGAAAAATATACATGTTTTCCCCTACTTTTCACTCTGCCCTCTCAGGGAGCATGGCAGAACACGTTGAGTGCCATCGAGTCACAGGAGTGGGCTCTATTCAATCTCTATTGCTGAAGCATGACAGATTGTGCTATAGAAATAAAGTTAATTTCCGATTGAGCAGACATACGCAGCATTTACTGTGAATGCAGTCTCCGCTAACGTGGGAAAATTGTCTTTAAATTGAACAGAGCCCTTATTATTTTTAGCTCCTAGTAGAGCAAAAGGCCTCGACAGTGCATCTGCAGCGAACCCTGTTCTGGTCAGTTTTCCTAACTTTATTCCAGGCCCTAAAACTAGACACATCATTCCCCCACCTTCCTATATACTGACTGGCAAATACAACATGCATTTAAAGCTCTAACCCATGCTATCATCTGGTACAATTAATTTGGCTAAACTTTCATCAACTCTAATGTATTTTTTATGAAATGCCAGTGTCTTGCTGTATGTTGCTATTAGCGTTATTGCTTTGCTTATATGAATAAAGCACCATTAACCTCTAACACAGCCTTTATCAATCACAGTTGATGATAAACACTGATTACCTACATGTTTACGTAAATCAATATTTCACTCTGCTAAACTAATTCAGATCTGAACAAAATCCATCAACGAATCAGCCAACACCAAAACAAAACGGATAATAGTCTGATATTCTAATATAGCCAGTCTCAGACCTCTCTCAAGGACATGAAAATATTTTTGAGTGAATAGTCAACACAGGCACTTGTTTTTCTATCTTTTATTTTTCAAATGTGACAAGAACACTTGCAAAAAAAACATCTTAAACTTGGTCCACTAGAAGAAAAAAAACACATGATTTAATACTTTTGTTTTTCAGCTTTGAATCCTCTGGTGTTAATCTTTAAGCCTAAATGAAGTAACAGATTGCTAGTGGGTAGTTTTCAATCATATACAGTGCATTCGGAAAGTATTCAGACCTTCACTTTTTACACATTTTATTACGTTAGGATTATTTTTTAAATTGATTAAACCCCCCCCCCCCATCAATCTACACATAGTACCCCATAATTACAAAGCAAAAACAGTTTTTTTTGTTTTTTTGCAAATGTATTAAAAATTTAAAACGGAAGTATCACATTTACACAAGTATCCAGACCCTTTACTTGGTACTTTGTTGAAGCCCCTTTGGCAGCAATTACAGCTTTGAGTCTTTTTGGATATGACGGCACAAGCTTGGCACATCTGTATTTGGGGAGTTTCTCCCATTCTTCTCTGCAGATCCTCTTAAGCTCTGTCAGGTTGGATGGGGAGCATCGGTGCACAGCTATTTTCAGGTCTCTCCAGAGACATTCGATCGGGTTCAAGGCTGGGCTCTGGCTGGGCCACTCAAGAACATTGAGACTTGTCCCGAAGCCACTCCTGCATTGTCTTGGCTGTGTGCTTAGGGTCGTTGTCCTGTTAGAAAGAGAACCTTCGCCCCAGTCTGAGGTCCTGAGCATTCTGGAGCAGGTTGTCATCAATCAGGTTGTCATCTGTACTTTGCTCCGTTCATCTTTGCCTCGATCCTGAATAGTCTCCCAGTCCATGACGCTGAAAAAAATCCCCACTGCATGATGCTGCCACCACCATGCTTCACTGTAAGGAGGTGTCAGGTTTCCTCCAGATGTGACGCTTGGCATTCAGGCCAAAGAGTTCAATCTTGGTTTCATCAGACCAGAGAATCTTGTTTCTCATGGTCTGAGAGTCCTTTAGGTGCTTCTTGGCAAACTCCAAGCGGGCTGTCATGTGTCTTTTACTGAGGAGTGGCTTCTGTCTGGCCACTCTGCCATAAAGGCCTGATTGGATGGTTGTCCTTCTGGAAGGTTCTCCCATCTCCTCAGGGACTCTAGAGCTCTTTCAGAGTGACCATCGGGTTCTTGGTCACCACCCTGACCAAGGTCCTTCTCTCCGGATTGCTCAGTTTGGCAGGGCGGCCAGTTCTAGGAAAGAGTCTTGGTGGTTTCAAACCTCTTCCATTTAAGAATGATGGAGGCCACTGTGTTCTTGGGGACCTTCAATGCTGCAGAATTTTTTTATACCCCAGATCTGTGCTTGACACAATCCTGTCTCGGAGCTCTACGGACAATTGCATCAACCTCATGGCTTGGTTTGTGCTCTGACATGCACTGTTCACCGTGGGACCTTATATAGACAGGTGTGTGCCTTTACAAATCATGTCCAATCAATTAAATGCACCACAGGTGGACTCGAGTCTCATTGCAAAGGGTTTGAATACTTATGTAAATAAGGTATTTCTATTAATTTTTTTATACATTTGCAAAAATGTCCAAAAACCTGTTTTAACTTTGTCATTATCGGGTATTGTGTGTAGATTGATGAGGATAATGTTTTATTTAATACATTTTAGAATAAGGCTGTAACGTAACAAAATGTGAAAAAAGTGAAGGGGTCTGAAGACTTTCTGAATGTACTGTAAATATCCAGAAATCTCATTCCATTTGCAAACCTAAGAAAGAGTCAAATGACTGGATAGAAACTGCATCATCTACATAAGAAAGGGATTAGCAAACTATAAAATGTACAGTATTTAAATTGTAACTTAATATTCACATTTATATATAAAATGTACGAAACCAGGATCTTTTTAACACCCACTACCAAAAATAGCTTTATTTCTGTTACCTCTGAAAGATAATTTTAAATGACCATAATAAAAATAATGAATTATTTATTCTTTGTTATCAGCATCATTAATAGCATTAATTCTTTCTTACTATTTTTGTTCTTTTTTCAACTTTTTGATTTCATAAAAAAAGTAAATAAATTAACATGCTATCTCTTTCCCTGAAAGCCAATAATACTCCACTGTGTCATTGAGTGAGAGTGAGACAGGTGTTTGTGTGTGTGTGTGTGTGTGTGTGTGTGTGTGTACGTGTGCATGCTTGTGTTTGTGTCTTTAAAAGAACACAAGAGAACAGAAACATAACCTGGGTGATGACACACCTGTCTCAAACCCAAAGAGGGAGGACAGGAGAGGGGGGAATTATTCTGGAGTCCATACAAAAAATAATTAACTGTAAATATATACTATTTATATATTTATACATATTTGAATATATTTACAATTTTACTCAGCACTATATTTATGCATTATGTTTTCGCCATAATAATAATATGTCTGTGGGATTATCAAGAGAAGGTAAAAAGAAACAAGACAATATTACAAAATATAAACAAGAGGGCGTGTCTGAAAGCGCTCTTCTCCTATTTAACCGTTTTTGTTAGTTGATGCCTTCTTTCACTCCCCTTCCTATTTTGTTGTCCTCTTTTTGAGTTCCTTGTTTTTTCAGTTCATTAAGGTCCATATTTTCCCTCTGGGCACAAACTAAAGTCTTAGAATGGCAGTCAGCGGAATGGAATCATGGAAGGCACAAGTTGTAAATTCCAAACTCTTGTGGAAGACAACCGAACAAATAACAAAACCTTGAACATGGGTATGAACGTGGGTGAATGTGTTCAGTTCTAACAGCAGCGCTGCCACTGGCCCAGTCCCATCCAGTCCATTAGTCCTTTGCACACTCTGTCTTTGCACACACTGTACATAGATTTTTTTCTACTGTGTTATTGACTGTACATTTGTTTATGTGTAACTCTGTGTTGTTTGTTTTTGTCGCACTGCTTTGCTTCATCTTGGCCAGGTCGCAGTTGTAAATGAGAACTTGTTCTCAACTGGCCTGCCTGGTTGAATAAAGGTGAAATAAAAAAATACAAAATAAAGTCCATTGGGAGCCAGAGGGGGGTTTGGGGGGGCAGGAGGTTTGTGGTTTGAGGGGGTTAGTTGTGGGGGTTTATCTCTGTTTCTCTCTATGGAAGTGTCTGTTTGGGGGGGGGTTGTACGGGTGAGGGGCAGGTCAGGCTCGATGGAGGGATTGAGGAGGGGAGGCCTCATGTTTTGACGCCCCCATTGATGTGCTGGTACTTTGAGAGGCAGGGCTCTTCTGGTAAGGGGTCATGGGAGAATACAGAGTCGTCACCGGAGGAACAGGAACTGCGTGTGTCCTGGAAGCTGGGAGAATACTGCTCCGCTGGGGCACACAAGTCCAGATACTCCTACAGGACACATAGACAGGGTAAGAGGGAAGAAGGGGGGTGAGACAACTATAACACTCACAGGTTTAGAGAGGAGAGAAAGAGAAGAGAAAGTGAGAGAACTATAAACTATTATGTAAACTATAAACTATTCCTAAATCACATTGGACAGATTCATAAAAAATGTTTGCGGCACCAGGAGAGAAAATAATCTTAAATCGGATCCGTATAAGAATATTTGCACAAATAATACTTAATAAATGGTGCGTGCTGGAGCGAGGGGAACTTTCCAGCACGGTTCACATTGAACAATGCTGACCCGGTTGCTGCTAGTCTCAGTATAAAGTGGTTCAACGTGTCTGGGCGGGCAAGGCAGAGCACCCAGAGAGAGAGAGAAGGAACAAAAGAGTGATAGAGAACAAGAGAGAGAGGGAGGGAGGGAAAGAGCGAGAGGGGGAGACCAGTGAGAGAGAGAAACCAAAGAGAGGGAGAGAGAGAAAGAGACCAGAGAGAGAGTTCAAACTAAGAGAGGAGGGGCAAGAAATAGAGAGAGAGAGAGAGGGAGTGAAAGACAGACCAGAGAGAGAGAGAGAGAGAGAGAGAGAGAGAGAGACCGTTCAAACTAAAAGAGAGGGCTACATTTATACCGCTCCGCTTAACGTCACTCCCCAGCACAATCCAAACAAACCTGACATCTGAAATTGGAATGTGGCTGAACGTAGTCTGGCAACCTTCAGCGCTCACCCAAAAAACGAGGAAAATATAAAAAACAAAAATATTTTTTCTGTATTCATTTTGGGGCTTTTTCGACTTAAACCAGTCATTTTGTCTTTAGCCCTGCACCCTCCTCTCTCCTTAGAAGTGTTCTTGGGGTTTGAGCTTTCTTCATAAAAAGAGTGCTGGCTTCCATTTTCTCAGCTCAACACAAGGCATCTCACATTACTAAAGAGCTCCACATATGCCAGTGGTTTGGGGAGGGGAAAAAGGGGCGCTTTATTACATTTCAAAAGTTCAAACTGAAACCTTGAAGTTGGGGCTTTTGGCATTATCTATGGAGTCCCGGTCTGAGGCCAGATGAGCCCTGACAGATTTCCATCCACAGCCCCTCTTCAGACCCGTGTACGGATATCACACACGACAGGAGGGGAACGGAAAGAAACACAAACCATTATTCCGAGGCGAGGAATAGCTCAAAGTAGCTCTCTATGATTGGGCAACATCAGTGGGCCATGGCCTGGTTTGCATCAACCAGCCATTTTCTGGTCACTGTAAAGGTCATGTGTCAGCCAACGCAGGTTCCTTCTAATGCTTTTTGAACATTCTTGTTAAAAAAAAGTGTTGTTCAACTTTGCTTGCCCCCAATTGGAGTGTCTGTGAGCCTGTATCGTGTTCATCTTTTTCCAAGCTTTTGGAGAAGCCTGACATGCTTTTACGTCATACTTCAATGCCCGAGCACTTCCAAGGATACGAGGTCAGCAGGGTTGGGGTCAATTCCATTTAAATTCTGTCAATTCAGGAAGTAAACTTAAATTCCAATTCCATTTTTTCCTCAATGCAAATTATATTTATTGGAATTTCTGTTTACTTCCTGAATTGAAAGGGAATTGACCCCAACCCTGTACGTGCATTGCCTTCGGAAAGTATTCCGACTTTTTGTTATGTTACAGCCTTATCCTAAAATGGATTAAATTGTTTTTCCTTCTCATCAATCTACACACAATAGCCCATAATGACAAAGCAAACCAAACAGTAATATGTGGAAAAAGCCTGAATACATTCTGAAGGCACTGTAAGTGAATTTCTCAGACTTCAGATTGTAGGGGACTGAACTCGGGCTGTTACGGTGACCGCATTACCGCCACACCGGCAGTCACTTGTCATGACAGCAGTCAAATTCCACTTGACAGTCACGGTAACTAGACTTCTCCAAAACTGCTCTCTGATGCCGCTGATGGTCATTAGTAGCCTATCAAATTTGCTAAGGGTCAGTCGCTTATGGTCAGTACTCAGCGCTCTATTGTTCCACTAATCATTCTAACATCAATGCAAATACAATAGAAAATCAAATAAAACACTTCTGAGAGCTCTGGCATTCAGAATTTGAGCAAAATAGGAGAGCCAGCTTCTCATAGCTGGTTGATGCATGGAATGAAACAAGTGTTCCTATAAGCCCATGTTGCGCAACATTTCTATAGGCTATGCAACAGTTGTGATGGCCTCTATTAAAAAGATTAGGCCTACTATATATTTTTCTCAACTTTTCTAATATTAAGCACCTTGCGTCACTTTACAACTGGAGTACCCTACCTGGCTGGTATGAAAATGAATCGCAGCGAAAGAGTCCTCCATCCGCTATTCAAGTGCATAGAATTTACCCTACCCCAAAAGCAGTACGATAGCCGGAGATGCTAAATGTGTTCATGTTCATTAACTTCTTATGGCTGCAGGGGCACTATTGAGTAGCTTGGATGAAAGGTGCCCAGAGATGCCCGGAGTAAATGGCCTGCTCCTCAGTCGCAGTTGCTAATATATGCATATTATTATTAGTATTGGATAGAAGACACACTGAAGTTTCTAAAACTGTTTGAATGATGTCTGTGAGTATAACAGAACTCATATGGCAGGCAAAAACCTGAGAAGAAATCCAAACAGGAAGTGAGAAATCTGAGGTTGGTATATTTTCAACCCATTCCCTATTGAAATCACAATGGGATATGAATGAAGATTCACTTCCTAGGGCTTCCACTAGATGTCAACCGTCTATAGAAATTTGAATGAGGCTTCTACTGTGTTGTGGGACTGAATAAGAGGTGAATGAGTCAGCTTACTGGCAGAGAGACATTTCCCGGTCACGCGCATACCACATGATATCTTCCTGCGTTGTGTTGCTCCTCAAGACACAGAGGAATTCTCTGGTTGGAACTTAATTGAAGATATATGATAAAAACATCCTAATGATTGATTCTGTACTTAGTTTGAAATGTTTCTTCGACCTGTAATATATCTTTTTGAAGTATTTGTCCGAAGAAATGGTCGACCAGCACTAGCGTTTGGATAGGTGGACCAAACGCGCGAACAAAAGTAGCTAATTGGACATAAATAACGGACATTATCGAACAAATTAAGCATTTATTGTGGACCTGGGATTCCTGGGAATGCATTCTGATAAAGATCATCAAATGTAAGGGAATATTTATCATGTAATTTCTGTTGACTCCAAAATGGCGGCTAATTGTATTATATTTCTGAGCGCCGTCACAGATTATTGCATGGTTTGCTTTTTCCGTAAAGTTTTAAAAAAATCTGACACAGCGGTTGCATTAAGGAGACGTATATCTATAATTCCATGTGTAGAACTTGTATTATCATCTACATTTATGATGAGTATTTCTGTTGAATCGATGTGTCTATGCAAAATCACTGGATGTTTTTGGAACTAGTGAACGTTACGAGAAATACTCATCATAAATGTAGATGATAATACAAGTTATACACATGGAATTATAGATATACGTCTCCTTAATGCAACTGCTGCGCCAATGTAAACTCAGATTCTTTGATATAAATATGAATGTTATCAAACAAACACACATGTATTGTGTAACATGAAGTCCTATGAGTGTCATCTGATGAAGATCATCAAAGGTTAGTGATTCATTTGATCTCTATTTGTGCTTTTTGTGACTCCTCTCTTTGGCTGGAAAAATGGCTGTATTTATTGTGGCTTGGTGGTGACCTAACATAATCGTTTGTGGTGCTTTCGCTGAAGAGCATATTTGAAATTGGACACTGTGGTGGGATTAACAACAAGATTACCTTTAAAACGGTATAAGATACATGTATGTTTGAGGAATTTTAATTATGAGATTTCTGTTGTTTTGAATTTGGCGCCCTGAACTTTCACTGGCTGTTGTCATATCATCCCGGGATTGCAGCCCAAAGAGGTTTAACAGTCAATTACCATGAGTCCAGGTGACAAAATTTCATGACCGCCACAGCCCTAGTGTGAACAAGTGTGATGGTTAAGCGGAATGACTCTGGTTTGTGCCCTCACCTCATTGGTGACCAGGGTCAGGATACGGTCTAGATCCTCCACCAACTGCTTGAAGGTGGGCCGATGGGAGGAAATGGCATGCCAACAGTCTTTCATCATCATGTACCTGAGAGAGAGAGAGAGAGAGAGAGACAAAAGTCCTGTATTATATATTTCCAAAGTACATTCCTTGTCACCCATTAAACAGACTGCTGTTCTTCTCTAAAACACTGTCAAAGTGGGTGAGATGATTAAGACTGATTTCTCTGAGCCTAAGTGTCCAGGTATGAACCAGACAATCCAAACACAGAGCTATGCAGTTTCTATTTCTCTGTACTCTTTAACGTTCAAGACTGATGGACGCCAATGCCAATCCTATCCTAGGTCTGTCTGTCTGTCTGTCTCCACTGTGGGCTTCACTGTTTCCAGTACAGTGTGAGAACATTAGGCCCTACAGTACCGGTGTAGGCCGCAACATTGTTTTCTGTGTGACTGGACAGGCCCCATTGTGAATGAGGACATTGATACAGACCCAGGCCAGATGTGTAGGGTCATTGATCTGATGGAGATGGGGTGAGGGTGGGGACTCCAATAAGGTTTATGTGTGTTTGTGTGCCTGCCTGCGTGAATGCACACATTCGTGCTTGTGCTCCTGCCTGCGTGCATGCATATGTGTGTGTTTGAGATTTTTAATAAGATAAAGATGGTATCATACAGCTCGTTGGTGCAGTTGCCAGGCTTGTCCATGCGATGGCCCTCTTTCAGCAGCTTGAAGAGCTCTTCTACGGGGATGCCGGGGTACGGAGAACCCCCCAGGGTGAAGATCTCCCACATTAGCACCCCAAATGACCAGCTGGGAAGAAAAACACATACACACCAGAGTTCTCAATTTCAGCCCGAACCTGATGGGGCCCGACGGGTTCGGGCCGGGCCTGTGTTTTCAATAATTTTTTCATGGCCTATATATATATAATTTTTTTTACAGTGCGTGCCTGTGTGAATGGCACACCCTCTCTCTCTCTCTCCTCCGTCAGCTGCAGGAGAAAGTACAAGAGTAATGTGCTGTCCGTTGGGCTGAAGCTGCTATCTAATTAGTTATTCATTTGTTTCTTGCTTGTTTCTCTGACTGAAAAGTTATGTTACCGAAATCCCTCATTTGTTGAGACTGAAAAAACATTCCCTATTCGCTAAATGTGCCTTCCCTGCTATGCTGTTAGGCCAATAGCTAATAATATCCAGAACATTTATTTATTTATTATTTAATTATTGTTGTCTTAATACACAGGCCATAGCCTAATTATCCAGAACATTTCATTTTAAAGGCATGACTGAATGACTCATACTTATATAGGCTACTATAGTACTTAATAATAATAATAACAATTATAATAACCTTAAGAAGAAGACGAAGAAGGAGAAAGTGGGTAAACCGAGCGCTGTGTGTGCCACTGCCAAACAGGTGTTAGATTAAAAAGTTTGTGTTTTCTGACTGTTTGGAACAGTGTAAACAGCACCTAACAAATTATAAGAAATCCCAGAGTCTGTTCTAATGAAAAAAAGGTTTTATTAGACTACAAAGATTAAACACAGTCGCATTCCTACAATTGCTGACGTTGCAGTTTACCTGTTGAATTATTCAAGGCTCCCTTTGTTATTTCATTTTAAAACTAAGCCTACTGATGATGATATTAGCATAGTATTATTATAATGATGATGATAATAATAATAAGAAAGCGATCAAGAAGACAGAGTGTGTAAAAGCTGGGCCTATTATAAAAACAAAAAAATATGTTTGTTTGGAACAGCGTAAAACAGTGCTGAATAATTTTTTGTTTTTAAATCACAGAATCTATTCTAATGAAAACAATTACTAAAATCTTTACTACAACATGGCAAAGTGTAAAAACAGTGGAATTCGTGAAATTGCTTTATTCAACATACGTTTTATTCAAACATCTCATTCCAAAATCATGGGCATTAATATGGAGTTGGTTCCTCCTTTGCTTCTATAACAGCCTCCACTCTTCTGGGAAGGCTACACGTTGCTGTGGGGACTTGCTGTGTGGACTTGCTTCCATTCAACCACAAAAGCATTAGTGAGGTTGGGCGATTAGGCCTGGCTCACAGTCAGCGTTCCAATTCATCCCAAATTCATCCCATTGTCAACAGGAAAGGGCCTTCTCCAAACTGTTTCCACAAAGTTGGAAGCACAGAAACGTCTAGAATGTCATTGTATGTGGTAGCGTTTTGATTTCCCTTCATTGGAACTAAACGGCCTAGGCCCAAATCATGAAAAACAGCCACAGACCATTATTCCTCATCCACCAAACTTTACAGGTGGCACTACGCATTCGGGCAGGTAGCGTTCTCCTGGCATCCACCAAACTCAGATTCCTCCGCTGGACAGCCAGATGGTGAAGCGTGATTCACCACTTCAGAGAACGCATTTCCACTGCTCCAGAGTCCAATGGCAGGGAGCTTTACAACACTCCAGCCATCGCTTGGCATTGCACAGTGATCTAAGGCTTGTGTGCGGCTGCTCGGCCATGGAAATCCATTACACGACGCTCCCGACGAACGGTTCTTTGATGACGTTGCTTGTGCTGACGTGTCCACATGCGTTTGTATATATAGTGTAGCTTACATGTTGTGGTTGTCTGAGGCAGTTGGAGCTCACGGAATCAAACAAACACTTAACCAGGCAACAGAAGCAGCATCTGTCTCATTTCTGAAAATATATATGGATGTTTTATAAACTCTACATATAGTCTACATATAACAGTTGAATAGGGCTTTTCCCCCTCTCCTCACTCCGCTTGATGATGTCTCTGCCACATTGTTATCAACACCAGTGTAAGTGAATAACCTTCTGGTTAACTTTAGCAAAATAGCAACTTGGTCTATAAATCTGGCATTACATTTCTTGCCTGGGCTCAATATTTAAATCACCCAGAAAATATACCTCTCTGTTGATATCACATACATTTTCAAGCATTTCACACGTATTATCCAGATACTGACTGTTAGCACATGGTGGTCTATAGCAGCTTCCCACAAGAATGGGTTTTAGGTGAGGCAGATGAACCTGTAGCCATATTACTTCAACAGTATTTAACATGAGATCCTCTCTAAGCTTTACAGGAATGTGGTTCTGAATATAAACAGCAACACATCCACCATTGGCATTTCTGCCTTTTCTGTAAATGACCTTGTATTGCTACCACTGTATCATCAACAGTATTATCTAAGTGACTTTCAGAGATATGAATGTCATCAGTTACTAGCAAATCATTGATTTCATGAACCTTGTTTCTTAAGATACATATGTTAATGTGGGCTCCCGCGTGGCGCAGTGGTCTAAGGCACTGCATCTCAGTGCTAGAGGCGTCACTACAGACCCTGGTTTGATTCCAGGCTGCATCAAAACTGGCCGTGATTGGGAGCCCCATAGGGCGCAATTTGGGTGGATCCTATCCTCCTTATAAAACGTGTTTGTTTCAAAAAGGTATCGAAATGGTCAACAAAAGTTACACAAATTGAGCTGCAATCACATAGCCAGTTGTGAAGAGAAAGAAAATTGAACGCCAAAGCGTTCAATGCCACGAAGCAGAGCCAGATATGATGGGTATTTTATTAGTGTCTAGTAGAGAGTCAATCAGCTCTTTATAATGTCATTAGCTACCCTTCATAATGTAATTAAAACCCACATGGACTACAATGGAATCGATTTCCATGTCCTGTTGTAGTACATTCGGGAGTAGCTTAGTAATGTAATTTACTTGAGCTCCGGGATAGGACATTGTTTTTGCACCAGGAACGGTCCCATTTCTTACCATGGAGCTGCCCAAAATCACGGCTGGTGAGAAGGATGAGGAAATCCGCCCACTCTTCACAGGATTCGGATATCCCCAGCGCTGGGAACCCCCAGTGATGAAGGTGCAGCAAAATCAGGCTCCAAGACGGCAAAACTATTCGTTGTTTGTATCCGCTCCAGGCCTCTCGTTGGGAGTGTAGACTGCTTTGCGGTTGGCTACTGTCTTCAGCTTCCACGGCTCGTGACATGCGACCATCGTTGATTGCCATGCTCCTCTTGGTGTGCTCCTTCGACTCCGCTATCAGATGGGGATCTCCGGGCAACAACGGCCAGTCGGATAACGTCAAACGACAAGGCGGAGATTCATCCAACAAGCGCGAACGCCATCCAGCCACCGGCGTAGAAGAGGTTAACATTCCACTCTGTGCTTTCTCCAGTTTCTTACGTAGGCTGGCGATCTGAGTAATCAAGGAAGCCACCTCAAGCCTATAATCCTCGGCAAGCAAACAATTGCACCGAAACAAAGCGTAGTAGATACAGCTCCTACAGGGCTGGAACAGTTCATTTATTTCTCCAGACAAAAGGGCTCCTTTGCAAAACTCATCTGGGACTAACTTTGTTAGCTTGATGGCTAGCAGCTCTGTCAAACAGGCTATTAAGTGGGATTCCGGGACAAGAAATAGCAGGACTAGCTGTTAAAAGCAAACAGCATCGTGGAATCCATGCAAAAACAAGTTCAGTATTTATATTGAACAAATATTGGTTAACAAATTGCAGTGTTCAGCTGCGCACATTGATGATTTCACTGTCACGCCCTGGTCGAAGTATTATTGTGTTTGTCTTTATTTATTTGGTCAGGCCGGGGTGTGACATGGGTTTATTGTGGTGTGTTTTGTCTTGGGGTTTTGTTAGTTATTGGGTGTGTGGCTTAGTGGAGGTATCTAGCAAAGTCTATGGCTGTCTGGAGTGGTTCTCAATCAGAGGCAGGTGTTTATCGTTGTCTCTGATTGGGAACCATATTTAGGCAGCCATATTCTTTGAGTGTTTTGTGGGTGATTGTTCCTGTCTCTGTGTTTGCACCAGATTGGACTGTTTCTGTTTTCACATTTTCATTATTTTGTCGTTTCTTCATGTATAGTTCTTTCCTTCATTAAAATAACATGAATCATCATCACGCTGCATTTTGGTCCGACTCTCCTTCACCACAAGAAAGCCGTTACAGAATCACCCACCACAACAGGACCAAGCAGCGTGTCAACAGGCAGGAGCAGCAGGAGAAGCAACAGCGGCAGCAGGAGACACGTAATAAGGAATTCTGGACATGGGAGGAAATCCTCGACGGGAGAGGACCCTGGGCTAAACCAGGGGAGTGTAGCCGCCCCAAGGTGCAGCAAGAGAAGGAATGGACATGGGAGGACGAACTGGACGGTGAAGGACCCTGGGCTCAGCCTGGAGAATATCGTCGCCCCAAGGGAGAACTGGAGGCGGAGGAAGCTGAGAGGCGCAGGTATGAGGAGGCAGCACGGCGAAGCGGATGGAAGCCCGAGAGTCAGCCCCAAAAATGTATTGGGGGGGGGGGCTCACAGGGAGCATGGTGACGCTAGGTAGGAGACCTACGCCAACTTCCTGTGGTTACCGGGGGGCTAGAGAGACCGGGCAGGCACCGTGTTATGCAGTGGTGCGCACGGTGTTCCCAGTGCGGGTGCATAGCCCGGTGCGGTACATTCCAGCTCCTCGTATCGGCCGGGCTAGAGTGGTCATCGAGCCAGGTAAGGTTGGGCAGGCTCGGTGCTCAAGAGCTCCAGTGCGCCTGCACGGTCCGGTCTATCCAGTACCACCTTCACGCACCAGCCCTCCGGTGGCAGCTTCCCGCACCAGGCTTCCTGTGCTTGTCCTCGGCTCAGTACCACCAGTGCCAGCACCACGCATCAGGTCTACAGTGCGCCTCGCCTCTCCAGCGCTGCCGGAGCCTTTATCCTCTCCTGCGCTGCCGGAGTCTCCCGCCTGTTCAGCGCAGCCAGAGCCTTCCTCCTTTACAGCGCTGCTGGAGTCTCCTGCCGGTTCAGCGCAGCCAGAGCTGCCAGCCTGCATGGAGCAGCCAGAGCTGCCAGTCTACATGGAGCAGCCAGAGATGTCAGTCTGCATGGAGCAGCCAGAGCTTCCAGTCTGCATGGAGCAGCCAGAGCTGCCAGTCTGCATGGAGCAGCCAGAGCTGCCAGTCTGCATGGAGCAGCCAGAGCTGCCAGTCTGCAAGGAGCTGCCAGTCTGAAAGGAGCTGCCAGTCTACATGGAGCAGCCAGAGCTGCCAGTCTGCATGAAGCAGCCAGAGCTGCCAGTCTGCATGAAGCAGCCAGAGCTGCCAGTCTGCATGGAGCAGCCAGAGCTGCCAGTCTGCATGGAGCAGCCAGAGATGCCAGTCTGCATGGAGCAGCCAGAGATGTCAGTCTGCATGAAGCAGCCAGAGCTGCCAGTCTGCATGGAGCCGCCAGAGCTGTCAGTCTGCATGGAGCCGCCAGAGCTGTCAGTCTGCATGGAGCAGCCAGAGCTGCCAGTCTGCAAGGAGCTCTGACTGGCGGCTCTGGCTGCTCCATGTAGGCTGACAGCTCTGGCGGCTTCTTACAGACTGGCAGCTCTGGCAGCTCCTTGCAGACTGGCAGCTCCTTGCAGACTGCTGCAAGGAGCTGCCAGTCTGCTGTCTGGAGTGGTTCTCAATCAGAGGCAGGTGTTTATTGTTGTCTCTGATTGGGAACCATATTTAGGCAGCCATATTCTTTGAGTGTTTTGTGGGTGATTGTTCCTGTCTCTGTGTTTGCACCAGATAGGACTGTTTCGGTTTTCACATTTTCATTATTTTGTCGTTTCTTCATGTATAGTTTTTTCCTTCATTAAAATAACATGAATCATCATCACGCTGCATTTTGGTCCGACTCTCCTTCACCACAAGAAAGCCGTTACATTCACTGTGTGATGACGTGGCCAAGCAAGCTGTCATGTGCCTTTTACTGAGGAGTGGCCTCCGTCTGGCCACTCTACCATAAAGGCCTGATTGGTGGAGTGCTGCAGAGATGGTTGTCCTTCTGAAAGATTCTCCCATCTCAACAGACAAACTCTGGAGCTCAGTCAGGATGACCATAGCGTTCTTGGTCACCTCCCTGACCAAGGCCCCTGTGTGCTTGGGGATCAATGCTGCATAAATGTTTTGGTACCCTTCACCAGATCTGTGCCTTGACACAATCCTGTCTCCGAGCTCTACTGACAATTCCTTTGACCTCATGGCTTGGTTTTTGCTCTAACATGCATTATCTGTGGGACCTTATATAGACAGGTGTGTGCCTTTCCAAATCTTGTCCAATCAATTGAATTTACCAAAGGTGGACTCCAATCAAGCTGTAGCAACATCTCAAGAATGACCAATGGAAACAGGATGCACCTGAGCTCAAGTTCGAGTCTCATTGCAAAGGGTCTGAATAGTGTTTTTAATTTTTAATACATTCACAAACATTTCGAAAAAACTGTTTTTGTTTTGCCATTATGGGGTATTGTGTGTAGATTGATGAGGAAAAAATGTAATTTAATACATTTTAGAATTTTAGAACGTAAAAAAAATATGGAAAAAGGGAATGGGACTGAATAGTTTCCGAATGCACTGTATATAGTCTTGTGAGTGTGCAGAGAGTCAGTGCAAGATATGGCCAATGCAGATAATTAAATGGTTACCCGGACTAACTATTTAGCAGTGTTATGGCTTGACGGTAGAAGCTGTCTCGGAGCCTGTTGGTCCGAGAACTGATGCTCTTCTGGTACCGCTTGCCGGACGGTAGCAGACTGAACAATCTATGGCTTGATTGGCTGGTGACATTTTTTGGGCCTTCCTCTGACATCGCCTGGTCCTGGGTGGCAGGGTGCTCGGCCACAGTGATGTACTGGGACGTCCGCACCACCCTCTGTAGAGCTTTGCGGTCGAGAGCGGTTCATTTGTCATACCAAGCTGTGATGCAGCCAGTCAAGATGCTCTCAATGGTGCAGCTGTAGGACTTTTTGAGAATCGGGAGGGCCCATACCAAACGTTTTCAGCCTCTTGAGGGGTAAGACGCGCTGTCGTGCCCTCTTCACGGCTGTGCGGGTGTGTGTGGAGCATGTGATGTAGATGCCAAGGAACTTGAAGCTCTTGACCCGCTCCACTACAGCCCTGTCGATGTGGATGGGGACGTGCTTTCCCCTCTTTTTCTTGTAGTTCACGATTAGCTCCTTGGTCTTACTGACGTTGAGGGAGAGACTGTTGTCCTGGCACCACACTGCCAAGTCTCTGATCTCTTCCCTGTACGCGGTCTCATCGCCGTCGTTGATCGCCGTCGTTGATCAGGCCCACCACTTTCGTGTCGTCAGCAAACTTGATGATGGTGTTGGAGTCGTGCATGGCCTTGCAGTCATGGTTGAACAGGGTGTACAGGGGAGGACTAAAGGTGTCAGCATGCTTGCATACTCCCTTAAAATACCTTTGGTCGAAAAACACGAAAAATGCGGCATTAGTACGGTTTGTCTATTTTGAGATGCCGTAGCCCAACTTCCTCAAAATAGTCAGAATTAATCTAAGATCATTAATTTTGACATTTTTGCAGAGGAGTTCTTAGTTGCGCAATTTTACATTTAAATAAGATGTTTGGTGCAGTATTTCTCAATGAAAAAATGTGCATGAAAACAAGTTGTCTCTTGTTGAATGACAACAAAGATGTTATTGAAAAAGATCTACTGTTGACCAATTACCAACGAAGGGGCTTAGACTTTGGCTCCGAGCTTTGGCTTGCCACCAATAAAAAGATGTGCGTGACCAAACAGCCTGAAAAAATTCCTCACCGAAGTCCAAGACAAACAAAATGTTGTCATAATATATGCACAAACTCTTCTGAACTGTTTCGGCTGGGAAGCATGCAGATGCCTTAAGCACACACCCCTGAGGGGCTCCCGTGTTGATGGTCACCGTGGCAGAGGTGTTGTTACCTACCCTCACCAACTGGGGCAGCACATCAGGAAGTCCAGGATCCAGTTGCAGAGAGGTTTTGGTGATGAGCTTGGATGAGCTGTAGCAGGGTGTAGCTATCAATGCCCTCTTTCTGACCTCCCTCCGGTAGCCCGCACCACCCCGCGGCACCGACCCGCTCCTACAGCTGGTGGGTAGTGCCATGCTGGCATCAAAGATGCCCTTTGTCCCAATACTGGACAGTCACAATGTCACACTGGCCCCCATTGTCCAGTCACTAGTCAGAGTTACACACCAAAACAAACAGTGAACTGGACCACCCACTCAGAGATAACAAGGCTAACAGTATAGATTACTATTTATGTAATGGATGACTGTGTTAATAGCTAGCTCACTTCTACTGTACTTTGTCACTGTACTGTACAGTGTCCGGTCATTATTACAACACTCATTGAAAGCATCAATAATACCCTGATATTGACATTCATCAATAGCAAGCTGTATCTACATACGGTGATACACAAGATCAATGTTTCCCTTAAATTAATTTAACAGCGGGAAAGATCCTAGGGGAAATATTGGAAGTGTTGTCTGTTTTCAGTGTATGGCATATCTCAACAAAACAATCATTCATCATGGCAGTGTGTGTGTTTGGAGCAACAAAGAGTGTATTATAGCACACGCAAGGAAATGCGGCACACACACACACATACATACACAGAGCTACAAGCCTACGTTAATGACCCAAAGAGGACATGACATGACACAGACACACCTTTCTTTTATTTAGTCCTGCGGGTATTTCTCCATCCATCTGTTAACATAACTGGCCCTGAATTTGTTCTTTCCTATCTCCCACCATATCTTTCTGTTTGTTTACATACTCCTCTGCTCCATTCAATGGCACTTTGTATCCATCGCTCACCTCTCATCATTCCATTGGCCCATGTAGGTATACACAAGCTTTCTCTCTGTCTCTCTCATACACACACTAAGGTAGCATACAACAGGGGAATGGGGGGTGAGACTGGTCTGCTAACTAGCCTAAATAAATTAAGCTTATGCAGAATAGCATACTTCTGTGGCTCAAATGAGTGCACACTGTTAGCTGGTTGGGCATTTCACTCTAACATTTTTTCTTGACAAACAACAGCATGTATATGAATTGTAAAAAGCAGATCAAAACACATACATCAGACCATGGGGGTATGCGGGTATTACTTAATCCAAAAGAGACATCATATACTCATTTCATCTGATGTCATGCTATGGATCAGTTTTTGCTTAAAGTGTGATTCAGATGGGGCTACTCTTTTGTTCTTCGGTTTCCTTTTTTAGAGCAAGTAGTCCTTGAAAGAGATGAGGAAAGGAGGAAAGACGGGTCTGCTGCCATTCACTTTCGAGATGAATGAAAATAAAAACAGAGGGGGGAAAATAGGGATTATTTTGTTAATGGAAAAGGCCCCCCAAATAGATGAGCCACATGTTCAAAGAATGAAGACTCAAGACTGAGAGACGAGTGTGTGCAGAATGGGTAGAAGGTGAGAGAGGAGGCCTAATTTGAAGGTTGGGGGCGAGGTGGTATTGTTGCATTCAGTTATGTGTGAAAGACTTGAAGGAGGTCTACGGGAGACTTCCGAGCAGGGCAGGGCAGGGGGTGGGCTCTGACCCCTTCCAGAGGCTTTGAAGACAGGCAGATTAGTAACACAGCATTGGCTGCAAGTCTAGCGTGAAACTTTCACTTTTGCCACAGACCGGCTGGTACACAACCCACCCCCCCAAAAATACCACCCCCCACCCACTAACTCCACCACATTCAAAACACCTCACTGACCTCCTGTACCCGAGCCCCCACCACCATCCCACCCTCTTACCCCCTCGGTCTTGCTGCAAAACAATTTGCATTAAAGAGCTACAGTCAGTGAGTGTATAGGCCAGGGTTGTGTTAATTAGGGCACACAATGACAAATGTTTTAAAGTGTTTTGCAACTGAAAACGAATATAAAAGTTTTTTTTATTGTACAGGTCTAGCTAGTCTCTTCCTGTTTTAATTGTTTTTCTTGCCTTAATGAACACAGTCTAGGCTGAGTTCCTGCTTTTAATAAAATTATGTTAACCCAATGTGGAATAGACGTTGAATTGACGTCTGTGCCCAGTGGACTGCATGGGTGTGAGAGAGAGTAAAAACAAGTTACAGTACTTACACATCGCTCTGGTGAGTGTACACACGGTCGAAGAGAGCCTCAGGAGCCATCCACTTCACCGGGAGACGACCCTGAGGACAAACCCACACAGGTGAGAGGTCAATAGGTCACAGGGTTGAAAAAGTTATGCGCAAATAGACATCCTCTGAGGTATTTTATGACCAATATTTATTCGCCAATCATGCAGTTCTTCCAGGTTCCTGGTATTCCCAGGAATATCATTAGATCTGGGAATTTTATTTTTATTTAGGATCCCCATTAGCTGACTCTATAATGTCAGATAATCTTCCTGGGGTTCAACACTATAATCTCAGATAATCTTCCTGGGGTTCAACACTATAATCTTCCTGGGGTTCAACACTATAAAGACATTAAGAAACAATTACCTTTTACCTTAAGACATTACAAACACTTAACAAGTAGACAATAAAGAGCATTAAAATAACCTTAGAGGTAATACATCTAACATTCAGTGGGATTAGTATCTGTCCAGTCATGTGGTCGATCGCAGTAGATGTTTTTTAATTGTTTTCTTGAAGTTGTATTTACTTTTTGCCTGAGAAATGTGACTTCGTAAAGAATTCCATTCGGTCATGGCTCTGAATATTACTCTAGATTTGAGATTCGTCCTTGGTCTGGGGGGTATAAGGTTAACTTGCCCATCTGGTTTGGTGGTTGTTATGTTCGTTACCTGTATACACTAGTTGGACAGAAAAAACATTGGTTTCTTGAATATTACTACACCCCCCCCCCCCCCCCCCCCCGACAAAAAAAAACAGATAGTAGTAGCAGGTAGATATTCATATGGTTAGCGCAATGAAGACCTAATCAGGCAGCACTGTTTTGAGCTAGTTTTTTTGCAGCAGATGACCATGACTGGACAGTACTCTAGGTGTGATAGAACCAAAGCTAGAATTCCCTGATTAAGAGTGTTGGATGTTACATACTCAGAACAATTTCTTGTTACAGCAATGCCCCTACCTATTTTGATTACAAAGGTTAACTATATGTTCAAACCAGGATAAAGCTGCGTCCAATGTGACACCAAGTAGTTTGGTCTTATGACCTGGTTCCACAGGCTACCCATCCATCGACAAGTTTAATTGTAGGGTCACCAGCAAGCATTTATCTTGTACCAAATACAACACATTTTGTTTTAGAAATAGTCAACACCAATTTGTTAACATTAACCCACTCAGACACTGTCCTTAGTTCTTTGTTCAGTACATTTGTGAACTCATTATATGCTGATGCAGCGCTATACATTGTAGAGTCATCAGGATAAATATCCACTCTTGCTTTATTCATTACTGAGGGTACAGTAAATCATTAGTAAAGAAGTGGGTCTAGGCAGCTAACTTGAGGAACACCACAGTGTAAATCTTTACTGTTCGAAAAGCTACCACTAAATAATACTTTTTGCCTTCTCCTGGATAGATAGCTTACCATCCAGAATAGAGCAGCATAACATTTGAGTTTACCTAGCAACAGTTCATTATCCATTACATCAAAAGCAGCACTAAAGTCTAACAACACTGCACCCACAAACTTCCTGTCATCCATACTTTTTAGCAAATCTGTCAGAGCCCTCCCACTCACTGCAGCGCTAGATAGAACTTTGTAGAATAACACCCAACTACGAAAAATATAACAGTGAAAATACTCAATTCTATGTGATCAATTTGGGTCGCGGGTTCACAATTTGACATTTTCTGAGATTTCTGCCAAGCAAGGAGGAAAGGAGCCGACCTAATCCCACATCCCAGTCCCACGTTTACCTTGCAACCCCGTTGGACATACTTTCACCTGCCAATCAACAGTGTCCATCTTCCCCCTCTGACTGTAGGCTACATCCCTTGTTGCATGTTGCCAGATCATTACGGCAAAATATATCTACTAAAATGAGAGGGACAGACTAGTGAGTGCGCAACATAACGTCCAATTCATAGGATGACACATATGGGCTAAAAGGATCCTGTTTAATGTAACAAATGTTTCATTAGATTGTAACTGGCACGTGTGCTCCCTCTCCGGCCTCTAGGTACCAGGCAGCTCGTTATGGCGTACACCTCTTGCCATCGTTACGCGCACCTGCGCATCAGAGGGGGTGACCGGTCCCCATCAGCGGGGGTGACCGGTCTGCTCCTGATCCCCGGGATCGTCCCTTGGGTTGGCGTCCTGCGGCTGGAGCCGACAGTGCTGGGGTGGGGGTACCGTCAGATATGCTCTCTCTCCGGCGCTCTAGGTCGCTATGCTCCTGCGTCTCAGCCGGATTGGCTGCGCCTCTGCAGAGGTGACCGGTCCGCTCCTGTTCCCTGGAATCGTCATTTTTGTCGGCGTCCTGCAGCTGGAGCCACGCGTCAGGGAAGGGGGTGCAGTCACGTGTGCTCCCTCTCTGGCCTCTAGGTCACCAGGCTGCTCGTTATGGCGCTCACCTGTTACCATCGTTACGCGCACCTGCGCGTCGTCAGACTCACCTGGACTCACCTGCCCTATATATATATATATATGTCACTCCCTTTGGTTCCTTCCCCAGGTGTCATTGTTTCTGTTTCATGTCTATGCATTGTTCGAGGTTCTTGGTTTGTATTATGTTCATTTTATTAAAACACTCCCTGAACTTGCTTCCTGGCTCTCAGCGCACATCGCTACAATAACTTTCCTACAGTAGTCAGCTGCCAGTGAACATATCCTTGTAAATACATTTCTGCTGCTGATATCATCAGCCTAGGTACTGATGCATGCCTCTATCAAAATGGTAACTGTGGTAAATACTTCCCAAAGTTGTGTCAAGTTGGCTGGATGTCCTTTGGGAAGTGGACCATTCTCGATACCGGTCCATCTGGCACCTCCTAAAATGTACCATACCCGGCTCAAAGGAACTTAAATATTTTGTCTTGCCCATTCAATACATGTCTCACAAATGTCTCACAAATCCTTTCACCTCTCTCATCTCCTCCATCTACATTGCAGTGGATTTAACAAGTGAAATCAATAAAGGATCATAGCTTTCACCGGGATTCCCCTGGTCAGTCTGTTATGGAAAGAGCAGGTGTTCTTAATGTTTTGTACACTCAGTGTATAATCCATGTATTGAGATTTTTGCATCCTCAAATGAGTCTCTGATATTGCTAATACATAAATGGTATGACTACACATTTAATTAATTGTATTCCTTAAACTGCATGTATTCATACTGTATGAGCAATCAACAGACCTTTCTTTGGTTCAGAGTATTTAATTGGACGAGCATGAACCTGCAGATACTCAGTCAGTGTGTGTGTGTGTGGGGGGGGGGGGGGGAGTGGCTGAGATTACTAACCCAACGGTGTCTTTCTGTCACTCCTCATAGGCCCTTGGGAGAAGGGTGAACAATCAGTTTGTCATACCGCTTTCTCCCGCAGCATTCATAGCTGGCTTGAGTTATTCTCTTCTTTGGTGGACTGCCTCAGAGAAATCCTCATTGAAGATGCTGGACCCTTTAAGGGTTTTCGCTCTTTCAAGAACCTCAAGCTTGTCCTTGAACCGGAAGGACTTCACTACAATCGTGCTTCATTCTATAGACAGAGAACTCCTGATATCTCCAGGAGTGATATGTATATATTTTTGTTTCTTTATCTGATGTGGTCTAGTTTTTGCTAGCTAGTAGTCTTTTTGCTAGCGAGGGCCATCTACTTTAAGTGCTGCCTGTCTTCCCAGTGGCCTACTTGGTGTGTGAACTGCTGACTGATCATCATTTTCAGATAGTTGTTGACACATCAACCAGGATCAAGGGGCAAGAACTGTGTGACTTTCTTTGGTAATCAGTGGCTGTATAGGTGGGGAGTGGTTTCACTTCTCCTAGCCAATCAGTGTTAGCGCTTCAGTCGCCCCTGGTTTCTCAGTCGCAGCTATAAGCGGCTGGTCAGGTCAGTTTTGTCACAAAACAAAGACAGTCGGCAAAACAAAAACAGTTCTGCCGAGATGTTCGAGGAAGGCGCCACATAACTCTCACTTGAGTATCTTACCTAGATTTTCTAATGTTGCACTTTTGTAGCTTTGTCAACTATGTGTGTGTTTTCTATACCTGTTTGCACCTCTCTCGGCAGGCTTTACAGACACTCCCCACCCCCTGGCTGCAACCCTTCTAATTTAGTGTACCCTGCGTGCACAACCCATGTGCAATTCCGGGTCTCTGTTAGCATTTGGAACAGCCAATTTGCAGTCAAGAACGCAAGAACGAGTTCATCTCAGCCTATACTTTTCTAGAGTCTGCTGGACCTACTAATCTCACTGCAACCCCCCCCCCCCCCACCCACCCCTTCCAGGACTCAGAACAGGAAACTAAGTAGTGATCAATCTCCCTTTCCACCAACCCTAACCACTCAGCTCCTATCCAGATGGTCATGTGCCGTCACAATATTTGCTCTCTCTCTCCCACTACACTCTCCTGTTCTATCCTATCATCGCTCCCTTCTGCTAAATCCTTCTCCCTCTTGTCTCCTGATTCTGCCTCTTCGACCCTACTCTCCTCCATTCCCGCATCCTATGACTCGCCCTGTCCCCTTTCCGCTCGGCCCTCCCCTCCTACTCCGTGGCTGAGTGACTCATTGCAAGCTTACGGAACAGGGCTACGGGCAGCTGAGCGAAAATGAAACTTCCGGAGGACCTATCATCCTTTCACTCCCTCCTTTCTACCTTCTATTACTCTATCTGCTGCTAAAGCCACTTTCTACCACTCTACATTTCAAAGCTTTACCTCTAACCCTAGGAAACTCTCCTCCTCCTCCCTCTGCGGACGACTTTGTCAACCACTGACAAAAAGGTTGACGACATCCGCTACTCATTCACTAAGCCTATTGAGTCCACTAGTCTCAAACACACAGAACTACCCTACGTCTTGACCTCTTTCTCCCCTCTCTTTCTGATGACATCCTGCAACTAGTGAGGTCTGGCCACCCAGCCCCATCCCTTCCTGCCTTTTCCAGACCATCTCTGGAGACCTTCTCCCATTCCTCCCTTCCCTCATCAACTCATCCCTGACCACCGGCTGCACCCCCTCTGGCCCGAGTTTCTCCCCTTTTCAAGAAACCAACACTCGACTCATCTCACATCTTTTCTTTCCAAAACACTTGAGTGTACTGTCTCTGATAAACTTTCTCGTTATCGCTCTCAGAACGATCTTCTTGACCCTAACCAGTCAGGCTTAAAGACTGGTCACTCAACCGAGACTGCTCTTCTCTGTGTCATGGAGGCTCTCCGCATGGCTAAAGCTGACTCTCTCCTCTGTTCTCATCCTCCTAGAGCTAACCGCTAGATCTAACAATCAGATCATTTTCTCCACCCTCTCAGTGGTGGAGAAGTCTATGCACACTCTTGGATTGCATCCTACCTGGCAGGCCACACCTACCAGGTGACGTGAGGAGGATCTGTGTTTGCACCACGTACTCTCACTACTGGTGTCCCCCAGGGCTCGGTTGTAGGGCCTCTCCTCTTCGGTCTATACACCAAGTCACTCGGCTCCATCATATCCTCACATGGTCTCTCCTATCTCTGCTATCACCCCCCTCCCTCTCCCCCAGATATCTCAACTTGGAAGCTCAACAAGACGGAACTGCTCTTCCTTCTGGTGAAGGCTTGTCCGCTCAAAGACCTCTCCATCACGGCTGACAACTCCAGTGTTGCCCTCCCAAAGTGCAATGAACCTTAGGGTGACCCAGGGCAAAACCCTGTCGTTCTCTACAAACATCAAAGCAGTGACTCGCTCCTGTAGGTTCATGCTCTACAACATCCGTAGAGTGCGGCCCTACCTCACACAGGACGCGGAGCAGGTCCTAATACAGGCACTTGTCCCCTCCCGTCTGGACATCTGCAACTTGCTGTTGGCTGGGCTCCCTGTTTGTGCCATCAAACACCTGCAACTTATTTTCAACCTTCCCAAGTCCTCTCATGTCACCCCGCTCCTCCGCAAACTCCACTGGTTTCCAGTCGAAGCTCGCATCCACTACAAAGCCATGGCGCTTACCTACGGAACAGCAAGAGGAACTGCCCATCCCTACCTTCAGGCGATGCTCAAACCCAACTCAAGCACTCAGTTCTGCCACCTCAGGTCTCTTGGCCCTCCAAAGCTCTACTGTCCTGGCAGCCCAATGGTGGAACCAGCTTTCCCCTGAAGCTAGGACAGCAGAAAAACTTCTGACAGTATTCAAACAGTATTTTAAATAATCCTCCTCTTCACAAGTTATGAACTTTGTCTCTGATTCTGGTCTCTGATTTCCTAGATACCATCTATTACAATATTATTTTGCCTTGATTGACCCGCCAGGTAATCAGCTTTCCCAGATAGGGTTAGGAGGCCCTCATAGATGGTGATGATATCCGTCCTCATAGAGGAACCGTCATGATGATTAACATTATATCTGCCCCTACCTTTTTAATACACCTTCTGAAAGGTGTACTTCTCCTAGACTACATCCTCACCATCACCCACTGTCTATGGCCCATGCTGTTGTGGGTGGTTGTTTTCAACTAGGCTAGGTTCTCTGCATTATAGTATGTGTAATGAAAAAGCAGCAGGCTGTTCTATGCTCTACAGTGGGAATGGGACGAATGCTACTGGGGGTCTACTATGAAGATGACAAGCACTCTGCTCTCCATCTCTTTCAGTATCTGTCTCTCTCTCTCTCTCTCTCTCTCTCTCTCTCGGGCTGTTTGGACAAGTGGCTATGGAAGTGAAGGAACAAGAGAGGCACAGAGCCACTCTATAAGCACTGCATTTACTGATGGTCTGGGAACCTCCAATCTCTGCCAAGACTGAGAAGGGAGGGAGGGAAGTGTTAACTCGAAATGACAACTGGGTTCCAGTTTAACAACGTTTACTTTGGTGTTGCACGGTACACCGACCCTTCGGTACTTATTAAATACTAGAACACGAATAACAGTTCGGAACTAGACGTTCTGTTACTTTCGGTACTTCAGTCAAATCTCTCTCACGTCATAGACTCGATCCATCAATCTGTATGTCTAGTAATTTGTCTGAATCTTAACGGGGCCGTAGCAAGCCAGCCATGCTTGCACTTGCAGCTGACAGTGCAAGTCACTTTTGAGGAGCAAGCGAGAGGAAAGAGAATGCAGACAACATGGCTTCTTCTAAAGAAGATATCATACCTCCATGCCCACAGCTTGTTGACAAAACTGTCTCCAGAAGCGAACTATGGGAATAATTTGCTTACAGAGCAGATGAGGGCCAGCCCACTGAAACAACTGAGCAAAAGGTGTTACAAAGCAGTGCAGTGCAAGGGAGGTTTAGTTCTAAAACAATGTATAAAAAGTTTTTTTTATTTTTTACATGACATTCGCATTGTAACATTCTACTAGCAACTACATTTTAATTATTTGTAAGTGTCAATGACATGAATATATGAATACAAAAATATTTAACACCATGCATTTACAAAAATGTCTAAACCTGTTTTTGCTTTGTCATTATGGGGTATTGTGTGTAGATTGAGGGGGAAAAAACTATTTAATCCATTTTAGAATAAGGCTGTAACGTAACAAAATGTGAAAAAAGTCAAGGTCTGAATAGTTTCCAAATGCACTATATATAATAAATGCACTTAGTCCAATTTGTCATACCCCATCAGAACCCTAAAAATATGCTTGTTCTACTCAATTGTTTCTAAACAAGGTAATTTTAAACAGATACCGTTTAACCTCTGAATATGGATAACATTTCAATTTTGTATCCATAGCTCACCGATTTTTTTAATAGTTTTTTTAGTTTTTTGTTGTTGAGTGGTTACATTTCTCCACCTCCAATTCCTCAGCTTTTGAACAAAACAGTGGTTCCATTCTAAATCTTCATCATGCTTCATATTTCGTGGGACTTGCAATGCAAAATTCCCGGGTTTAACTCGTCATCATTCCTCTGACTTTTTATTATTTAGCACGCAACTCTTACACTGTTTAAGCTAGAAATGCTTTTGCAACTTTAAGGTACAGTGGGGCAAAAAAGTATTTAGTCAGCCACCAATTGTGCAAGTTCTCCCACTTAAAAAGATGAGAGAGGCCTGTAATTTTCATCATAGGTACACGTCAACTATGACAGACAAAATGAGAAGAAATAAAATCCAGAAAATCACATTGTAGGATTTTTAATGAATTTATTAGCAAATTATGGTGGAAAATAAGTATTTGGTCAATAACAAAAGTTTCTCAATACTTTGTTGTATACCCTTTGTTGGCAATGACAGAGGTCAAACGTTTTCTGTAAGTCTTCACAAGGTTTTCAGACACTGTTGCTGGTATTTTGGCCCATTCCTCCATGCAGATCTCCTCTAGAGCAGTGATGTTTTGGGGTTGTTGCTGGGCAACACAGACTTTCAACTCCCTCCAAAGATTTTCTGGGGTTGAGATCTGGAAACTGGCTAGGCCACTCCAGGACCTTGAAATGCTTCTTACGAAGCCACTCCTTCGTTGCCTGAGCGGTGTGTTTGGGATCATTGTCATGCTGAAAGACCCAGCCACGTTTAATCTTCAATGCCCTTGCTGATGGAAGGAGGTTTTCACTCAAAATCTCAAGATACATGGCCCCATTCATTCATTCTTTCCTTTACACTGGTCCCTTTGCAGAAAAACAGCCCCAAAGCATGATGTTTCCACCCCCATGCTTCACAGTAGGTATGGTGTTCTTTGGATGCAACTCAGCATTCTTTGTCCTTCAAACACGACGAGTTGAGTTTTTACCAAAAAGTTATATTTTGGTTTCATCTGACCATATGACATTCTCCCAATCTTCTTCAGGATCATCCAAATGCTCCCTAGCAAACTTCAGACGGGCCTGGACATGTACTGGCTTAAGCAGGGGGACACGTCTGGCATTGCAGGATTTGAGTCCCTGGCAACGTAGTGTGTTACTGATGGTAGGCTTTGTTACTTTGGTCTCAGCTCTCTGCAGGTCATTCACTAGGTCCCCCCGTGTGGTTCTGGGATTTTTGCTCACCGTTCTTGTGATCATTTTGACCCCATGGGGTGAGATCTTGCCCCAGATCGGGGGAGATTATCAGTGGTCTTGTATGTCTTCCATTTCCTAATAATTGCTCCCACAGTTGATTTCTTCAAACCAAGCTGCTTACCTATTGCAGATTCAGTCTTCCCAGCCTGGTGCAGGTCTACAATTTTGTTTCTGGTGTCCTTTGACAGCTCTTTGGTCTTGGCCATGGTGGAGTTTGGAGTGTGACTGTTTGAGGTTGTGGACAGGTGTCTTTTATACTGACAACAAGTTCAAATAGGTGCCATTAATACAGGTAACGAGTGGAGGACAGAGGAGCCTCTTAAAGAAGAAGTTACAGGTCTGTGAGAGCCAGAAATCTTGCTTGTTTGTTGGTGACCAAATACTTATTTTCCACCATAATTTGCAAATAAATTCATAAAAAAATCCTACAATGTGATTTTCTGGATTTTTTCCCCTCATTTTGTCTGTCATAGTTGAAGTGTATGATGAAAATTACAGGCCTCTCATCTTTTTAAGTGGGATAACTTGCACAATTGGTGGCTGACTAAATACTTTTTTGCCCCACTGTATGTAGACTAGCCATGACCAGTGTGATTACATAACTTTTTTATATAATGTATACATTTTAATTCATAAGTCTAAGCCAGGGTAGTTTAGCTATTAGATTTTAAATTGTAAGACCCCTTGAAGTATAAAAATATATATTGTATGGAGAAAAGAAATTGGCCTTACTGCTATTAGCCCAAACAAACATATTGAATAACAAATTCACTGAGATTTAAGAAAGATCAGGAAACACATTTGTATGTATTTAACCCTTTTTTTAACCAAATATCTTATTTTTATAAAGTTACAGCTGTTTTAGCAACCACAACATTTTCTGTAACTTTCAATAAACAGCTGAAATTTTGAACACTTCCAACCTTTTGTCTAACTTGTTGGAGAGGGTGCGACACTTTCATCTCCTTCTCCGCTATTCAAATCTGTTCACGGAACAAAAAATATCCCCTCTATACGGATCTCATGAAACAGCAGTTTTAGTAACTGCATTAACACATTTTTCCCCCATCCGTTTCCAAACAACTGTCGTTTTGACCACTCCCCCCGAACAAGTCAGACAAAAACTCTGCTTTTCAAATCTGAAAAAATATTAGGAATAGCTTCGACCAATCAATAGATAATGCTGTTTTAGTAACACACCAACTGATCTCTCTCTAGATGCAGTACGTCATGTCAGAAGCTAGCAGATTCATTATTTACCAACAACAGCTGCTAATTCCAATAAAATGACATCAGGTTTTGAAGTTCACTTTCCTTGCTTTGTCTAACACTATCATGAATCTAGCAAATACGTTTTGTGGGTCAGATTTAGGGTCATGCAAAATAATTGACTGTTAATTAACATAAACACGCACGCATTAGGAACATCTACATTTTAAAAAGTATAAAATCCATTTATTTTAGGCAGGTCTAAAGAAACATGATATGAAGAAAATGTATTTCAGAAGAACAGTATGCGTTGGCCTACTGTATGTTATCTGACTATGTGCCATGGCATAAGCTGTTGGCTTGTTCATTTAGCAGACAAGATATGCTTAAGTCCAATGCCATTATTTTACATTATATGATTTTATAGTAAGAAGAATATAATTGAACTTGAAGCTGAATAAAACAGAAAGAATGTTTTTTACATTCTGGAGCGAGTGGGCATATGAAGTGGCTATGTTGAGTGTAAAAGTGATCATTTGAAACAGGTCCTACACGCTAGATTTAAAGTTATTTGGCAACTTTGGTTGCGAATGACACAAACCTTAATGTCTTTTAGAAATCAAAACATATAGGGGCTGCATGATGCGACTATAGACTATTGATGATTTGAGAAAGTCGCAAGTTGTGCGTTCTGTTCCTTGCCTCAGGTTGTACACGCTGTTCTCTCATCAAGTGTTATATATTTTCCCCAACAGACTTCTGTTTCAATTTAGAATGGCCCATTATCAAATGGGCAGGGGGTAAAGCCATGTCATCCGTGTGTACTCAAATAGCGACTAGAGCCCTCTTTTCAATCATGCGGGTAGGCTACTCTGGTTATTTCACTCCATGCATCAACCACTGTTTGAGGAGCATGCAGCCTCTCGCTGCGCGACAAGTGACGTTACACCCAAACTCTGTATGCCATGGGCTCTCCAACCCTGTTTCTGCAACTACCCAGTCCCTAATTTGGGAAACCAAGTGAAATCTGTTTGGGATTTTTTTTAATGTATTTTTAATTTGAACCTTTATCTATCTAGGCAAGTCAATTAAGAAAAAATTATTTACAATGACTGCCTACCACGGACGACGCTGGGCCAATTGTGCGCCGCCCTATGGGACTCAATCACGGCTGGATGTGATGCAGTGAAGTCAAATAAAATGTTTTCACAACAAAACATATTTAATTTAACTGTTGACAGCACCATCACTGTGCACTCAGGAAAGGAATGGAGGAAAGAGAAGAGATGGAAATGCTAAAGGTAATGTGTCAAATAAACATGTAGGTTAGCTCCGTAAACTGCCCTGCACACTCAATGAACCAACAGCATCACCTAGGCCTATATGTTCTCTCCCAGACTCATGGATATTAAGTTTGGAGCACAGCATAAGGAAACCAGTCCATACAGTATGCATAATAATACACACTAAAATGCGATTAATAGAATTAATAAAAACCAATTATGAACCAAAGACTCCTTAAATCAGTTTTTTTTTCTGCTGTGTGTAACATATGCGGTAGGCTATGTATTGTATAACAGCACAATCGTTTTAATTCAGGGTATTTTTTGGGCTTGGGCTATAATATGTGTATGGGTGTTGAATGAATCACCTTAGAAAGCGCTGTCCATTTCGGTGTTCAACTTTGAAACAACATCCACAAAGGCCATGTTTCCACTCAGTTTCGACCTGTTGTTGAACTTCTTTCTTCAAATTGATAAATCACCGTGAGGCGAGTCAAAAAAAAAAAAGCAAGAACGCTGCAACTCCCCAATGCGCTTGGGAGGCGAAGGTCGAGTCATGCGTCCTCCGAAACATGAACCGCCAAATCGTACTTCTTAACACCCACCTGCTTAACCCGGAAGCCAGCAGCACCAATGTGTCGGAGTAAACAACGTTCACCTGACGATCGAGGTCAGCCTGCAGGCGCCCGGCCCACCACAAGGAGTCGCTAGAGCGCGATTAGCCAAGTAAAGCCACTCCGGCCAAACCCTCACCAAACTCGGACGATGCTGGGCCAGTTGTGCGCCAACCTATAGGACTCCCGATCATGGCCGGTTGTGATACATTGCATTGAAGTCAGAGTGGTTAGAGACGAGCCCTGTGTGACCTGATGGTCGTTAGCCATGTCCAGAGTGAGGTCACGTGGAATTTGACTGCGGTCATGACTGCCGGTGTGGCGGTAATAAGGTCACCGCAACAGACCTAGTTAAAGTGCAGTACTTATTTCATTTAAAAGAACAAATGTACTGTATATGTTAGCATTTTTTTTACACTGGCTTTAGCCATAGAGGGAGCAGGCCAGCCAAGGCAACTGTTGCGTAGCAACAACTACTGACCACAAACCCACAACTGACAAGGTAATAATCTGTCGTTTTGCCCCCCTGGTTTTGCCCCCCTGGTAGGCCGTCATTGTAAATAAGAATTTGTTCCTAACTGACTTCCCTAGTTAAATAAATAATAAAACAGACAACTACTGAACAACACAACTAATGACCAACCACATAAATACTAACCAGTTTAAGACTAGGGATCTTAGACTACAAAAGCCGTTTGTTCTTTAGACCAATCAATTGGTCAAATGATTTAAAAGTGTATTTTTTTTATATAGATACACCCTGCATTGTGCCGTCATTGTAAATAAGAATGTGTTCTTAATTGACTTGCCTAGTTAAATAAAGGTTAAATAAAAAATAAAACATTTGGGAGGAGCATGTGGTACAGAGCTCGCTTTTGACTCTGCATGCCTCTGGGGGCTCTGCAATTGCGTCACAATTAGTCTCTGACCACATTTTCGGATCAAGCATAAATTGGCGTTTAGCCTAGGCCTCCGCAATGGATTTGTTTACTGAGATGGGCGCAAATATATATATTTGTTACTGCTCAACTAAAACATTCAAGGTCGACCAACAGCCTAACGACCAAACAATAGACCAGTTGATTATTGGGGTCAGCCTACATTAGCATAACATCACCAAACCCACTTTCTCATGTTCAGGCTATCCTAAATAAAAAATATTTTAACATTTTAGGAACTGTAATAATACACATTTCCATTGAATAACTCCACAACATTAACTATTGAACCGTTCAAGCTAGAGGCACCAAACCAACTCTCACATGTTCAAGCTATTCTAACTTCAAATTCGTTAACTTTTATGAACTACAATTATATACATTTGCATAACAAATACAATTAAAACATTTTTAATCCCACTTTATAACACAACAAAATGTGGAAAAAGTCAAGGGGTGTGAATATTTCCTGAAGTCACTTTAGCTAAATAAATTAGCTAGATTTTGTTTGTGTACTGCCATATGTTAATAACATAGCTATGTTTGTCACTGGTATGGGCTAGTAAATATCCTAAAACAAGCTAAAACCGGGGGAGAAGGAAGAGAGAATTCCATTTCTGTTCCATCTGCTGCTTGCTTGCTAATGTTCATTCATATGTATTTCCACATGTAATTACATTTGTATTCTATAAAGATTGTTGTGACTATTGTAGAAAAATCCTCACAGTTGTTGTTTATAGTAAAAAGTGAAGTGCCATTTACAGCTTACTGTGTACAGTAGGCTACAGGCAATACATGTATGTTCCTCCACCATGTGAGTTTACAAAAATTACAATCTTGTGTTCGGGGCTTTCCGGCAGTCTTCGTGGATTTTATATGCAGGGAGCATAGATTGTACAATTGTAAACTAACAAATCATTTTTAACATTACAACCCATGTACAGTATATTAGTTCATATACAGCACCAACTACATACATATCTGTTACGGTCCATTATCGACTACCTGGACTTTTAACAGAATTTAAATGGAATTGACCCCAAACTCTGTCACATACACCCCTTCACAACACCACAGAACACTAACTTACACACAGAATAGCATGCCCCCCCCCCCCCCCCCCCCCCCCAAATACTCACGTTAGTTGTCTTTTTATAGTAATCAATGTTGTGGACGTCTCTGGCCAGGCCAAAGTCTGCAATCTTCATAAAGTTGCTTTCTGTGACCAGGACATTCCTCGCTGCTAGATCTCTATGTATACACTGGTTGGAGAGAAGGAGATAAAATAGGAGAAGGGGAGAAAAGATAACAGTGGTAATTGTGAAAGGGCAGGGGTGGATGGAGAGGAGAGAAAAGGTTAGAAAAGCAGAAGAGGGTAGAAGAAGAGAGGAAAACCAGTGGAAAGATTGGGAAAAGGAGAAGAGAACATGATACAGTTACTTCATTGTGCAAATAAATACATATGCAAATGCTAAAATACAAACAAGCGATGCTAATAAATGCTGTTATACTTTATATGTGTAGTAACCCAAAAACACACATTCAACTAACCACATGCTACCTAATATACCATGATGACATTGCACATGCATGAGAAACAAGCCTGAATCTGAAAACTATTTTTTGACATACATAAGTTGTTTTGTGTGCCTCTGTGTGCATGTGTGTCTCTGTGCATGACTGCGTGCCAGAGTGTGTGTGTGTGTGTGTGTGTGTGTGTATGTGTGTGTCTTAACATACTCTGTGATTGTATGCTCTAGCCTCTGACAGATTCCTCTAGTGAGAGGGAGCGTGATGGAGTATTGGGCTATGTGCCCATTCCCTGTTGTGAAAAATATATTCTTCAGTTGTCTGCACAGAAAGGCTTTGTGTGATAGCGAGAGACAATGCTGGGATTTGGACAGAGGGCTAGAGATGTGTTTTTAGGAGACAATATTCCCACAATGATAAACACGCACTTTTTACACAACCAGCTTTAGCTATAAAGCCTTAACAAAGGCCCAGTGCAATGTCATGGAAGTCTGTCTACCAAGCAGAATGGTGAGAATGAACGTGGTGTGTTTGTGTGTGGTGTGTGCACCTTCTGCGAGGCCAGATATTCCATGCCCCGTGCCACCTGGTAGGTACAGGAGACCAGGTCCTTGAAGGCGAGCTGTTCGTCTGAGCAGCGGTTAATATCGTAGGAGTACTCCATGCCAGGGGGCCTGCGGGCACGTAGGTACTCCCTCAGGTTCCCTTTAGAGGCATACTCCACTATCACATACAGAGGGCCTGACACACACACAGAGAGAGATTGAGAAAGAGAGACACACACTCATTTAGGACTCAACCACACTGACTGACCACTGCTTTCCAAAGTGGGGAGGAGAGAAGTAACCGAGTCAAGCAGGGATTTTGGGCATCAGGATTTAAATGTTGACTGAAACAATTTGTGGGGGACAGTGGCAAACATGGACTAATGACAAATATATGGGAGGGTAGAGTTCTGTTCAACACTATATTCATTGTAGGTGTGTGGGAGAGAACTTGGCAACTCTACTCTAGCAATACATTTCAGTGTGTGAGCATGCGCGTGCTTTCTTGTTTCTCATTTCACCACAATGGAACCAAAGGACGTATTTGGGTGTTTTGGGAGCATTGTTCGTGTTTATTAATGGCCACCAAATGATTTGATATTGAGATAAAAATGGCTGCATTGGACCATTAAAGGAGTAGTTCACTTCCTTATTGTAAGTGATGCAATTCCAAACTTTATTCCAAACTTTATCCACAGCATTATATTTCATTTTGTTGGACTCAAGCGATACATATTCTTGTGAGAGCATGTACGTGCTTTCTCGTTCTAATTGTGGTGATATGAGAAACTGGAGAACGAGGAAGTCTATTGCGGGTGGGGTAATTTTTTCAAAAACAAGTGAAATCGTCCCCCAAAAAGTCTGGAACCTTCTATAACATGCCCTTTACATCAAAAAAGTGAACCAGTCCTTTAACCTTTTTGGGATAGGGGGCAGCATTTTCACTTTTGGATGAATAGCATGCCCAGAGTGAACTGCCTCCTACGCTGTCCCAGATGCTAATATTTGCATATTATTATTAGTATTGGATAGAAAACACTCTGAAATTTCTACAACTGTTTCAATGATGTCTGTGAGTATAACAGAAATCATATGGCAGGAGAAAACCTGACATAAATCCAACTAGGAAGTGGGAAATCTGAGGTTTGTAGTTTTTCAACTCAGCCCCCATTGAAGATACAGGGTGAAATTAGATATGTTTCACTTCCCAAGGCTTCTACTAGATGTCAACAGTATTTAGAACCTGTTTTGAGTATTATACTCTAAAGGAGGGGCTCATAAGGGCTCTTTGAGTGAGTGGTCTGGCAGAGTGCCACAGCCTCGGTCTGGCACGCTCACGTGAAAAGTAGCTACGTTCCACTTCATTTGAAAAGACAAAGGAATTGTCCAGTTGGAACATTAATGAAGTTTTATGTTAAAAACATCCTAAAGATTGATTCCATACTAAGGTTGGCATGTTTCTACGGGCTGTAACGGAACTTTTTGAACTTATTGTCCGACGTTCGGCGCGACCTGAACGCGCTTTTGGATTTGTTTACCAAACGCCCTAACAAAAGAAGATATTCGGACATAACTGATGGACATTATCAAACAAATTAAAACAGTTATGGTGGAACTGGGATTCCTGGGAGTGCATTCAAAGATCATCAAAGGTAAGTGAATATTTAAAATGCTATTTCTGAGTAATGTTGACTACCCAATATGGCGGGTATCTTTTTGGCTGCTTTGTTGTCTAAAGGCTGTACTCAGATTATTGCATGGTTTGGTTTCCCCAAAACGTTTTTTTGAAATGTGGTTGCATTAAGGAGAAGTTTATCTAAAGTCCCATGTATAATAGTCATATCATTATCAATGTTTATTATGAGTATTTCTGCAAATTGATATGGCTCTCTGCAATATCACCGCATGTTTTAGAACTACTGAACGCGCCAATGTAAACTCAGATTTTTTTATATGAACTTTATCAAACAAAACATATATGTATTGTGTAACATGAAGTCCTATGAGTGTCATCTGATGAAGATCATCAAAGGTTAGTGATTCATTCTATCTCTATTTCTGATTTTTGTGACTCCTCTCTTTGGCTGGAAAAAATGGCTGTGTTTTTCTGTGGCTTGGTGGTGATCTAACATAATCGTTTGTGGTGCTTTCGCTGTACATCCTTTTTGAAATCAGACACTGTGGCTGGATTAACGAGCATTTTATCTTTAAAATGGTGTAAAATACTTGTATGCTTGAGGAATTTTAATTATGTGATTTTTGTTGTTTTGAATTTGGCGCCCTGCACTTTCACTGGCTGTGGTTCCGACCTAGACAGGTTAAAGGGATAATCCACCTCAGAAATAAAATCATGAAACTTGTGATTTGGTGAAAGCCTATGTTCTATCAGTGGTTAAAATAACAATTTCCCCCATGATTTAACTTCTAAGTGGTCTGTCTATGAAATCAGGAAATCGTGTAGGAACGCGTCATAGCTACATGGTTCTTGTCAGTGGAGATAGGGATAACACACTATCACATTTCATAATACTTTTAAAACAGTCCAGTCCAGATTGCCAATAGACGGTAAGGGCATACTTGTCTTGAATACGTGCATCTGTTTATTATCATAACAAAGTATATATTTCACTTATATGTGCTCAATCTAAACAGTGTACCTAATTTGCCCAACTCAGTTTCTCCTTAAAGTTACATCTTGCAATGCACCCTGTGTGTTTGTGGGAAATGCGGGACAGGGCCATTGTTGACATAGCAACATACTCTGCACTCGCTCTGGGGCAGAGACAAACTGCAAGTTGAACTCGTTGAGAGACTCCTACCCTTACAAAAATGTACCATGGTAGTACAATGAAAAAAATAAAAATGGTATGGTACTGTTGCAATACAATGGTATTTTGCTGACTGGTAGTGAACCAAAAAACATTATAGTATCATGCTGTTTTATTCATTGCAAATACCATGGCAGGAAAATATCATGCATTTTCCTGCCATGGTAGTGACCACGAAAACATTCTATATTTTTCAAAAAATACCAATGTTTTGTACTAGCAGCATGTAGTGAAACATGAAAGCATGGTAGTTGTTTACAATGCATTATGATGGTCTGTGTCCCAACGTTTTTCAGGTAAAGTGACCAAAAACATAGTAATTTATGGTACTCACAAAATGCAACATTTACTACTCACTCTGCAATGGCAATGCGTAGGCCTAGTACCCTCTTAAACCCCTTTAGCTCAATGTGAAAAACCACAACACATTGTCTGGTAGTGTAGTGTACCCTCTTAAACCTTGGGACCTGAATAAGGTATGGTGAGAAGAATGAAGGGAGTCTGAAACCTTAGATTTTTTCGATAGTTTATCTGGTGCTTCTCTCTTCAATACAGTTTTCAGTTGGCTCTCCATCATTCAACTGACTTGACTACTCTTATACAGTTCTAAATAGCCAATATACTAAAAAAATATTTGTAAAAAGGTATTATCACCTTATCACATAGATACATTTTCAAAATCTAAATCTCAACATATCCCTAAAAACAGTAACTTACAATGTTTCCCTTTGATTACACGTTCGTTGGTCCTGTCGACATGACTACGACAGGCTAGCTTGACTGGCGCTAACTTTACCATCTATGCTAATGGATTTTATAAATTATTTAAACCATGAAAACATCATCCAAAAATAACAACTTATCATTACACTCGCTTAATTACACAGGATTTGAAATGTCAAGTTAATCACATGCTTTATAACTCGCTAACTATAATGATAACGTTTAAAATATTTCGTTTATATGGTGCTTCTCTCTTCAGTTGGCTCTCTCGTTCAACTGACTTACTAACTAGGCATATACAGAAAGTACTACCCCTTTTTCACACTAACTATTTCCCTTTTGATGTTACAGACAAACTAGGACCAACAATAGTAGCCTGACTTTATCAGAAACTTGTCCACACTGGTATATAAATTAATCAATATAATACCAAACAACCTCTTTTTACCTTGGGAGGTTTATTTATTTAATGCATTATACTGCCACAATTAATAAAGATGGTACCTTATGATAATTATTGTTACCATTTATCATAATTGTGCGCTATGGTATAATGTATAATGCAGGTTAAAACCATGGTATTTCAATGATCCACATCTACCATGGTATAAATTATGCAATACCATGGTATTACTTAGGTGCATGGCAGTACCATAATACTTCAAATCTAAAACCGTGGTACATTTCCATGATTCAGATTTATACCATGGTACTATTTAGGTACAATGGCAATACCATAGTAGTACCATCATACTTCAAAGCCAAAACCATGGTACATTTCCATGATTCAGACTATGGGATGGTATAGTTGAAAGTATCATAGTAGTACCAGGATATGAATGAAAGTATCCATAGTAGTATCATAGAAAAATATACCACGGGTAAATTGATCGTCCAGTTTGTTGATGCGATTTTACAGCTAGCTACTCCAAATGCTGATATTGACTTTGGTATTATTGTGTGTAGCTATGTTTGCTAGCTAGCTAGCTAGCCAGCCGGCCCAGAGAGAGCATTGCATTGTGGGTTTTGTAGTCGACTTGAGCTGGAACAGATTTACACAATGATTTTCACATTTTGCTAACAACGTTGTTATAACGGCAAAAGGAAAGATTAGTTCACAAAAAATATTTGTTTTCGCACTGTTAATCATACAAATTTGTGGTTTTGGGTGGATTGTCCCTTTAAGGTAAAGCCCCTCATACTCACCATCTTGTGTACAGGCCCCTAGTAGGTTGATGATGTTCTTGTGTTTCCCAATCATCTTCATCATCTCCATCTCTGACACAAGGTCAGACAGGTCTTTCTCTGTTGCATCGTCTGGAGGGGGAAACAAGGCATCAATATACTGTAGAGGACAAAACAGACACACATAAAAAAAAAACAGACACACACACAAAAATATTCATGCATAGAGACAAGCACACACACACACACTACCCACATCTCTTTCCCCATAACCCAGGATGCCCCAGCCCGTCTGTCCTACAGTCCAAGCAGACAAGCTTAATCTGTGCCGTTATTAAGCATGCTTCACTGACAGCGGTGGTCTAGATTACATTATAGCAGTTTGACCACTAAACACAGGCCTCTATTCTTTCAGCAGCCAGGGAATTAAAAGACATTCAGTCAATCTGAAGTTATTGTCTCCAGCAGCAAATGAGTCTCTGTTTCATGGGTCTGATCGAGGCGACCAGTCAGTCAGACACAATGGCATTGGATTTATTCCGCTGTCAGCACCATTACCTGGGCACCCAATCCCCACCTCGACAACCCCTACATACAGGTACACACACACGCATGCACATATAGCCAGTGTATGTAGTGTACATAAGACATAAATAAGTAAACACACCCATGTACACACCCCAACCACAACATCCACCCCAACCCACACACTCACACGTACCTTTCAGCATCTTCACAGCCACTGTGATGGCCTCCTTCGGCTTGTCCTTATCGATGCCTAACGCTTCAGCCATCACCACCTGGCCAAAGCAGCCCTCGCCCAACGGCTTGCCCAGAGTCAACCTGTAGAGGAGAAAAGGGGAAACGTTAGAGAAACAGTTCATGTTCAAACACCTGAGTCATATTCGAGAGAGAAAAGAGAGTGACAGAGAGAGAACAAGAGAGCGAGATTGAGAAAGCAATTGCAAGACGGAGATAAAGAGAACGAGAAAGAGAGGTAAACAGAGAGCGAACAGGCACTAGGCCAGCGTTTTCCATGCTCCTCTCTCTCTCTGCCACTTCCTCTCCATTTCAATCAGGTTGTGTGAGTGCTTAATTGGCTCGATGTGGTGGCAGTGGACTGTGCAAGGGTGGTAGGGACATAATGCCCTGATACAGGATTGATCTGATGACATCAGATTCATTAATAAGTGCATCGATGACCACATCTTTTTAGTGACCATACGTATCCCAACCAGAAGCCATTGATTACTCACAACATCCATACTGAGCTAAAGGCTAGAGCTGCCGCTTTCAAGGAGGGACATTAATCCGGACGTCTATGTGAAACCCCACTACGACCTCTGACGAAACATCAAACAGGCAAAGCATCAATACTAGACTAAGAACGAATCCTGCTACGTCGGTTCTGACACTATCTGTTCTGCAAACTATCACGGATTACAAAGGGAAACCCAGCGGCGAGATGCCCAGTGACACGAGCCTACCAGACTTCTATTGAGTTTATTTACATTTTTTTAGAGGGAGAGTGCATATTTATCAATGTTTCAGTAAAAGTGCTGGTTTTAGCCAGCCAGTAGATTTTCAACCCCAGTCCCTGGGCAGGTTATTAAAAACAATTACAATAACAATCCAGACAATCAGCAGTGAGCACATTCAGAGCAACATAGGACAAGCGACACGTAGCATGCAGACAGAGCAATAGCACAAAAAGCAACAAAACAAAATACATAAAAGCAACAGTGTTTCCACACCTAACAAGCTATGCTCGTTTTGAGGTAAGCAATACTGAACCATGTATGAGAGCACCAGCTGCTCCGGATGACAGTGTGATCTCGCTTTCCGATGTAATACCTTTAAACAGGTTAACAATCACAAGGTTAACAACCTCTCTCTAACCCAGTCGGTAATACCAACTTGTTTCATGCATACCACCATAGTCCACATGCCCAAGAACGCCAAGGTAACCTGCCTAAAGGAATTCGCTGAAAGACTGGTCATGGCTCACATCAGCACCATCCTCCCAGACACCCACTCCAATTCGCATACCGCCCCAACAGATCCACAGATGACGCAATCTCTATTTCACTCCACACTGCCCTCTCCCACCTGGACAAAATGAATACCCATGTGAGAATGCTGTTCATTGACTACAGCTCATTCAACACCATAGTCCCCTCCAAACTCATCACCAAGCTCAGGTTCCTGGGACCAAACACCTCCCTCTACAACTGAATCCTGGACTTCCTGACAGGCCTCCCCAGGTGGTGAGGGTAGGCAACAGCCTATCCGACATGCTGACCATCAACATGGAGGCCCCTCAGGGGTGGGTGTTTAGCCCCGTCCTCTACTCCCTGTTCACCCATGACTGCAGTTTTGAAGTTTTCTGACGACTTGACGGTGGTAGGACTGATCACCAATGACAATGAGGCAGCCTATAGGTAGGAGGTCAGAGACCTGAAAGTGTGCCAGGACAACAATCTCTCCCTCAATGTCAGCAAGACAAAGGAGCTAATCGTGGACTACAGGAAAAGAGGTGTGACCATGCCTCCATCCACATCGATGGGGCTGTAGTGGAGCGGATCAAGAGTTTCAAGTTCCGCCATGTCCACATCACTAAGGAATTAACATGTTTCACACTAGGGCTCTGACAATCATGGAATTACAGGTGTCAGTGACTGGCGTGGCATATGTACACAGTCATTGACCTAACTGACAGCCAACAGGGGGCACACAACATTAGTGCATATAGACAATGGAAAAACATTAGCGCATATAGGCCTAACTGTCTTGCTCATAGACTCAGGTTTTGGGAAGCAAATTTTCACCATAAAAAGTATAAAGCAGTCCATGCATCATCACATTTGCAGGCTTATGTAAGATCACACTAGAAATAGTCAGCTGAGTAAATTGGATAGTTATAACTTAGGCTGATAACTCAATCGCGGAAAATTCAATCACCAATCAATACTGTTCGCTCAATTAAGTAGAGAATTTAGATAACGAGAAGACTAGTGTTTTAATTGTCTTCTCCTTACATCAATAGCCAATTGCTATCCAAACTAAGTTTTCCCGCGATTGTATTTTGAAATATTGCGATATGCCTGGCTGTGCCTGTCATTCACTGACATTTGCAACTTAACAATAATCTATTTGATTTAAAACAATCCACAGCTTTTAAGAAGCTAAGAATCCTCTGATCCTCCAAATAATGGTTTCTTGTGTAGTACCCTATTTTAATATGATTTTATATACAGTTGAAGTCGGAAGTTTACATACACTTAAGTTGGAGTCATTAAAATTCGTTTTTCAACCACTCAACAAATTTCTTGTTTACGAACTATAGTTTTGGAAAGTCGGTTAGGACATCTACTTCGTGCATGACACAAGTCATTTTTCCAACAATTGTTTACAGACAGATTATTTCACTTATAATTCACTGTATCACAATATCAGGTGGTCAGAAGGTTACATACACTAAGTTGACTGTGCCTTTAAACAAAGCTTGGAAAATTCCAGAAAATGATGTCATGGATTTAGAAGCTTCTGATAGGCTAATTGACATAATTTGAGTCAATTGGAGGTGTACCTGTGGATGTATTTCAAGGCCTACCTTCAAACTCACTGCCTGTCATGCACAAAGTAGATGTCTTAACGAACTTGCCAAAACTACAGAACAAGACATTTGTGGAGTGGTTGAAAAATGAGTTTTAATTTCTCCAACCTAAGTGTATGTAAACTTCCGACTTCAACTGTAAATCTAAGTAAGTCACTCACTCAGTTTGCATACAATTCTGGTAAAACTTTGTAAGAGAAAGGTCTGAATAGCTACACATAGAATTTCTAATAGCTCTCCTTTACACACACACACACACACACACACACACACCCCCCCCCTAGACCAAGCCCCACACACTCCACACCACTATTACTCATGGTCACAACACCTCCCTGACCTATGACTCTTTGGTCATAGATTGACCCTCTGATCTTAGTTTGATTGAAAGGTGGTGGCCCCGCCCCTGCAGCCCAGTCTTGCGGCTGTCTAAACATTCACACTGGCTCAGGGGCCTGAGGCCAGCACCCCATCACAGAAACACAATCCCTATTCTGTCCATATACATGCTTCCCAACTACCCCACCCCTAGCTCAATGGCACCCATTCTGCACTGGCCCACCACACATAATCAATGTTATTTTTCCTTTCACGCCACCACAAACGTTAGCATTCCTGAATGTTGTGCATTTACAACACGGCCCCTGAGGCACTTGGGAATGACAGAGGAGGAGCGGAGGAGGACAGAGATGAATGAAAGAGAGAGAGAGAGAGAGAGAGAGAGAGAGAGAGAGAGAGAGAGAAAAGAGAGAGAGAAAAGAGAGAGAGAGACACACACAGACAGAAAGAGAGAGAGAAAGGGCTCAACTGAGCATGCTAAGGAGAACATTTTGAATTTTCGCAAAACATTTGCATTCCATCCATAACTCACACAGCACAAACAGTTCCTTTCATTGGCACATCAATTACATTTGCTAGAACTGACTTGGTCACTTTTATTGCCATGCAACTTCAATTCTACTAGCGCGCAAACAGACAATCCCGAGTACAGAAAAGAACACATGAGAAATGCTTTTGAGAGATAAGGGAATTCTTCTGGGAATGCTTTTGATCCTCTACTGTTAAATATTCACACTAACATGGCTTGGCCTTACACCACATGCGAAGGCATGTTAATAACCACAGAGCCAGAGTGTGCTTTACGGCCTGGGTTTTCCATATTGCTTAACAACAAAAGACCTCACCACAGCTAAATCAATACAGTGCATTCGGGAAGTATTCAGACCCCTTTTTCCACATTTTTTTTACGTTACAGCCTTAGTCAAAAATGGATTCACACATTTTGTTTTATCAATCTACACACAATACCCCATAATGGCAAAGCGAAAACAGGTTTGTTGAAGTTTTTGCAAATATATAAAGAAATACCTTATTTACATATGTATTCAGACCCTTTGCTATGAGACTCGAAATTGAGCTCAGGTGCATCCTGTTTCCATTGATCATCCTTGAGATGTTTCTACAACTTGATTGGAGTCCACCTGTGGTAAATTCAATTGATTGGGCATGATTTGGAAAGGCATAGACACATGTCTATATAAGGTCCCACAGTTGACAATGCATGTCAGAACAAAAACCAAGCCATGAGGTCAAAAGAATTGTGGAAAAAGTGTGGAGACAGGATTGTGTCGAGACACAGACCTGGGGAAAAGTACCAAAACATTTAGCGCATTTAAGGTCCCCAAGAACACAGCGCCCTCCATCATTCGTAAGTGGAAGAAGTTTGGAACCACCAATGCTCTTCCTAGAGCTGGCCGCCTGGCCAAACTGAGCAATCGGGGGAGGGCCTTGATGAGGGAGGTGACCAAGAACCCAATGGTCACCCTGACAGAGCTCCAGAGTTCCTCTGACCTTCCAGAAGGATAACCATCTCTGCAGCTCTCCACCAATCAGGCCTTTATGGTAAAGTGACCAGATGATAGCCACTCCTCAGTAAAAGGCACATGACAGCCCACTTGAAATTTGCCAAAAGACACCTAAAGGACTCTGAGACCATGAGAAACAAGATTCTCTGGTCTGATGACACCAAGATTGAACTCCTTGGCCTGAATGCCAAGTGTCACGTCTGGAGGAAACCTGGCACCATCCCTACGGTGAAGCATGGTGGTGGCAGCAAAATGTGTGAATCCATTTTTGAATAAGGCTGTAACGTAACAAAATGTTGAAACGATCAAGGGGTCTGAATACTTTTCCGAATGCACTGCATGTATAAGTGTTGTGTCCCTAAGCCTGACACTTTCCACTGAAGCTGACTGAGGCCATTAGTTCAACTCGTAGGGACTAACTGTTCTGGTATGAGGCAAAGCAAACAGTCACAGCACAAACAGACAGACTATAGCCATGACACACACACACTAGGGATGTGATACATGGACACATTTTGTTAATGTTTAAACAGTAATGTTTTATCGGTTTTCCGTTAAAACAACGAGACAAATGCATAAAACTCCATGTGAATTCACAAACCAGATGATCTACATCGCGTTTCCCAAGGAGAGAAAGAGAAAATGTTATCATTTATGGTGTTGCTGCTCTTGCTTTTCAGCTAGCGTCTCTCGGTTTGATGCAGTCAAGACAGGTATTATGTATTCAGATGAGATGATAAATACCAAGCAATTAGTAAGTCTACCAGCGCGAGTCCACTTGGTTGCTATCTCTGTCCCCCTTCCTGCTCCCCTCGTCACTCACAGATGCACACCGCACGGTCCCTCCCTCGCTCCCTGCTTGAGCTTCTCTTTCCTTCCTGCATTACATCTCTGGTTAATAAACTAGCTAAAATAATCAAATGGATCCTCCTAATATTACAGCATTGTTGTTTGGGGTATTTTTTCTTTTTTTTTTGTATTTTCCCCTTTATTATGAGGATCCGTTAGTGGTAGTTTTGTGATAACTGCAACAACTAACATTGTTTTTATAGGCAAAAGAAAATGTACAATCCCAATTTTGTTTAAACTTATTCAACACGGGTTCCTGATCATTAGGCTCAACATTTGAAAACATTTTTCAATGGAAAACAAAAATTCGGGTTGCATATTGGACAAGTCCAGGTTGTCCCTTCCTCTTTCAGTCTCTCATTCTTCTGTTTTGTGCCTAATGAACACTACCCTGGTACAGTGTAGTACTCAGAAATGACTCATTGTTCTTTATCACAGTCATAGCCATTACTCACTGGTTAATCATTACAGATAATAAACCATGTTGAATGGTGCTTAATGGTATATTACACCAGACAACAATAGTGCCTCATGTAACAGCCTGCCGATACAATCAGTTAGCTAAATGTTTGCATAAGTTGCCATCATTATACCATGATGGGGGGGGGGGGGGGGGGGGGGGGGTAATCTGCTACTATAATGCATATAGTTAGGAGACAATTAAGTAGGGAGCAACTTTCACTTTAAATTGCGAAAACACTGCCTCATGCTCTTCCAAATGGGACCCTGCACTGAATTCCTTTCTGGGTGTGTTTGAAGTTAGGTAGAAATACTGTCCATTCCAACTGAGCAAAAACCTCACTGACTGCAACTTACAACAGTATGCAGCCAGCCTTGGGCCTCACCGATTCTCAGAGAAATACCTGAGGGTAAAGCCACTGTAGGCCACATTCCAGGGGGTCTGTGAAGCAGTTAAGCAACACAAATTAACCAATGATTGAAAGACAAAATGTCATATGTTGCAGTCTCGCATTAAGTCAGGCAGTGATGTAGTTACTGACGTGGCAAGCACGTATCTAGGCGTTGCGGGAGTTTGCCGAGCACCTGCTATGTAGTAGGAAGCCTGAAATGCAGCCATACCGATGAGATGCCACACCCTATACCCCCCCCCCCCCCTCCCTATTCCTACTTCGGTTACGGTCTCTGTCCCTCACCTGTCTCTGGAGAACTCCCAGCGTGGGTCCTCAGGGAGGTCATACTCTGGGATGGGGTCGTCGTGGCCAGCCGAGCTGCGTCGTGTGGTGATGCGGACCAACGGAGTGCTGGAGTTCATCGAGGAGCTGGAGTCATTTGACACCTGTAGGAGACGGATTGGCTGATCACCTGTCTCGATACACAGGTCATATTAAAAAAAGGAGTGTAGGTGTGTGTGTGCACGTGTCTCCATAACTAAAGATCAAATGATACCGATATGGATTGTTATTGTGCAAATCAACATACTTTCCATTTAAAAAAGAGTGAATTGCATGTCAGTAATCATTAGAGTTGAGCAACAACTCAGTGCTAGAGAGTAACGTTCAATCTGATGAATGTGTCCATTTATCATGCTGTTGTCATTGTCCTCAGGGCTCCTATCTCCTTTCGTCCTAACCTTACCTTGACACAGGAACCACCCGTCTCTCGCAGGAACGTAATCCAACACTTTTTGTACCTCTTGGAGTTTGTGTTTTTCCCCTTGAGGGAAAAGCATCACTCACAGAGAAGTAGAAGAGCTAGAGCAGGAGCTAGAGGTGATGGATAACAGTGCTAACATGCTCAGACGCCATGCACTGTAGCTAGCTGTCTTTCAGTAGAGTTAACTGGGGCTTAGCACCTCAAGCAGTGCGATGTATTAGTTACAGTATTGTTATGAAAATCCACTTCCCATGAACAGCTACATTTCGTGGGCTCTCAAATTAGAGTACCAATAACCCAATTGAGTAAGATCTATGTCAGGAGTACAAATTTGGTGGAACTTTTTTTGTGTTTTCCGCTCTTGGTGGGTAAACTTTGGACTATTTTCTGTAATTTGCATATAAATCTGAGTATATAGGGCTTTTCACACTGCTATATCCGAAACCGAGCCGAGCCAAACCAAGCTGTGCTGAGCCGGCCTGGTTACACATCCACCATAGTAGCTGAAACCATGAAATTATAATATCCTAGTCAGTACAGTTTCGTCCGGGTCAGAACGACAGTGTGAATAAATAATTATGTATGAATGCATGTTTGTGTGGAGTTTGTGTTTCTACAGGTGTTAAAGGCCTTGGTAACCCCTTATCTACTTTCTGTTACCTGGCGGCGCAGAGGTATCTGCTTGCTGAGTTTGTGGACCGCTGGCTGGTTCCCAAAGTCAGGCTTCTTAGCCGTATTCCTCATCCGGCATACCACCACGATGACCACCATACAGGCGATCAAGAACACCCCGATGCAGTAGATGGCTATCTCCACGTAGTCAGGTGACATCAGACCCGTCACCATCTCGTCGTTACTGGCTGATTGGGGAGGGGAGAGGGTCAGGGAGGAATAAAAAAAGTGGAACGTAGAGGCACATGCTGACTCTTGACATATGTACACACACACTGAGAGACACACGGACACGTAAACAAACAGACACGGACACACTACATCTGATAGACGCCCATGTATAAACAGAACACACGCCATGGAAACAACATACACACACACACTCACACGTCATCGCTGGATAGACAAACAAAATGTAAATAATGACAAAGACGCACACGCAACATTTTTTTTCTCTCCCTCCTCCTCCTCTTCATCAAACAACCATATACTTACTGCCCATCTAGGACAGACAGGAAATGGAATTGATCTGAGAAGAGGGGGTAAACCAGATCAAAGTGGGAAAACACAGTCTGTTGGAGAGTACATCTTGACTGAGCTCAAACAGTAGGCTGTTTACAAACTATGCGCCTACATTCAGGGCTACTTGACAACCACACATGCAGGGTGCAGACACACATTCTCTTTCTTTCAAATACACACGCATGCACTCACACACACGCTTACTCTCGCTCTCTCTTTCACACACACACAGACACTCACTTCAGATGGCAAACAAGTGAGTGATGCCCTTTGTGGTTGTATATGGCCTGAGCTTCCTGTCTGAAAGAAACGGGTCTGCGTCTGTCTCTGAGTGGCTATAGGACCACAGCCTGTTCCATAATGCATGCCATCCACGCACAGCTACAAACAAGGCCCTTGTGATGTGCAGTCAGGGGAAATAATAACATGTTGGAACTTTTCTCCTGTCAGCATTGTATCCCCTGGTCCAAAAATCACAGCAAACAGCCGCAACACAGACAGCAGGCAGCGCCATACAGGCGCCACCAGAGCAGATACGTGGAACTAGGGCAATAAATCAAAGATATTATTCCCCAAGGAATTATTATTCGGCTGCCTGTGATAATTTGATTTTGTTTAGAGACAAAACAAAGCTATTTTCTGCGAGTACATAAAGGCAGTGTTTTCAATAAGCACCGTCAGCTGTAACAGACATTGTCACCCGGCTACTTTTTCCACTTCATAAATTAACTAGGCTTCTTTTCATTTAAAAGTTTAAAGTCACTAGTCAGTAAAGTCCGTATATCTATCTCCAGCTAGAATGAACGATATGCATATTCTAGTGATCTACCGTCAGTCACAAAGCGAGGGATGACAGGGAAACACTGCTGGTTTGTCAGTTTGCTGTCTGTCCCGTGTCTTGGTATCCATGTTACTTTTGTGTGATGTGGTTGGCTGCAGTCTAATTTCTTTACACAGAGGGAGAGCATGATGCTTCTTCATCGTCTCCTGCGAGTGAATTTACACCTCCCATAGTGCATTCGGGAAGTATTCAGAACCTTTTACTTTTTCCACATTTTGTTTCAAGACGTTACAGCCTTATTCTAAAATTGATTTAATAGTTTTTTACCTAATCAATCTAAACACAATACCCCATAAAGACTAATCAAAAACGTTTTAGAAATTGTTGCAAAATTACTACAAATAAAAAACTGATATCACATCTACATAAGTATTCAGACCCTTTACTTGGTACTTTTTTGAAGCACATTTGGCAGTGATTACAGCCTTCCAAGTCTTCTTGGGTATGGCACTTACAAGCTTGGCACACCTGTATTTGGAGAGTTTCTCCCATTCTTCTCTGCAGATCCTCTCAACCTCTGTCAGCTATCTTCAGGTCTCTCCAGAGATCGGGTTCAAGTCTGGGCTCTGGCTGGGCCACTCAAGGACATTCAGAGACTTGTGCGTTGTCTTGGCTGTGTGCTTAGGGTCACTGTCCTGTTGGAAGGTGAACCTATGCCCCAGTTTGAGGTATTTATCTTTCCCTCAATTCTTACTAGTCTCCCAGGCCCTGCCGCTGAAAAACATCCCCACAGCATGATGCTGCCACAACCATGCTTCACCGCTTCACTTGGTTTCCTCCAAACGTGACGCTTGGCATTCAGGCTAAAGAGTTCAATCTTGGTTTCATCAGAGCAGAGAATCTTGTTTCTCATGGTCTGAGTGTCCTTTAGATGCCTTTTGGCAAACTCCAAGCAGGCTTTTACTAAGGAGTGGCTTCCGTCTTCTGGACGGAACCTTCTGGAAGGTTCTCCCATCTCCACAGAGGAACTCTTGGTCATCTCCCTGACCAAGGCTCTTCTCACCAGATTGCTCAGTTTGGCCGGGCGGACAGCTTTAGGAAGAGGCTTGGTGGTTCCAAACTTCTTCCACTTAAGAATGGTGGAGGCCACTGTGTTCTTGGGGACCTTCTCCAGATCTGTGCCTCTAAACAATCCTGTCTCGGAGTTCTACGGACAATTCCTTTGACCTCATGGCTTGGTTTTTGCTCTGACAGGCGCTGTCAACTGTGGGACCTTATAGACAGGTCGGTGCCTTTCCAAATCATGTCCAATCAATTGAATATACCACAAGTGGACTCCAATCAAGTTGTAGAAACATCAAGGATGATCAATCGAAACAGGATGCACCTGAGCTCAATTTCGAGTCTCATAGCAATGTAATGTAAATAAGGTCATTATTATTATTATTATTTTTTTTATAAATGTGCAAACATTTCTAAAAACCTGTTATCGCTTTGTCAATATGGGCTATTATGTGTAGATTCATGAGCAAAATTATGTATTTAATCCATTTTAGAATAAGGCTGTAAAAAATGTGTAAGAAGTCAATGGGTCTGAATACATTCAGAATGCACTGTAAATGTAAAAAATTATGTTTTAACCATATATATATATATATATGGTTAAAACATAATTTTTTACATATATATACAGTGCCTTGCGAAAGTATTCGGCCCCCTTGAACTTTGCGACCTTTTGCCACATTTCAGGCTTCAAACAAAGATATAAAACTGTATTTTTTTGTGAAGAATCAACAACAAGTGGGATACAATCATGAAGTGGAACGACATTTATTGGATATTTCAAACTTTTTTAACAAATCAACTGAAAAATTGGGCGTGCAAAATTATTCAGCCCCTTTACTTTCAGTGCAGCAAACTCTCTCCAGAAGTTCAGTGAGGATCTCTGAATGATCCAATGTTGACCTAAATGACTAATGATGATAAATACAATCCACCTGTGTGTAATCAAGTCTCCGTATAAATGCACCTGCACTGTGATAGTATCAAAGGTCCGTTAAAAGCGCAGAGAGCATCATGAAGAACAAGGAACACACCAGGCAGGTCCGAGATACTGTTGTGAAGAAGTTTAAAGCCGGATTTGGATACAAAAAGATTTCCCAAGCTTTAAACATCCCAAGGAGCACTGTGCAAGCGATAATATCGAAATGGAAGGAGTATCAGACCACTGCAAATCTACCAAGACCTGGCCGTCCCTCTAAACTTTCAGGTCATACAAGGAGAAGACTGATCAGAGATGCAGCCAAGAGGCCCATGATCACTCTGGATGAACTGCAGAGATCTACAGCTGAGGTGGGAGACTCTGTCCATAGGACAACAATCAGTCGTATATTGCACAAATCTGGCCTTTATGGAAAAGTGGCAAGAAGAAAGCCATTTCTTAAAGATATCCATAAAAAGTGTTGTTTAAAGTTTGCCACAAGCCACCTGGGAGACACACCAAACATGTGGAAGAAGGTGCTCTGGTCAGATGAAACCAAAATTTCACTTTTTGGCAACAATGCAAAATGTTATGTTTGGCGTAAAAGCAACACAGCTCATCACCCTGAACACACCATCCCCACTGTCAAACATGGTGGTGGCAGCATCATGGTTTGGGCCTGCTTTTCTTCAGCAGTGACAGGGAAGATGGTTAAAATTGATGGGAAGATGGATGGAGCCAAATACAGGACCATTCTGGAAGAAAACCTGATGGAGTCTGCAAAAGACCTGAGACTGGGACGGAGATTTGTCTTCTAACAAGACAATGATCCAAAACATAAAGCAAAATCTACAATGGAATGGTTCAAAAATAAACATATCCAGGTGTTAGAATGGCCAAGTCAAAGTCCAGACCTGAATCCAATCGAGAATCTGTGGAAAGAACTGAAAACTGCTGTTCACAAATGCTCTCCATCCAACCTCACTGAGCTCGAGCTGTTTTGCAAGGAGGAATGGGAAAACATTTCAGTCTCTCGATGTGCAAAACTGATAGAGACATACCCCAAGCGACTTACAGCTGTAATCGCAGCAAAAGGTGGCGCTACAAAGTATTAACTTAAGGGGGCTGAATAATTTTGCACGCCCAATTTAAAAAAAAGTTTGAAATATCCAATAAATGTCGTTCCACTTCATGATTGTGTCCCACTTGTTGTTGATTCTTCACAAAAAAAATACAGTTTTATATCTTTATGTTTGAAGCCTGAAATGTGGCAAAAGGTCGCAAAGTTCAAGGGGGCCGAATACTTTCGCAAGGCACTGTATATATATATTTCCTGACCTTTCTTTTATCTCTGATATAGGAGAGGCAAATATTGAAAATACTATTTTGGTATTTAGAGTCCTGTTTAATGCAGAATTAGATACAGATACCTTCTCTTTTGGTGCAGTTTCCTCTCTCTAAAGCTTCTAAACACTATTATGATGTTTTGAATCCTGTCTAGGATTCAAAACTTATTCTGAAAGGTCTTGATGTTTTACTTTATTTTCTGTATTTAATCGTTTGCCATTTTATACCGTTTTGGAAGGCAATGTAAAGCACAGTGTTCAAACGAACAACACTAACTGTAGGTTAAACTGCAAGAATTGAGGATTCTGCACATGCCTTTTCAATTGACAATCACGAATGTGTGAATGGGTGCTGTCCTCTTTGAATGACGGTTTTGATATCCGTTCATGATCCATTACACCTCATGGCACAACGAGTTTAATACTAACATAGAAATATGCTTTTCCTTCTTCAAACATGCATACAACATTGTTTGAAAATCATAAAATCAAACCTTTTTGAATTACCCACAATCCTCTAAAAGCAGAGTCACATGGCAAGATAGGAAATGCAAGGTTATTAAAACCAGACTTCCAATGAGTTATACCACTCAATTTTCTCTCTCGTTGGTTATCCTCATGAAAAAGCATTCCACATGAGGCTGAATGGGAGAATGCCAAGTGTGCAAAGCTGTCATCAAGGCCTTTGAAGAATGGCTACTTTGAACACTTTTTGGTTACTACATGATTCCATATGTGTTATTTCATAGTTGTGATGTCTTCACTATTATTACACAATGTAGAAAATAGTGAAAATAAAGAAAAACCCTTGAATGAGTAGGTGTTCTAAAACTTTTGACCGGTAGTGAAAGAGACACAGACACACACGAACTCGCGCCGACACAAAGAGACACATAGACATTTAAACACACACACCCACTCGCGCAGACACAGGGAGACATGCATACATTTAAACAAACACACGCAGCCAAACACACTATATCAAATACATTGAATACATTGAAGGAAAAAAAATGATATTCAAGAAAGTCAAGTAAGTATTGAGCCTGTGACTTTTTTTTTTCTTTTGTATTATCTCAAGGAGAAATAATAAAAAGGAAATAAATGATCAGACCCAGGAAAGAAGCCATGAGGGAATTGGCATCCAATCTCAGGGCACCCATTAACACCGACAGACAGACAATATCATCAAGACAGACAGACACCCTGCTTTTATAAAACCATGCAGTCCGAGCCAAAATTTCCCAACTTTCCCCGAGAACCAGAAGAGAGAAAAAGATACGATATGAAAAAGAGAAAGAAATAAGGGAGGAAGGGGAGGAGAGAGAGACAAAACCCCTAAAGTAAGGAGATACAGTGCATTCATAAAGTATTCAGACCCCTTGAATTGTCCCACACTTTTTCCACAATTCTTTCGACCTCATGGCTTAGTTTTTGTTCTGACGTGCACTGTCAACTGTGGGACCTTATATAGACAGGTGTGTGCCTTTTCAAATCATGTCCAATCAATTGAATTTACCACAGCTGGACTCCAATTAAGTTTCAAATACATCTCAAGGATGATCAATGGAAACAGGATGTACCGGAGCTCAATTTCGAGTCTCATAGCAAAGGGTCTGAATACCTCTGTTTTTAATTTTTAATATATTTGCTGAAACTTTTAAAAACCTGTTTTCTCTTCGTCATTATCGGGCATTGTGTGTAGATTGATAAGGGAAAAAAATATGTGATACATTTTAGAATTGCTGTCACGTAACAAAATGTGAAAAAAGTTGAGGGGTGTGAATACTTTCCGAATGTACTGTATATATAAATTATATATTAAAAAAAATATGTTTTCCTTTATTATTTTCCCCTAACCCTACCATCCCTCCCCTAATTGGAATAAACTAATGAACAACAAGCCTTAGGCTTCTACTTACAACTTATACATACTATATACATTTTACAGTAGTTTGTTTGATTTTGTCCCATCCTTCAGCTCCACTCAACACCTCCCATCTATCTCTGAACACCATCCAGTTTTGATTTATATTTTGCATATATTTTTAACTCTGTTGTGATGTTTCACAAACGTTCTGAACCTTTCTATTCTCATAGATTCTACTGACTGTAAATTAAAGACTAAATTGTTTGCTAAGAGTATTATTATATTATTGCTCGACTGACTATAGCAGTGTTTGAATTACCCATACTAACATTCTGTATACTACATACTTAATGAGTATATACTTCACACTATGTCCTATTAGTTCAATTTAGTATTACTGTAAACAAACGGTATCCTTTCAGTTGAGCATTCTAGCAATTGTCTCCCGGAATTTTATGCTGTTGCTATTCAACTTCTTACTATCTTGTTAGCATAACATATTGCTAGCTAGACATTTTACGACTTTGGGTGTGTTGGTAAATTCAATCTGGAGTGCCAGAGTGCACTCACAGTGTGCTCTGGGCATTAGTAAGTTCAGAGCATTTTACTCTCGGACCTTTCAGAGCACGCACTGGATGCCAGTCAAGCACCCAAGCTAATTGGCAAACATTGGCTAGCTACTTCCAGACACAAATGAGAGAACACCTCACTCTTACCCTTTTACTCGCCCTAGCAGAGCTCGTTAAGCTCTTTTCGTGTTATCCAGAGCGTTGGTGACTGTAACTGTGCTGCTGGCAACAACTGAATTATGCTTTTTTTGCCAACTTTGACTGACACCGGCCATATTCAACAGATGAAGAGCGTTAGTAAATTAATCAGTTATTCTGCGCTCTGGCACACTCAGACGAGTGCTCTGGAATCAGAGTAGATAGCCAGAAGGAATTTACGAACACACCCGAATTAACAATGTCCATTGAGAATGCACACAACTAGTCATCATTTTATTACATTGCTCAACATTTTCTTAACATTTGTCAAAATTAGTTAAAACTTCTTCAGGATTGGTGGGTCCCCTTCGGGACGTTGAGCTAACTTAGGCTAATGTGATTAGCATGAGGTTGTAAGTAACAAGAACATTTCCCAGGACATAGACATTTCTGATATTGGCAGAAAGCTTAATTTCTTGTTAATCTAACTGCACTGTCCAATTTATAGTAGCTATTACAGTGAAAGAATACCACGCTATTGTTTGAGGAGAGTGCACAATTTTGAACATGAAAAGTTATTAATAAACAAATTAGGCACATTTGGGCAGTCTTCATACAAAATTTTGAACAGAAATGCATTGGTTCATTCGATCAGTGTAAAACTTTGCACATACACTGCGGCCGTCAAAATCTAAATTGCACCTGGGCTGGAATTAATACATTATGGCCTTTCTCTTGTAATCTGAAAAAGGGAAAAATAACATTCTTGAACATGGGGTGAGACATTTTTACTAATCTGCGAGAGAACCAGTTCAGATTTAAGTATAACTTTTGTATGACTGAAGCCGTTAGTGAGAGGTCTAATGATTTTATATTAAATTAGTTCTGCCCCCAAATTAATATTCATATAAATAGGCTAGTTTAATTTTGTTTGGCTTCCGTTCCAAATAAAATTTAATATTTTTGCTCATATATGTTTAAACAAATTATTCGCTAGGTGTAGGCAATGCCATACACAAATTAGTAAAGTGAGATATGACTAAAGAGTTAAATCAGGTTGATTTTTCCACAAATAGACATATTATATCTATTTTTGACAACTTTCTATTAAAATGTATTGTAGCGAGATCATTTATTTAGTTCGGGATGTGAACACAGAGTATATTGCACTTCACCGTCAGACCATTTTATTGGTAACCTACACAGTAATGTAAAAGTTATGTCTTTTTGTGATCCAATACGTAATATAGTAGTACACTTATCATCATTTGGTTGTAATCCAGTGAGTTTAGAAAAGTATCTGGAAAAAGTCAAGGGGTCTGAATACTTTCTCGAATGCACTGTACTTGAGCCATTCGGGAAAGTCGTCTTCCGCTCTGGAGTTATAATAAGCCTTGAGCAAATGTCCCTCTATTTAGGCCCCTAGCTTTCAAAACGTTGCCAATCAAGATAACAGAATATATGGAATTCATATTCCTGCTCTAGTATAGAGCCTTTTCCAGTACACGACACACTGACGTCACGTATAGATGTGTGCGACTCTTGGCAGCAGTAAGAAAGCCATCACCATCTGTGCCCATTAAACATAACCTCGACTTGCGATGATGACATAAACATTATATTACGCAGGACATTCATACGAGCCTTAAAATCCAATTGTAATCAAAAAGTAGTGTGAAATGTACTCATAAGCAACATGTAAATAAGAACTCCCCCTTGTTCTGCCAACAACTTGCGCGCATCGCCCTCTGTGCAGCAATGTTAAACACAGAAAGGGGTCTATTACACAGAGTTAGATGTTGAGTTGTTGACTGTGTAAGCTCATCATAGTAATCTGATATTTAAATAAGTTTTTCTCTCCAATTTCGTGGTATCCAATTGGTAGTTACAGTCTTGTCCCATCGCCGCAACTCCCGTACAAACTCAGGAGAGACGAAAGTCGAGAGCCGTACGTCCCCTGAAACACAACCCAGCCAAGCCACACTGCATCTTGACACAATGCCCGCTTAACCCGGAAGCTAGCCTTACAATATGTTGGAGGAAACACCGTACACCTGGCGACCGTGACAGCGTGGATGTGCCCGGCACGCCACAGGAGTCACCAGAGCGCAGGATCTTTAGTGGCACAGCTAGCACTGTGATGCAGTGCCTTAGACCACTGCGCCACTCGGGAGCCCTATGATATTTTGTTATTTCGTTGAGTTAGGTTGTTTTCACTCCAGAGGGACTTTTCACTTCTCTGTTCGTCCTCCCATAGAAATTATCGAAATAACTTTATTGACTGAACATTGAACCATTAGTGGACAACATTGATAGAGAAAGGGGGGAAAGGGAGCGCAGTATAGTTGAGTGTATATACCTGGAAGCACCGTCAACCAAGCAGTGTGATAGGAGATCCCAATAGAATTGCCCGCCAAGCACGTATACTCCCCAGCATCCTCGTAAGTGACATTGGGGAGGTAGAGGACTTCAATCTCCTTGTCCGTGGTGTTAACACCTGCGGTCTGGGAGAGGGAGAGGAGGAAGGGTGTAGGACGATGAAAAGGAGGAAAGGAAGAGAAAGGAAGGGGGGGGTGGAGAATGGGACAGGAGGGGTGGAAGAAGGAGGAAGTCAAAGGGAGGGAGGATGCAGAAAAATAAGGGAAGATGAAGGATTAGAGTAGAGGATAGATGGATATTTGAGGATAGAGGGGGTTGAAGTGGAAGAAAGTAAAATAAAGGGAAAGGAGTCAGAGTAAGAATAGAGGGGAGGGAAGAAGAGAGCAGGAGGAAGCAGATGTAACAATTAAATCCACAACACCAGGAGAGAGGAGAAGCTGGATGGCGTCCATCACTGGGAGGAGAACTGGTGACCCATATATAGAGATAGAGAAGATGGGAGGAGCTTTCAAAACAAACAAGAAGAGCACCTCGTACCACAGGGAAAAATAGGAAACACAATACACAAAAACACTGTAAAAAAAATCCCATCACCCACAACACCAGAGCCCAATAGTAAGTCCACACCAGGCCTGTGTATGCATAGTGCACACAACCACAGAAGGAGAAGATATGGAGATCACCCCACTGCAGCACCCAACACTAGCCTGTACAATGACACATCACACCTTTCAACTGAGAGAGCGAGAGCGAGAGAGATGAGGCACGTGATGGACATAGCAGGTTAGTGCATGGGCGTGCAGGTCCAGTGGTCATTTCCATGGCTGTACAGTCACAGTCAGACACAGCACAGTAGAGCAGCTGGGAGTAAAACAGTAGAACACTGGGAGAGAGTAGGTCAGTCCACAACCCAGCAGGAACCAAGACCAGCACACCACCAAACCACACTGAACCGGGTCAGTAACAGGCCCAAAGAGACCATAAGGGAGGGGGTCAACAGAGGTCAAGGGTCAGGCGTCAGTGGTTACCTGGGATGACGGTCAGCCAGCCCGACTGGTTGACCGCCCCTATATAATTGGAGACTTTACAGGTATACTCTCCGGCATCCTCCTCGGTCACGTTGGTGAGCGTGAGCACCTCCACGTCCGAGCTATTGATGCCCGAGCGCTGGAGTGTGTGAGCCACACACATACAAAAACACGCATGTGCACACACACACACACGGCAGCAAGGGGATAAAACACAGAAAAGCCTGTTAAGTGTCACATCTGCAATCTACGTGCAGGGAGAGGAGAGTAAAGGAGCCGCCACCCAGACAGGAACACAGCTAGAGTGCTCCAGTAGTATAGTATAGAAGGAAAATTTGTATTTATTACTCTTCGTAAAGGGGGAAAATGTTGTTTTCTTTCAGTTTCACTCTCTTATAGGAAGACAAATTGGACACTAACAAAAAGCTTTTACAAATGGCAAAAAGGTAACCTGAAAACATAATCATTATTAGCCTACACTTTGAAAAAAAACATATTTAAAGGAATATGTCACAGGAAGGAGGAGCCAGCAATTTTCACCGCTCAGGTCAGAACAGCCAATGAGGGGCCATGGAGGGCTGGAAAGTACCTTTAGGACGCGGACGTAGGAGTGTCCGTCTGGGCCAGTGCGACTACCATTCTTCTGGATGTGCTGCAGCCACTGAATGTGGGGCTGAGCGTCGCTGTACACCTTACACACGAAGCGTGCGTCTTCCCCCACTTGCACACTGGTGTTGGCTGGCAGCCCTGCTTGGAGAATGGGCCGATGGGGGGACCGTTCTAAGATGGAGAGAGAAAAGGGGAAGATGTGATATGATGAGTTATGTTAGTTTGTGCATTGAGACTACACCATGGCCATTTCAAACTCCAACCTTGCTCTGTACACCTTTAAGGAATAGACAGGTTCGTATTACTAATGTCAATGACAGTCAATTGATCAACTAAGCTCGATCACCACCTGGGTACCTTGAGACTAAGCATTAAGACACAGACACTTTATGTGTAAGGAACTGAAAACGAGCACAGAATACTAGCCAAAAGCCTGATGCAAAGGCTTGGGACAGTATGGAAAAAAGAACTGTTCTTACTATATGCTTGTGTTTTTTACGTTTTGAGGCTGTGAAAGGGGGCCTGGTCTGGATGTTTAGGAGAACAGTGGACATGTGTGAATATTCCACAACCGGGAGACAAGCAGAGTCAAGACAAGAGAACTGCCTGTCTCTTATCACCACACCACTTAGATCATTCACACAAAACAAAGAGGAGTTATCTCTACTGATAAGGACTAAACACACCTGTAGTAGGAGTTGAATCTAAAAACTCACTTCAGCCACTTTCTGAGCCGATGCTATTTCAAAATGCCTTTTATTGCAAAATTTTGGCAACTTTGGCAACTATTTGAAGTACTGTAAGTAAACATTAGCAGACACTGTGGCCTGGTAAGGGTTAAATTATACAACCATGTTCCGACTCAAATATGCACCAGTCTTGGAGAAACACCTTCATTTTCCTTCACTAAAAACTATCTGCATTCTTTTGCAAGCAAACATTTGGCCTGCAAATCCAAACAGAGCTAGACCTGCCGAACAATGGTCCCTTTCACACCCTACCACTGCCTCCCCTTCACTACCCTGCACAACCCCCCCCCCCAGGGCACTGGATGGGTTAAAGAAGGAGGGCTTTTAGGTGGGGAGAGGTGACAGAGAAAGGAGAGGAGGGGGAAGGGGTGGACAAATAATAAGAGTGAATAAATGGAGCTTAACAGATGGAGATTGAAAAGAGAAAGTGAGAGGAGTGAAGAGAATGAATAAGAAAAGGAAGGTAGAGAGAATACCCACTGGGCACACACTAGTTGAATCAACGTTGTTTCCACGTCATTTCAATGAAATTGAACCAACGTGGAATAGATATTGAATTGACGTCAGTCTGTCTGTCAGGGGTTTGCCAATAGTCCTCTGCTCTCTGTCTGTCAGTAGGCCAAAGTGCTACTCTCGCTCTCTGTCAGATCAGATGATTCCCACCCCTCCCTTGTCTCTATCTCTTTTTCCCTCCTCCCTACGCATTCCTTTGGCTCAGCGTGCTTATTGTCCCCGCCCCTCCTCCTTCCATCCCTCTCACTCACATGCACACCTCTCTCTGTCTCTCAATCACTCTCTCTCTGTCTCTCACACACACACACACGCATATTAACATGGAGAGAATGAGGCACCCTACACCACAAACAGATGCAAACACCTTACTCTCCCTCTCTGTGCCCACTTCTCCCTTTACACACAAACAACTCAGGAGCATGATAGCTAGCAAGCTGTCCAATACAATATATTTCTTTACAGCTAGTCAAGACAACACAAAATTATATTAATTTGATTTTCCTGCAGTCAAATGACCAAATCGCCCTCTAGGGGCCTCATGGGTGGAACATTATTAAAAATGTTCATAATTTCATAAACATTCTTATTTTGAAACCACCGAAAATCCAGTGTTTTTATGTCAAACGGTTTTGACTTCCGTCTTCTGTGATGTATATAAAGTGTAATATTGGGATGCAAACTCAAAATTGAATACATTTCAACTCTATATCTGACATGGAATAGGTGTCTTTTTCTTAAGACTATAGCCATATGTGTGAGGTGTATACTTTTGTTTCAAAATAGATTTGTTTAAGACTACCAAGAAACACTCTGCGTGAGCCTGATTCAGCCCACTGCAGGTTAACAACCGTCAAACATCAGTCAGTAAATCATAATAATTATTTTGACTACTAATTAAAGTAAGTAAATCTTCACATATTCAAATACACATAAATTTACAATGCATCTAGTTGTGCCACAGCTTATGCTCACAAAACTTTTCAGAGAATTCTTAGATCCTCTTTTAGTGTGTTCCAGAAAAAAAACGTTGTTAAATGAAAGGTGTTGGGGTAGAGGCTAAAAGAAGACGCGCTTCGGTCAAGTCCTGTGGAACCTGACCGGGTTCATCATGTAGTCGTGGTGGCTGCTTAGCGCTGCTACGTTTGAATTATAGCCAGTCGGCTCTCGGACGACACTGTGGCTCTAGTGCTTCTGTGAAACGTACAGTATGTTCGTGACTTGAGTGTTTCTGTGAAGTATATGCTTGTTTGCATGTATGGTATGTGTCGGGTGTAGGTCTCTCCATAAATGCATGGATAGCATGGTGACTATGACACACACACACACACACACTCTTGCTTGCTCCAAAGGTCAGCGCAAAGGGGTTGAGTGAGTTGGGTTTGAACTTGCTGTGCCCCTTGTAATACTGATAACCGATTGGTTCTGTTTGCCCCCAGAGAGAAGCACAGCAGCATGCCACTCCCACTGTCCCTCTCCAGCTCCTCTGACGGTCACATCCCTGGTCCTTATGTCCACTTGACAGTTGCCTGATTCACACTGTAGGGCCAACCCCAAACCGTACTGTCTTGGCTTGGATATTTCCTTTCCGGCAAAGTTCCAGTAAATGTGGTTGATACATAACCAGGAAATCCCAGTTTAGTTCAACTTGGTTTGGTGTGAATCAGGCTATTGTGACCAAGGAGCAATGACCAGGGCCCTGCCTACATACAGTACATGCATCAATACTGCCCTTAGAAACAGATCTGGCACACCTAGGCAGCATTCCTTCTCTGCACCTGCATAGAGTATAGTAGCGTGCACCTGGGGGATCAAACAGCCAGTATTAACCCCCCCCCATCAGTACCCCTAATGCTGGCACAAACAGATAACGTTTAGGTAGGGGTGGCAGGTAGTCTTGAGGTTAGCTCATTTGGCCAGTAACCAAAAGGTTCGAATCCCAGAGCCAACAGGATGAAAAATATGTCTGTGTGCCCCAAATGCTCCAGGGACACTTGTAAATAGCTGACCCTGGCTCTGATATAGCTGACCCTGGCTCTGATATAGCTGACCCTGGCTCTGACACCAACTCCCCACGGGTGTCTTGCAGATAATATTATTAACTCCCAATCCCTCCATCCCTACCTCCATCCCAGGGCAAGCCCAGTACAGTACTCACCCACTACATCCAGGGTGTAGGTGTGATTGATGGCGCCATATGAGTTCTCCACCAGGCAAGTGTAGTTGCCCTTGTCTGACGGCACCACACTCTCCATAATCAGGGTCCAGTGCTGGTGACGCACCTGAGAGGGAAAACAATGCATGGGATGGAAGGATGCAGACCAAAATAGACAATTGTAGAGTACTAAATAAGATTGAGAGTGAGTGTGAATGAGGGTGAGTGACGGGCGGTCAGGTCTGTTCTCACTAGTGCATCATGGTGAAAAACAATATTACGGGTGGTGACAGACTGGTCCAAAGGTGAGCTTCTACACCTTACCAAGGAAGTTCACTGTTTTGCTGGGACTGTGGAATGGAAAACTCCTAAAGCTACCACTTACCCTTCTACTTCTTAGAACAGTGGTTCCCAAATGTTTTACTCTAGCCCCCCTCCCATCATTTTCACTCGCGGCCCCGTACCCGCCTCGTCTATTTCTATGGGCACAAGCACTGTCGATGACACAAACTGTTCACACCCCTCTTGTTGGCGGAGAGGACATTGAGCAGATCTAAAAGCTTATTTCCTACAATTCTATACATTTTGCCATGTCTTATGTGTGTTCATGTGATATCCGAGTTACAAACAATACAACAAAATCAATGGGCTAAAAAACTTTATTTAACATGGGCTAGTTGATATGGACAATTACATATCCAAAAAGTTATAAATAGCACTCTAAGGTATGCAATGACTGACGAGAGGAAAACTGATTATACACTACCCAATTTCGAAATTCTACTATTACAATTTTCAAAAGAAAGTTGAAGGCCCGACTGAGTCTCCCCCCCCATTAAAAAAAAAAACCTTGGTAAAGGTTTTATAATAAGTTTGGGAACCACTGCCTTAGAAAACACCAAAGATTCCAAATATTGGACTTTTTACTACTTATAGAAAATCAAACAGTCGTTACACTGCACTGTACATTCTGTTTTGTATATTAAGGCACTTGTTTTCTCCGTTAACAATCAACTGGTACTGTATAAGCCCACATGTGGTCATTTGGTCATTGTGGCTGTGGCCTGCACTGGTGACTACACACAGACAAGCAAGGATCTCAGCCCCGTTCACTGACCATGGTCCTCTATTGTAGCAGGGGCCAGTCAAGTGTGATGTGTATGTGTGTTTACTGGAGTGTCACTGAAGACACTACGTAGTGGTGTTCCACGGTATACCAACCCCCCCCCCCCCCCCCAAGCTAACTTTCTTCGCTAGCTTCAAATCAAATCACATAAAATTGTATTTGTCACATGCGCCGAATACAACAAACTTTACTGTGAGATGTTTACTTACAACCCCCCCCAAAAGAGACAATATAAATAAATAAAAGGAAATAGTAACGCAATAATATAACAGTAATGAGGCTATATACAAGGAGTACCAGTACCAAGTCAGGGGCAAACGATCACCCATTAACTCATTTGTTCCTTCCCTATCACATCCAAGCACACTGGATAACTTGCAAATGAATCTATCACTGTAAAGTGTGATGTGAGTTTTGATTCGATTTTGATCAAATGCAGTTCATTAGGGCAATTAGAATTGGATGACTCCCCAATCTTATTCAGCTTAAGTATCTACATATATTTGAGGCTATTGTGAAGCTTGTAAAAAGTGACAGAGGGTTCTCTCTGACCCAAACACAAATGTTGAACTCCAACCCAAATAGACTATGACAGATGGGAGGAATTCAGGTTTTTCAAACGAAATGTAGCTCTTAACATCCATTTAATGCTGAGAGGAAATAAAACATTACTGGCCAGGGCCCGGTTTCTCAAAAGTATCTTAAGGCAAAGTTCATCGTTAGAACCTTCGTAGGACCATCATTAAATCTCCGAGCTGTTTCTAAAACCGTTGTTAATTAACGCTGCACTTGAAAATGCTCGTCATCTAACGCCAGCCTCAGGCCACTTGTAGAGCAGCTAAGTGTGTCGTTAGATGCTTTTTTTGCCCTCTCGTGTCACTTTATACACAGAATATCTCTACTAAACATCTCTCTGTGACCGCTGACAACTTCAGAATAAAGTTGATTACAAATACAAAGTTGCCAATGTCTTTGCAATTGATACAAACAAGCAACGTGTAAAAATATGCTTCAAATGACTGAATTAAAATATGACTGAATTAAAATATAAATACAGTAGGCTATAGGCCTATTTTAATCATATTGAAATACATTTCATGTTCAATAAATGCAGTTATATTTTGATACTGTCTGTAATTTGTCTCAATATATTTAATGGTGTAGCTTAACATGCACAATTTTGGGGGGGTAAGAATTAGAATAAGCTGGTAATATCTCTCTAGGAGCTGATTCGTCATCAGATGTGTGAAATATTTCTAATGTTTAGGTAAGATATGAATTGAGAAAGCTGATACAAGAACAGCACTAACTTTCTTCGGATCCTATCCGTATCGACACATGCTCCAACAACGCACTTAGCATGGTGTTTTGGGAATGCATGTTACATTTTTGGCCGGTGTAGGAAAGATGCATTGTTAAAACACTCGTAAGCCAAAGTTCCATTGCTGTCAGTAAACCGGGCCCAGTTTGACTTTCCCTGTTTCCCATTACATGTGGCCTCAGGTATTTTCAGGACAAATAAATCAACTCACTAACTGTTATCTTATAAGTACCACAGAGGCTGTAGTGAAATGATTATGAAACTTTCTCTCCAGACTTCCTCTGTTGGAACAAAAATGTCAATTTGGAATATATATATATTTTAAAAAACGTGAAGTGCAATTGTATCAAGTCTCCTGGCCTTTTTTTAAAGACATTTAAAAAATATATTTAGAATATTGAATAGAAATAGAATACATAGATATAGAATTTAAAAATATTGAAATCAAAAGTCTTGAGAAAAAACCTTCAGGACTACATTTGCATTTACAGTTGAATCCTAGGTCACCTCTTGGGTGTGTTTAATGCTTGCCTTCATACCGACCTTCTGCCATCCTGGGATATTCGGTAAGGCTCATGTCTCTCATCGTTGTGTGCTTGTAAACAAACTGTGACTGGGAACTACCGGTAAGCTTCATAATGTAAAATAATGTGACAGGTAGAGATTTTTACTTAAAAAGTAGATACAGGACAATAAATACATTGCAGTGCTTGAGGCGTCACTACAGATCAAGGTTCGATCCCAGGCTGTCACAAACGGCCATGACAGGGAGTCCCATAGGGCGGCGCACAATTGGCCCAGTCCGGATTAGGGGAGGGTTTGGCCGAGGGGGCTTTACTTGGCTCATCGCACTCTAGCGGCTCCTTGTTTAAATAAAGCGCCGGCCCGCCACAAGTAAAATATCAAGTTTCAACAATATTGGCGGTATTGAAAAAACATCCCGTGGCTATTTCTGCAGATCTAAAATGCTTCTTATTAAAATTTATGTTCGGCATCAGACACATTTTTTGCTTCAGTTGCATTTCTCCAATTGGACGAGAACTCATGAATGGGCATTCTATCAGCAGACAGCACTCTGACTGATGTGTAGCTACTTTTCTCCGGTACTTTTCTCAGTGTAGCCAACTTTTCTCCGGTAAAATGCTAGATTAACTTCAAACAGAACATTAGGAACTTTCTTCTACATTCTTTCTATGATAAATATGAAGGCTGTGAGTTACACTTGAAATGAAGCTATTTTCTACCGAATGTGTTGCACTATAGTTGCATGCCCCTGCTCACTCTATTGAAGAAGAAAACACTTGACTTTATATAAAACACGGGAAATGGTTTAAAACTGAGATTTCTTGAAGATCTGCATTCTGAAAATGCACATTTTGGAACTCTAACGTGAACCCTGATTGTACCAATTGTTGTTCTCTTAATTTGTGTCACTTTCTACTTGCTTACTGTCTATGTGACCTAAAGTTTTATTGTATGTTTGGGTTTTCTAATTGGGGGAGTTGAGAGACATTTAAAGCTGGGGGAGAGAGAGTGAGTAAAATGTCCCATCGAGAGCACACACACGGATGTCTGAGTCCAATTTCACACCAGCAACCCTGCCCTCCTCTCCTCTGTCTCCAGTGATGGTGTAGAGGGGTTGGGTGACAGAGAAATGTGATTAGCGGATTTTAAGAGCCAAACGGGAAGGGCAGTCTGCATCAAGATCAAGAAGCAGAAAATAGCATTGGAAGAGTAAATCCTTTCTAAACAACAGTTCACAAGCATTTCGCTACACCCGCAATAACATCTGCTGAACACGTGTAAGTGACAAATAAAATTTGATTGATTGAAATGTAAACTCGAATTGAAACATTTAACAACATAGACTCATTCCAAGACACTAGTCGTGAGAAACCCCGTGCATGCTGCAGCGCAGGGTTCTCGCGTACCTTATACCCGCCCATGCGGTCCTCCTGTCGGAATGGTCGGCTGTTCTTCAGCCAGCGCATCTTAGGGCGTGGGTTGCCCCCGGCAGCACAGCGGAACTTGACTGTGTTGGCAGCAGGCACCGCGTGCAGCCTCTTCTCCATCTTCTCCAACATCGTCCAATAGGGCGCCCCTAAAGAAAAGACACGACCAATCAAGTCATATTCTGTCTATTCTAAACTCAATAACAGAATTATAGCAAATCAGGAACATGTAACATATTATATTTGGTAAGTACCAGAAAGTATACATTGTTACCACATAGTGAATTAGTTATTACCATGTAAATAGCAGCTTAAAACCGGATTGTAAAATAAAACTTAGGTATGTAAGGTATGACCGAGGGGGCAAATCCTTAACTGCTATTCACACATACCTGGCCCCCTTCACAACACAGGGCTGTCTGGATAATACAACTCAGCCATTAATTCACAGGCTACAGCCCTAATGGCACCCTATTCCCTATAAATTGCACTAAATAGAGAATAGGGTTCCATTTGGGACATGGCATGTGTTACAGGATCAGCTTAAAAATTGCAGATAGATGGTGGCTACATCAAAGTAATTGTCTGCATCATTTCCAATCCCCTATATATTTTGGGGGAAATGATTCTGACCCCTTCACTTTTTCCACATTGTGTTACATTACAGCCTTATTCTAAAATTGATTCAATCATTTTTTTTATTTCCTCAAACTACACACAATACCCAATAACGACAAAGCAAAAACAGGTTTTTAGACATTTTTGCAAATGTATTAAAAATAAAATACTGAAATATTGGAAAGGCACACACCTGTCTATAGAAGGTTGACAGTGCATGTCAGAGCAAAAACCAAGCCATGAGGTCAAAGGAATTGTCCGCAGAGCTCCGAGATAGGATTGTGTTGAGGTACAGATCTGGGGAAGGGTACCAAAAAATGGCTACAGCATTGAAGGTCCCCAAGAACACAGTGGCCTCCATCATTCTTAAATGGAAGAAGTTTGGAACCACCAAGACTCTTCCTAGAGCTGGCCGCCCGGCCAAACTGAGCAATCAGAGGAGAAGGGCTTTGGTCAGAGAGGTGACCAAGAACCCAATCGTCACTCTAACAGAGCTCTAGAGTTCCTCTGTGGAGAAAGGAAGAACCTTCCAGAAGGACAACAATCTCTGCAGCACTCCACCAATCAGACCTTGATTGTAGTGGCCAGACGGAAGCCACTCCTCAGTAAAAGGCACATGACAGCCCGCTTGGAGTATGCCAAAAGGCACCCAAAGACACCCAAAGACTCACACCATGAAAAACAACATTCTCTGGTCTGATGAAACTAAGATTGAGCTCTTTGGCCTGAATTCCGAGCATTACGCCTGGAGGAAACCTGGCAACATCCCTACAGTGAAGCATGGTGGTGGCAGCATCATGCTGTGGGGATGTTTTTCAGCGGCTGGGCCTGGGAGACTAGTCAGGATTGAGGGTAAGATGAACAGAACAAAGTACAGAGAGATTCTTGATGAAAACCTGCTCCAGAGTGCTCAGGACCTCAGACTGGGGTGAAGGTTCATCTTCCAAAAGAACAACGACCCTATGCACACAGCCAAGACAACGCAGGAGCGGCTTCGGGACAAATCTCTGAATATCCTAGAGTGGTCCAGCCATAGCCCGGACTTGAACCCGATCGAACATCTCTGGAGAGACCTGAAAATAGCTGTGCAGAGACACTCCCCATCCAACCTGACAGAGCTTGAGAGGATCTGCAGAGAAGAATGGGAGAAACTCCCCAAATACAGGTGTGCCAAGCTTCTAGCTTCAAACCCAAGAAGACTCGAGGCTTTAATCGCTGCCAAAGGTGCTTCAACAAAGAATAGCATAAAAGGTCTGAATACTTATCTAAATGTGATATTTGAGTTTTATATTTTACACCCAAACTATGTTAGAAATATTTATTTCTTGCACAGAATAGAAAAGGTCAACTTTTGTACCATGGGAGATAGTAGATTGACATAGGCTAATGCTTTTGCTGTTCGTTAGGTCTACTCATCTTGTTGGCTGATGAAAAGTAAATGTGTACAGTTCTTCCCATATCTTCAATAATCAGAATTGGATAACAACTTGCGCAGTTGCCCCCGATTTTCCGTGTTCACTTATAGCCTGTGAGAAAGACCCGATCACGTGACAGAGAGCCATTGAGAGGCAGAGGTGCTTTGGAGTGCCCAGCCGGGAGAAGGGAATATTAATTATTATATTCGGCCCTAGGGCACAACAGAAAAAGGCTGTAACTACCAATTGAGGAGAAAAAAAGGGGTAAAAAAAAATGGATATTAAAATCTTAAATCTAAACATTTAGCCCAGAGTTTGTATCACAACTAAAGTTACATAAATAACTCTAAATTAAGCATATAGGAGTACCCCCCCCAAAAAAAAATTTGTTTGGAGAAAATATCCTTTCTATTTTATTCAGCTATGTTCAATTGTATTCTTCATAATATAAAATCATGCCATTTAATTCTAATCAAATCTTGTCTGCTATATGAACTAGTGTATCCCACAGCCATAAAGCACAGCCAGATCAGGGCCTAACATAATGACAACTCAGAGCATGCTATTCTGTTCTTCTGAAAATGACTACATGCTGTATTACATGGATTTATTAGACGTTTTAAAATGTAGATGTTCCAACGGTCTGCATCAGTGGCTTGTAGGCTACGCATGGAAACCAGGAGGAGCTAAATGTGTTTGTTAATTAACGGGTAATTACCATGAGAGTGGCAGTTATTTGCATATCTGAACAATCCAAAACATTGCCACCTACTATTAATCTCAATGCTGCTATGGTTTTTATTTCATAAAGCAACTTGTGTTTCCTCACCAGGCAACGGGTAGCTGATGGTTAGCTAAGGTGAAGCAAGAAAGTAGCCTGCGCGATGTGTATAATCGGAAGCGGAGCCGGAGCGGAGCTTGTCTGCCCACACTCATCACTTGTCTCCAGCAGCTCAACAGCTGATAAAATCAAATCAAATTTGATTGGTCACATACACGTGTTTAGCAGATGTTATTGCAGGTGTAGCGAAATGCTTGTGTTTCTAGCTCCGACAGTGCAGTAATATCTAACCATTTCACAACATATACCCAACACACAAATCTAAGTAAAGGAATGGAATTAAGAACATATAAATATATGGACGAGCAATGTCAGAGCGGCAGAGAGTAATATACAGTAGAATATAATACAGTATATACACATATGAGATGAGTAATGCAAAATATGTCAACATTATTAAAGTGACTAGTGTTCGATTTATTAAAGTGGCCAGTGATTTCAAGTCTTTGTATATAGGCAGCAGTCTCTAATGTGCTAATGATGGCTATTTAATGTAGGCTGTGCCAGGTGTGAGGCGTCCTTCCCACTTCTGAACAGAACTGTGCTGCTAATATTGTGCTTATCACCGAAAGCTCTTCATCTCTCCCAAAAACTCATGTCCAGTCCACTTAGTAGTCATATTTTAGTCACAGAGATAATTTTGTCTCGTCTCGTTTTAGTCAACTGAAATGAAAAATATTTTTTGTTTCGTTATGTTTTTTTCTGGTCTATTTAGTCAGTTATAGTCTCATCAATTGCCACTGAAAAATAGGTGTGTGACAAATATTTTAGTCACTAAAAGCAAAACAAATTAAATGGTTGGTGGAAATATAATTGGTTATTCTAAGCACTGAGGTTAATAGAGTATATGAACATTGTTTCCAGAGAAAAGTGATATATTATTTGGTATCTGGAAGTGTGAACTGTCAGATTCAATAAAACTCTAATGTTCTAAGACTGAGTGGAATTTATTTTAATTGCATTGAATAACATTTTTATTCCTGTCCCTCAAACTCAAATTCTACATCATGTTGGCCAATTCAATTCGAATTTTAACTCTTGAATTGAATGGGAGTCAATTCAACATTTCTGAAATGAGCCCAACCCTGCTCAAATTACAATTTTCATCCTCCTATCATCGGAGAAGTTATGTATGTTGGGGAGAAGGAATATTTATCACCCGTAAATAATCATTATGTTCAGGAAGGGAAAAAAAATGTCATGTTTGTTGTGAGTGAGCAATGTTTGGTTTGTAGAGGGTAAGTTACCCACGCACTGATCACGGTCCATCATTCAAACACACCCCAATTGGGACATATGTGACTCGTTTCAGGAAACTAGGCTTTTGTCGTGCGTCACAACTTCACAGGAGAGCAATTTGAACATAAAATGTGTTTTTGGCCAGAAATGCCCCCTGGAACATGTGAACATTTATGTGCCTTAATAACAAACTTGTAAGCCATCTGTAAACTTATACAACTTATACAATTGCTAAATTATGAGCCTAGTTGATTAAGCCATGGAAAAAGTCAGCTACCTTCCCGCTAGCCATGATTGGCTGAGACATGCCGAGAGATAAGTTTGGATTGGTCTGCCATGTAACACACTTCTGTCTATAACATGAGTGGGTCAGTATATGTAGGTAATCCTTTCTAATGCAGCTTCTTTTTTTTTGATATCACGTAGTAGAACTGCAAAAGTGTTACTCTCCACTTTCTGAAGGACCGAGTTTTGAAATCAGTGGAATTAGAGTATGATAGCTAAGGAGATAAAGAAAATTCAGTCCGTTTGATTGCAAATATGCAGACAGAGTCGAAAAGAGAACACACAGAAGGTTGTTGTATAAAACACCTGTCTCCGGATTACATCTTCAAACTAAGGGCAACCATGGCATCTGTGACAGAGAGAGAGATGCGTCCATCCATGTATACAGTTAAGAGAGTCTAGCTAGCTACATTTTCAGATATTACACGTTTCTAATTTTGTCAGAAAGTCATTTTCATTTCAAGTGTTCTGTTAGCTAGCAAGCTAACATTATCTGGCGGGCTCGCTAGCTAACGTTACATGTATGATCTGTGTAGTAATATTATTCGTATCTCAGAGCCATTTGCATTGCTAGTTATTGCCTAACGCTAGCTAGCTAACATTGAACCTGCTTGGTTAGCTACCTCCAGATATAACAAGCACAGTAGTAAAGTTATGAGTTGGGATTATGGTTCATTGTTTAGCTAGCTAGCTACATGTCTAAACAAAAGACAGCACTATGCAAGGAACCATTTCAGTAGAATGTTCATGATGTCACTGCAAAAACTGTCGTTAGACGTAGCTGGTAAATTCGCTCTGGCTATCTACTACGATTTCAGAGCACTCTCGTTTGAGTGTGCCAGAGCGCAGAATTACTGACAAATTTACAAACACTCAACACCCGTTGAATATGGCCGGTGTCAGTAAGCATTGGCAAAACATCTTAATTAAATAGTTGCCAGCAGCACAGTTGCAGTCACCAACACTCTGGATAACATAAAAACAGCCTAACCACCTCTGCTGGGGCAAGTAAAATGGTCAGAGTGAGCTGTTCTCTCAATTGTGTCTGGAAGTAGCTAGCAAGCTAGCAAGCTAGCCAGTTAGCCTGGGTGCTTGACTGCTGATGTTAGGTCAGAACGCTCTAATCAACCGTACTCCTCGGGCAGAGCGTCCAGTGTGCACTCCAAACGCGCCAAGAGCGAAACACTCTGAATTTACGAACAGAAAATCTGACAACACTCGAACGCCCAGAAAACCCTCTGGCACTCCAGATTAAATTTATGAACACACCGTAGTAAACCAGCCTTTAGTCTTTAAACCTTTGGTTGTTTACTACATAGCCTCGCGTGAGTCCTTAAAGAGATGGGTGGGACTAAAGCTTAAGAGGGTGTGAACGAGGCTGAATGGGTGTAGACAAAGAAGAGCTCTCCAGTATCTGTACAAAAACATTGAAGGGTAATTTTCTCAAAGGTGATTTTACAAGTTTATCAACTTTCAAAGCATAATTACTTTCCCATTGTTCCTCAACTGTAGTGTATGATATACCAGTTTGTAGCTGTGTCTATGCTTTTATCCAATGTAAAAAACACAATTTCAAATTATGCTACGTAATACCGAATCGAGCCGGTCGATCACACATAGAGAATTAAGAACACCACTCTTCTGTTTGGCCTACATAACTGCAGCTCATTAACCCCATATCTCTCCACCCCTCCCTCCCTTTCTTTCCCCCACTCTCCCCCCCTCGGTCTCTCAGTCAGCTGTAGTTCACTGAAGACCCTTCTCTTTATCTCCCTCTCACGCTCTCTCTCTCAAACACTACTCAGTTTCTTTCTTTTTCTCTCTGCACCTGGGAGAGTGATTGCATAAGCAGATGAACTCACTGAGGAAGAGAAATTTGGAGCAAAACAACAAGACCAATGGCCACCCCACCATCACTTCCTATATCTCTTCGACAGGAGCAGGGAGAACATGGGGAACACTCCAGGGTTACACTGGCTTTGAGACACTCCTGACCTTGCTTCAATCAGATTGACCACTGAGGGAATGGACAGGAGTTTAGCCTTCTTGTTCTTGGGCCTCTGCGCTTCCCTATCCACCCCTCTCTCTCTTCCCACTCCTCTCTCCCTTTCCCACCCACCAGTGCACTCGGAATACTATCGGAGTCAGTCACCTCCCATAATTTTCTCTGGCATGCAAACTGAGCAGTACACATACTTTGATACAGAAGTAAACCATGCTCTTCCTTCCGGGATGAACTAACACACTTTAATTAGGCTAGTTAGCTTCTCTTCAGCCCCTTTCCTTCACTCTCACTATCTCCACCTCCTCTTTCCATTTCTCCCCATATTCTCTATCTTTCAACTCGTATTTTCTGTACAGACATTCAGTATTCTCTCACTTTCATCATCTTTCCCTCTCCATCTTCTTCAACACTCCGCCATACAGACAGATTAAGGTGGTGTATGCCCACGTCGGGAGCTCGTCTCTCGGGTGAACTATGACCCTTAAGCCCTCTGGATCCGGACAGCTCATCTCACTGTTTACTCTGTGGCATTCTGGGGTAAGCCCATGTTATTCTCGAACAATAACGTACTGTATATTCAAAATGAGAAGTGAGGCACAAACATAAGTGGCAAATCATAGTACTAATTGCTTAAAGTTGTAACACAAGGGCATGAAATCCACAAATTTGCCCAATACTGTAGACATTAATTTAGAAGTACAATACTAGAACTACATATATACAGTACATAGGTCAAACATAACAAAACAGCAAATTATATTAGACTTTTATAAAATTGAGGCATCAAATCCAGTAATTTTACATCAACTGTCCGGTCTACGGACCCTACAGATGTGTCAAACGAAAACAAACGGGAGCAATTAAGGTTGATCTCCTTAACAGACTAGAGAACAACAGAACCAACGGGACTGGAACCCCACATCCACTCTGACCTTCTACTGACGTCAATGCTCCCCCGAAAAACAAAGCCTTCAACATGATCCTTCCGCTGGGCCATGTTTGTTTCCTCCAATCACACCCAACCTCCTGATGCTGGGCAGTGGGTACAACTTAGCTCGTAACCTTTTCTCCTTGTATTTTGGGGGGTCCGGGTTGTGATTGTGTTGTGTTGTTGTTCAATGTCTTTTTTAGAAAGTGGAATAAAAGTGTTCAGAGTAGAAGCTAAGGCAGACACTGAAACCTAATCCCCACCCCCCCTATTATGTCCTTCCTTTTCCCCCCTCCCATACCTCTACATCCCCCCTCCAGAAGTGGGCCAGGGAACAGAGCTCCACAGCGTACACAGAGAAGTGCTGGTGCTGATCCAAACCAGAACGCTGTAGTTAAAGGCCTCAACCTTCCCCTTTTTTTCCCTTTTCATTTTCCCCCACTCTTCCCTCTTTCTTTCTTTTTATATTCCAGGTTTTGAAATCATAGAAAAAACAGCAGGAGAAAATTGGACAGAGCTGCCAAAACAGCTGTTACTTTGTTTTCAAACAGCTTATTACCACCAGAATTATAATTTTTTCCTCTCCATTTTCCTCTCCTTGCAGAGTTCCTATCCACCGTATTAAATGGATTTCAGGTAATTACAGTTGGCCCTAAAGGGGGGGTTCAGCCCACAGTGAGGCAGGATGCCTGTGGAAAATTTTAAGAAGATGTGGAAGCTCTCATCTTCACTTCAGCCCTGTGACACACACACACACACACACACACACACATTCATTGCACTCGGAAAGTTCACTTTTTCCACATTTTGTTACGTTACAGCCAAATTAATAAAATAGATTTTTCCCCTCATCAATCTACAAACAATACCCCATAATGACAAATCAAATATTTAAATTAAAAAAAAATGTTTGCAAATATATATATATTTTTTTAACAGAAATATCACATTTACATAAGTATTCAGACCGTTTACTCAGTACTGTTTTGACGCACCCTTGGCAGCGACATCAGCCTCTAGTCTTCTTGGGTATGATGCTACAATCTTGGCACAGCTGTATTTGGAGAATTTCTCCTATTCTTCTCTGCAGATCCTCTCAAGCTCTGTCAGGTTGGATGGGGAGCATCGCTGCACAGCTATTTGTGGCCAGAGGCCACTCCTGCGTTGTCTTGGCTGTGTGCTTAGGGTCGTTGTTCTGTTGGAAGATGAACCTTCACCCCAGTCTGAGGTCCTGAGCGCTCTGGAGCAGGTTTTCATCAAGGATCTCTATGTACTTTGCTCCGTCTCTCTGTACTTTGCTCCGTTTAGTCCCTCGATTCTAACTTGTCTCGAAGGCCCCTCCGCTGAAAAACATCCCCACAGCATGATGCTGCCACAACCATGCTTCACCGCTTCACTTGGTTTCCTCCAGATGTGACGCTTGGCATTCAGGCCAAAGAGTTCAATATTGGTTTCATCAGACCAGAGAATCTTATTTCCCATGGTCTGAGAAACCTTTAGGTGCCTGTTGGCAAACTCCAAGTGGGCTGTCATGTGCCTTTTACTGAGGAGTGGCTTCCGTCTGGCCACTCTACCATAAAGACCTGATTGGTGGAGTGCCGCAGAGATTGTTGTTCTTTTGGAAGGTTCTCCCAACTCCACAGAGGAACTCTGGAGCTCTGTCAGAGTGACCAAATGGTTCTTGGTCACATTAGTGACCAAGGCCCTTCTCCCCCGATTGCTCAGTTTGGCTGGACGGCCAGCTCTAGGAAGAGTCTTGGTGGTTACAAACTTCTTCAATTTAAGAATGATGGAGGCCGCTGTGTTCTTGGGGACCTTCAATGCTGCAGACATTTTTTGTACCCTTCCCCAGATCTGTGCCTCGACACAATCCTGTATCGGAGCTGTACGGACAATTCCTTCGACTGCATGGCTTGGTTTTTGCTCTGGTAGGCACTGTCAACTGCGGGACCTTATATAGACTCGGTGTGTGCCTTTACAAATCATGTCGAATCAATTAAATTTACCACAGGTGTACTCCAATCAAGTTGTAGAAACATCTCAAGGTTGATCAACATAACAACAACATGTGGAAAAAGTGAAGGGGTCAGAATACTTTCTGAATGCACTATACACTCTCACACACACACTACACAAAGCCCATCCCCCATCACGTCCCTAACCCAGTCCAGATGAGAGTTTACATAATGGATGAGTCCAGCTGACTGGCTCCTTCGGGCCTGACAACCTGAGAGATTCCGGCTACAGCAGGAATGCTAGGAATTCTTCTTCCCTAGAGTGCCTAGAAGGTCTGATAGAGATATGGCCTGACTACCCCAGGTGCTCCCGACATAAAAAAAATACAATAGTATACGATGGTATAAATACAATAGTAATAACTGTAGTGTTTTGCTGACTGTAGTTTTTACTGTAGTATAATGTAGCTCCTGAGTGGCGCAGCAACCTAAGGCACTGCATCTCAGTGCTAGAGGCGTCACTACAGTGATTGGGAGTCCCATTGTGCGGCACACAATTAGCCCAGCGTCATCCGGGTTTGGCCGGTGTAGGCCGTCATTGTAAATAAGAATTTGTTCTTAACTGACTTGCCTAGTAAAATAAAATAATGAAGGAAAAAAAGTATACTGTAGTATTTACAGTTAACTATAGTATAAATACTGTAGTAAAAGAAAACTCTAGTATATACTATAGTAATTCAGGTAGTGTTTTTTCAGATTGTAGTATACTTTAGTACTTACTGGTGTTTTTGCAGACTGTACTATACTGTAGTATTTACTGTAGTGTTTTTGCGGACTGTAGTACACTGTAGTATTTAGTGAGTGTTTTTGCGGACATTAATGTAGTACTTACTATACAGCCTTTCTTATATTATCTTTAAAATAGAAGTGGGGGCTTTTTCCTTTCGGAAACCTACTGGAGAAATACGGAGAAAAACACACATAACCTGTAGGTACAGTGCCTTCAGAAAGCATTCATACCCCTTGACTTATTCCACATTTTGCGGAATGGGTTAAGTAAAAAAAAAAAAAATCGCACCCATCTACACACAATAAAAAGTGAAAACATGTTTTTAGAAATGTTTGCGGATTTATTGAAAAATGAAATACACTAACATTTAATTTACATAAGTATTCACACCCCTTAGTCAATACGTTGTAGAAGCACCTTGGCAGTGATTACAGTGTTGAGTCTTTCCGGGTAAGTCTCTAGAGCTTTCCAAACCTGGATTGTGCAACAATTGCCCATTATACTTCCAAAATGTTTGAACTCTGTCAAATTTGTTGTTGATCATGGCTAGAAAACCATTTCCAGGTCTTGTCATAGCTTTTCAAGTAGAATTTGCAAATAAATTCATAAAAAATCCTACAATGTGATTTTCTGGATTTTTCCCCCTAATTTTGTCTGTCATAGTTGAAGTGTACCTATGATGAAAATTACAGGCCTCTCTCATCTTTTTAAGTGGGAGAACTTGCACATTTGGTGGCTGTCTAAATACTTTTTTGCCCCACTGTATTTAAAGTCACCATTGGCCTCATGGTGAAATCCCTGAGTGTTGGTGTAACCTTAATTGGGGAGGATGGGCTAGTGGTAACGGCTAGAGCAGAATTTCTGGAATGGTGTCAAATACGCCAAACACATGGTTTGATGCCATTCCATTGGCACCTTTCCAGCCATTATTATGAGCAGTCCTCCCCTCAGGCTCTTCCATTGGTGTCTGAAGATATATTGATACACCATCCAAAGTGTAATGAATAATTTCACCATACTCAAAGGGATATTCAACATCTGCTTTTTAAAATTTTTACCCATCTACTAATAGGTGCCCTTTGCGAGGTATTGGAAAACCTTTCTGGTCTTTGTGGTTGAATCGGTGTTTGAAATTCACTGCTTGATTAAGGGATCTTACAGATTGTATGGTGTGCGGTACAGAGATGAGGTAGTAATGTTAAACACTATTATTGCACAAAGAGTGAATCCATGCAACTTGTTTTGTGACTTGTTAAGCAAATTTCTGCTCCTGAACTTATTTAGGCTTGCCATAACAAAGGGGTCAATTTGTAAAAATTTGAAAAACATAATTCCAATTTGACATTATAGGATAGTGTGTAGGCCTGTGAAAAAAATCTAAGTATATACAGTCGTATTTACTATATAAAAATGTATTTTTTCGCAGACTGTAGTGTTTTTGCGGACATTACTGTAGTATTTACTACAGTGTTTTATTTCAGGATAATACAATAATATGTACTATTACAACATTATATAGTAAGTACTACACATGATCGAGAGATACTACAGTATATAGTATAGTATTCCACAGTATACTACATTTTATTATAGAATTCTAAACTGTAGTCTTTTTGAATGTGGGTCACAAACACCCTCAGAACAAACATACATTCACAGCACAAACAGACTTCCAGACTCAGTACATACAGAGGAACGCAACGGTATAGCTGATACCTCGCAAGAGATTTTAAATAATATAAAATAACCAGAGTAGGTAATATACATACAAAACTGTCTTCTCTGTTTCCCGTAGAATTTTAAAAAGTAACTTTAGTCATGATGACATTTGATCTCATGGTCAATAGTCCAAGCGTTTGCCCTCAGTTCCACAACAGTGTTATCATATAACAAGGAGGGTAAAAACAATCACAAAAAAAAAGTTCACATATTGCCCACAGGCCCCCACTACAGAAGACAATAGTCATGGCCTCTGCTGCCCACACTGTCCCCACAATACTATGCCCATACTCACTTATCTGCTCTCCGTCCGCCCCCACGTCCTCAGATCGCTCTGTGTCGTCCTCATCGTCCCCAGACGAGATGGCATCTGTAGAGATGACCACGGTTACTTACTGCCATCTCTGGCACCCTCAGGACAGCTGCAGCCAAACATATACACTCACACTGCTAGGCAGGCACACACACGGGCACGCATGCACACTACTACAGTACACACATGCTCACTGCAGCACATGCTCATACGTGCACTGATGTGTTGAGGATCAGGTGATGTAATATTGACATGAGTCACTAACCTATGTAAGAAAAGCTAAATAACTATAAATGAACTACATGAACCAAAAAAATAAACACCCAGTCCACAGCCCTTCCATGGCCATTCCCTAACTACACCATTGCAAAGGCAGCACCACCTCCCAAGAACAGGGATGTAGGTGCAACTCGAACCCTCACAGGTAAAGTAGCTGAAGCCACATTGCAGTTCAGCGACTATCCACTCTGCCTACACTGACTGTCCTTTTCATGACACGGCGTATCTGTATTACCAGAGCAATATAAAAGCATAGTGTAAGACCTACACCATGCCCTTGTCCTGCCCTGACAAGCTGGCCGGCTGACTGGCTGGTTACTCTCTGTCCCGCCTCCTTCATGGCACCCTGACTCACCTGTGACGTTCACTATGAAGCAGAGCGTGTCGCTGCCCTGAGGGCCCACAGTGCTGCACGCGTACAGCCCAGAGTCCTTGGGCGTGGCGTCGCGGATCTGCAGAACCTCCTGTTCTATCAGGGTGCGGTTGTTGGCCCCGAGAGTGGAACCATCCTTAGTCCAGGTGATGGCCCCGGGCTCCCCGGCCAGAAGGCAGCTGAGCTTCAGCAGTTCCCCCGGGTGCACCGAGCACACGGTGGGCTTAGAGATTTGGTATTTGGTCGGAGGCTCTGCAGAGCGAAGGAAGGGGAGGAGGAAAGTGAGGAGGGTTGTGCACAGAAAGGAGGAAGGAAACGCAGGGGGAAAGGTGGGAGAATAAGAAATAAGCAATAGTGTAAAAAAAAAAAAACACATAACCCCATGGATGCACTTAAATCAACATCATGCCAAGAGGAGCGATACAGTGAGAGAGAAGAGGCCCAAACAATTTAATCTTAAAACCATAAATTAGGACATCAACCCCATAACCCCTTGTGGATCCATCAGTCAGCCACACTCTAAACATTATCTTGTGTTGGGTTGTACTTTCATGAGTAGAGCATGCAGAAGGTGGAGAGTGGAAAGTGGTGTGGAGGTGGAGCCTGTAAGAATAACAACCAATAATTGTGCCCAGACAGATAGACAGATAGACCTCCCTTTCAGAAGAAATACCAGGCAGCCAGTGTGAAACAGCAGGGAAAGCCAGATACCTCCAAAATGAAAATATATACAGTACCAGTCAAAAGTTTGGACACACCTACTCATTCAAGGGGTTTTCTTTATTTTTACTATTTTCTACAATGTAGAATAATAGTGAAGACATCAAAACTATTAAATAACACATATGGAATCATGTAGTAACCAAAAAAGTGTTAAACAAATCAAAATATATTAATTTTTTTGCCTTGGTGACAGCTTTCGCCACTCTTGGCATTCTCTCAACCAGCTTCACCTGGAATGATTTTCCAACAGTCTTGAAGGAGTTCCCATATATGCTGAGCACTTGTTGGCTGATTTTCCTTCGCTCTGTGGTCCAACCATCTCAATGGGGTTGGGGTCAGGTGATTGTGGAGGCCAGGTCATCTGATGCAGCACTCCATCACTCTCCTTTTTGGTCAAATAGCCCTTACACAGCCTGGAGGTGTGTTTTGGGTCATTGTCTTGTTAAAAAACAAATGATAGTGACACTAAGCGCAAACCAGATGGGATGGCGTATCGCTGCAGAGTGCTATGGTAGCCATGCCGGGTAAGTGTGCCTTGAATTCTAAATAAATCACTGACAGTGTCACCAGCAAAGCACCCTCGCACCATCACACCTCCTCCTCCAATCTTCACGGTGGAACCACACATGCGGAGATCATCCGTTCACCTACTCTGCGTCTCACATGGCGGTTGGAACCCAAAATCTCAAATTTGGACTCAGACCAAAGAGCAGATTTCCACTGGTCTAATGTCCATTGCTCATGTTTCTTGGCCCAAGCAAGTCTCTTCTTATTATTTGTGTCCTTTAGTAGTGGTTTCTTTACAGCAATCGACCATGAAGGCCTGATTCACACAGTCTGCTCTGAACAGTTGATGTTGAGATGTGTCTGTTACTTGAACTCTGTGAAGCATTGATTTGGGCTGCAATTTCTGAGTGTGGTAACTCTAATGAAATTATCCCCTGCAGTAGAGGTAACTCTGGGTCTTCCTTTACTGTGGCGGTCCTCATGAGAGCCAGTTTCATCATAGCGCTTGATGGTTTTTGCGACTGCACTGTCAAAGTTCTTGACATTTTCCGGATTGACTGGCCTTCTTGTCTTAAAGTAATGATGGACTGTCATTTAACTTTGCTTATTTGAGCTGTTCTTTCCATAATATGGACTTGGTCTTTTACAAATAGGGCTATCTTCTGTATACCACCCCTACCTTGTCACAAGACAACCGATTGGCTCAGACGCATTAAGAAGGAAAGAAATTCCACAAATTAACTTCTAACAAGGCACACCTGTTAATTGAAATGTATTCCAGGTGACTGCCTAATGAAGCGGGTTGAGAGAATGCCAAGAGTGTGCAAAGCTGTCATCAAGGCAAAAGGTGGCTACTTTGAAGAATGTCAAATATAAAATACATTTTGATTTGTTTAACACCGTTTTGGTTACTACATGATTCCATGTGTGTTATTTCGTAGTTTTGATGTCTTCACTATTATTCTACAATGTAGAAAATAGTAAACATAAAGAAAAACCCTTGAATGAGTAGGTGTCCAAACTATTGACTGGTACCGCAGTGCATTACTTTTGACTAGAGCCATATGGGACCCGAGCCTTACTTTGGAACCATGTGCCCTGGTCAAAATTGGTGCACTATATAGGAAATAGTGTGCCTTTTGAGATGCTACCTATACGTTGACACGGGAGTGAAAATTAATTCCTGTCCCATCTTGTCAAATTTTTCCCGGTACTGTCCTGATCCTGCAACAGTTATATAACCCCGGGTACTTCCCTATCCTATCCCGATCAAAATTCACTCCCATCCTGTCCCGTGCTAATTTTTCCACACATAAAAAAGGAATAACTTCTGGCTTCAGCTACTTGTCTGTCTGTCCCCTGCTCTGCATGTGTGTAGCCATAGCAACTGCTCCGTTTGGCTGCTGCATAGCGCTCATAAGACACTTGCCTGCACACACAGCTGATAACAACCACATTACGTGATTTTGGCAATGAAGGCAGCCCTTCTACTTGCCCAAAGTCGGATGAACTCATGGATATGGAACGTTGGGTCACGATTTCGAAACATTTGGCCACAACAAGATTAAATGCCGCACATACCCTACTCTTTACCTCAGATGGCATGGGTTTAGTTAAATACGCAAACAATTGGGCTTGACCGGTAACGTTGTTGGTACAGGCCGCTTGTCCCACTCTCGGGTTGGTGTTGGATTAAACCGCTACATGTTTTTTTACAAGCCGTGTAATCCGTTTCTTCATTGTCAAAGACATCTATCAACTTTAGCAAAAACAACGCTCTTTCCTTTTAATGACTCTAATGTTAGTGATGGGTCCTTGGCTGCAACGAGACGTTCCTCTCTTGAAGGCTTCATCATTCCCTGACGTACGTTGGCATCTGAGGTAAAGTAGTGACTGGCAGTGGCTATACAATATTGTTAACCCCCCACCCCCTGTACTGCCCATTCCTGTGGACTGTCGATCCTGACCCAAACTAACCTTTAGAACTTCACTCCCATTCCTGTTCCCATGTCTCTCTGTGATGCCACAGCTGCATGGATTCAATCCACCTTTCTGAACGCATTACGAGTGAGCATCGAAAACCATTAGGCTAATGGTTTAGACACTGATATGATGCCAATGTAAATTGCATATTGCAATGTATATTGAATCCAGGCCCAGTCACCCCCAGGCTCTCCCACACATTCTGACATAACACCTACACACAAGTGTTTCCCTTAGGAAAAAGTTAGCTGGGGGGAGTGGGTAAATGCAGGGTCTTCCTGCGGGTGGCAGAAGATGGGGTCTTTCTGGGGCATACATCTTTCCAACCCCCCCCCACACACACAGACAAAAAGCTGTTTTGTTTGCAGTGGCAGCCACGATTTAGCACCGGCGTGACCCCACACACACAGAAAGAGCGAGAGAGAGAGGATTCTCTGGATCAACTCAGTCTACAGATCTCAACACTCAGTAAAACCCTTTTATTATAAAAAATGAAGAAAAAAAAATTGGCAGAGGTGCAAGATTTTTGGATGTTTAATGATGAGCAAAACACTGTTTGTGTGCGTGCATGTCTGTGCATGTGTTTTCTTTCTCAGGAAAGGGGCTGAGCTGGGAAAGATAAAAAGGATTTAAGGGGAAAATAAACTCCCAACAACAAGAAAAACATTTATTAAAATCTCCAGTTCTGTGTGTGTCTAAAGTGTATTTTGGCTGACTGTCTACATTTGGCTAATTGTACACTAATATTTACAGGCATAGTTGATGAAGATGACTTTATTGGTCAGTCGCATACAAACTGACATTTTTGTTCCCACGTTTAAACCCAACCCCTCCGCAAGACACACATACATACAGTATACAGCTTTTTGGAGATGTACAGGGGCTGACACACTGAGCGCCCGAGGAGCTGTTGTTGTGGGAGGTTAAGGCCTTGCTCAAGGGCACAATGGCAGGCAATGGCATATAGGACTTGATACCCTTCGGTTGCCAGCTAATTTCCCACCAGATTTTTCCAGACGGACCCAGGATTCAATGCAGAAACCCTCCGGTTGCTGTCTTTCCTCTCTAACCGCTAGGCTACCTGCAACCCCAGGTATAGAAGCATTCCCAACCATTCCTGTGCCTCAGCACAACTTTTTCTCTTTCCTTTACTCCTGAAATAATGAACCTTTCCCTCTCTACCCAACACCACCACCCAGTGTGTTTGGTCTGGAGACGAGTGTGTGTTGTTTGATGGGGGCTATATTCAGCACCTTTGTTTTCCCTAGTAGCGGGGGCCACTCTGTAATTTAATTTAATAGTTATTGAATTTGCGTTTCCCTCCATTGTGTAATCAAAGACTTTGGAAAGAGCTGTTGTGTTAGCCTGTTGCCTGATTCAGGCCTTGGCCTCAGTTAGGGAGCTAGGCCTCTCTCTCTGTCTGTTAACACAGAAGAGAGAAGAGAGAGAACGGGTGTACAGAAAGCCGATATGCACAGAACTGAGAGGGGATGGTCATATACTATGACAGGGACCATGCATTGCACATACCCAGAATGGGGGGGTGGGGCAAGTCATGGTAAAAAAAGACAAGTTGGGAAAATGAAAGCAGAGATGGAGGGTAACTAAGAAGAAGAACTGGGAGGGGCTCCCTCATGGTGGCACTTTGAAAGATATGCTTAAGTGTTACTTTTAGGTGTTCTATATCAATTCAATTTCAATTTAAGGGCTTTAGTGGCATGGGAAACATATGCTAACATTGCCAAAGCAAGTGAAGTTGATAATAAACAAAAGTGAAATAACCAATTCAAATTAACAGTAAACTTTACACTCACAGAAGTTCCAAAAAGAATAAAGACATTTCAAATGTCATATTATGTCTATATACAGTGTTGTAACAATGTGCAAATAGTTAATGTACAAAACCACTTTGTGTGCATTTGTCCCTCTCCATGAAGGCCTCTCCTCCCTCATTCCGCTCTTTCACGTCCTCTTCCCCTCCTCCTGTCCTTTTCCTCCCCCCATGACACTGTTGACCTGACCCTGATCCCATCGCTAAACCTGTTGACACCTTCAGGATTACCAACTATTCATGTGAACCATGGGGACCACCACAAATCACACCTTGAAACACACACACACCCACCAGGGTTTCTGCCAGGAAAATTTGGCGCCGTCCAAATGACTGGTAAGATTTTCATTTATCGGACATTTGAGAAATGTACCGTACGTCCATATGCATTGGGTGCGTAACCCAAGCAGCCAGCGCCATCAATAACCAAGGGATATTTGCTAGATGAGCCACATTTACAGTATGTGTCCTTAAAAACAGCCTATAACTTAATAACAAAAACACTATTCCTTGTGTTTCAATGTCTAGCAAATGCAAAACTTTAAAGCCAATTGTTTTATTGGTTTTTACTTACCTAAAACAATAATTGTCCACCTCATGGTTCAGCTGTCGGAGATTTGAGCCCTAAATGCATCAGGGTATTGCATGCATAGGCCTATGGGCGTAGGCATCCACTGTATGATTTTAATATTGAAAAATATGTTTAAAGGAAAAGAAGCCTAGGTCTAGCCCCAGAGAGAGAGAGAGAGAGATGCTGGCTGCATGCTATGACACCGACATGCATTTCTTTATCCTTGTCAGATACAGTGATTCTTCCTTTAAAACTTACGAGCTTATGTCACGACCATTAGTGGTAGATGGTGGCATTCTGTAATTTACCACACTATCACAAGGGGCAGTTAGAGCGCTGATCTATCGATAGTCTAAACTGTGGCAATTAATGGAGGCGTTTTTTGTCTAAAATTCTCTCGTCTGGCACTAGAGTCCTGCATCAGGCAACAACAAACTGTTGGTGGTCCTGGAGTTAAAAGAGAACTTGGGTATATACAATGGGGGATTTTCACTTGACATGTGGAATGAGGAATTTCGAAAAATACGCACAGTGGGCTTTTGGTTTCTCTCCCTCTAAAAACAGAAACAAATAATTCTAAATAACAAACTGGCTTTATTTACATATAAGTAAGAAAATCTCACCCCATTTTCAAGAATGGCCGTTTCCCTATTATTTAGATTACAATCGCTCACTTTTGGTTATTTGAAACAAAATAATTGTTATTTTTTTTATAACAAGCCATAGAAAGTTGGTTGCAATTTCAGTTTAAAAAAAAACATTAAAAGTAAGGAACTTGTCTGTTGGCCCTGTATTAAAGACCATAATTGTGATAAACAAAAATATGTACCAGTTTTTTTAAGGACCACGGGTAACAAGTCGAATAAAGAAGTTTTGAGGTATTGCTCACCTGAGGGAGAGTACCTTACGATAAGCTGTAGACCACTCTATCTACCAAGAGACTTCTTATCTATTTACCACCACAGACCGATGCTGGCACTAAGACAGCACTCAGCGAGCTGTATAAGGCCATAAGCAAACAAGAAAATGCTCATCCAGAAGCGGCGCTCCTAGTGAACTTTAATGCAGGCAAACTTAAATCAGTTTTACCACATTTTTACCAGCATGTCACATGTACAACCAGAGGGAAAGCAAACTCTAGACCACCTTTACTCTACACAGATGCATACAAAGCTCCTCCCCACCCTCCATTTGGCAAATCTGACCATAATTATATCCCCCTTATTCCTGCTTACAAGCTAAAACTAAAGCAGGAAGTACCAGTGACTCGCTCAATACGGAAGTGGTCAAATGATGTGGATGCTACGCTACAGGACTGTTTTGTAGGTACAGACTGGAATATGTTCCAGGATTCATCCAATGACATTGAGGTGTATACCACCTCAGTCATCGGCTTCATCAATAAGTGCATCGAAGACGTCCCCCCCACAGTGAGAGTACGTACATACCCCAACCAGAAGCCATGGATTACAGGCCACATCCGCATCGAGCTAAAGGCTAGAGCTGCCACTTTCAAGGAGCGGGACACTAATCCGGACGCCTATAAGAAATCCCGCTATGCCCTCAGATGAACCATCAAACAAGCAAAGCGTTAATTCAGGATTAAGATTGAATGCTACTACACCGGCTCTGACGCTCATCGAATGTGGCAGAGCTTGAAAACTATTACGGACTACAAAGGGAAACCCAGACACAAGCTGCCCAGTGACGCAAGCCTACCAGACGAGCTAAATGCCTTTTATGCTTGCTTCGAGGCAAGCAACACTGAAGCATGCACGAGAGCACCAGCTGTTCTGGATGACTGTGTGATAATTATCTTCGTAGCCGATGTGAGCAAGACCTTTTAACAGGTCAACATTCACAAAGCTGCGGGGCCAGACGGATTACCAGGATGTGTACTCAAAGCATCTAGGGACCAACTGGGAAGTGTCTTCACTGACATTTTCAACCTCTCCCTGACCGTGCCTGTAATACCGACATGTTTCAAGCAGACCATCATAGTCCCTGTGCTCAAGGAAGTGAAGGTAACCTGCCGAAATGATTACTCCCGTAGCACTCACGTCGGTAGCCATGAAGTGCTTTGAAAGGCTGGTCATGGCTCACATCAACAGCATCCTCCCGGATACCCTAGATCCAATTCGCATATCGCCGCAACAGATCCACAGACTACGTAATCGCACTCCACACTGCCCTTTCCCACCTGGACAAAAGGAACACTTATGTGAGAATGCTGTTCACTGACTACAGAGCAGCGTTCAAGACCATAGTGCCTACGAAGCTCATCACTAAGCTAAGGAACCCTGGGACTAAACACCTCCCTCTGCAACTGGTTCCTGGACTTCCTGACGGGCGGCCCCCAGTTGGTAAGGGTAGGCAACAACACGTCTGCCACGCTGATCCTCAACACTGGGGCCCCTCAGGGGTGTGTACTTAGTCCCTTCCTGTACTCCCTGCTCACCCACGACTGCGTGGCCAAACACGACTCCATTACCATCATTAAGTTTGCTGACACAACAGTGGTAGGGCCGATCACCAACAATAATGAGAGAGGTCAGAGAACTGGCAGTGTGGTGCCAGGACAACAACCACTCCCTCAATGTGAGTAAGACAAAGTAGATGATGGACTACTGGAAAAGGCGGGCCTAACAGGCCCCCATTAACTTCGATGGGGATGTAGTGGCGCGGGATGAGAGTTTCAAGTTCCTTGGTGTCCATATCATGGTCCAAACACACTAAGATGGTCGTGAAGGAGGCACAACAAAACCTTTTCCCCCCCCTGGAGACTGAAAAGATTTTGCATGGGTCCCCAGGTCCTCAAACAGTTCTACAGCTGCACCATCGAGAGCATCCTGACCGGTTGCATCACCGCCTGCTATGGCTACTGCTCTGCATCTGACAGTAAGGCGCTACAGAGGGTAGTGCGTACGGCCCAGTACATCACTGGGGCCAAGCTTCCTGCCATCCAGGACATATAATAGGCGGTGTCAGAGGTAAATCCATAAAATTGTCAGAGACTCCAGTCATCGAAGTCATAGACTGTTCTCTCTGCTATCGCATGGCAAACGGTAATGGAGCACCAAGTCTCAGACCAAAAGGCTCCTTGACAGCTTCTACTCCCAACCCATAAGACTGCTGAACAATTAATCAACTGGCCACCGGACTATTTACATTGACCCCCCCCCCCCACCCCCCTGCTGCTACTTGCTGTTTATTATCTATGCATAGTCACTTCACCCCTACCATGTACAAATGACCTCAACTAACCTGTACCCCTGCACACTGACTCGGTACCAGCACTCCCTGTATATAGCCTCATTATTGTTATTTTATTGTGTTACTTTTTATTATTTTTTACTTTAGTTTATTTGGTAAATATTTTCTTAACTCTTCTTGAACTGCACTGTTGGTTAAGGGCTTGTAAAGTAAGCATTTCACAGTAAGGTCTACACTTGTTGTATTCGGCGCATGTGACAGTCTAATTTGATTTGATTTACAATGGTGTTTGTGTTCCATTTGTTGCCGTTCTCTTGGGGCAACAGGTCACAATTCTTGTTGCTGTAGTAGCACACTGTTATTTCACCTGATATGGGAGTTTATCAATATTGGATTTGTTTTCAAATTCTTTGTGGGTCTGTGTAATCTGAGGGAAATATGTGTCTCTAATATGGTCCTAAATTTGCCAGGAGTTTAGGAAGTGCATCCCAGTTTCCACCTCATTTTGTGGGCAGTGGGCACATAGCCTGTCTTCTCTTTCTCTCTCTCGCTCCCCCCCCCCCCCCCCTTGGTGACAGTTATTATTAGCATGTCTATCAAGTGTGACAGACTGGCGCTGTCGCACTCCTCTCCTCTCTTCATTCACACCATCCTGACAAGAAGTAATCATGCTCCCTGAGAGACTACGGCAAAAGTGCTGCAACCAATTCGCACACCAGAATACACTCTATCTGTCTTTCTCACTCCATCTGTCCAACTCTCTGTCATATCTGTGAGCAGACTAAGCACCAACAGTACAATTATCAAAGGAGCATGAGATACATACATAGAGAGCAGTTTGATTTTCTAAAAGGTGTGTGATCATAAAACAAGACACTGCTGTAAACCAGCTAGCTCTTCCCGCCCATCTCTCTCGCCTTTAGTTTAGTGGATAATGGGATGGTAGGACTGAAAGTCATTACAAAGGGTACACACACACACATGCATAAGCATGCACACGTGTAACAGTTGTTAAAGTATTTTGTGAATTTCACCAGGTTGATATATTAATCGCATGTTGACTTGTTATTATGCATTCCTGCATCCTGGGAATAGGGGATTGTGTACTTACGTTTTGCCCTGCGTGCTTGTGCTCAAATAATTTTGATGCACTATGAGAGGGAGGCAAGCTTTTTCTGTCGTCAGAAAAGTTAGATTATTTTAAGCACAAAGCAAAAACACAGTGTTTTGTTCATAAATAATGTTGTATATTTAGAGGTTCCTCATAAGTGGTTGATATTGTTAACTTCTTGGATATAGGGGGCGCTCTTTTAATTTATGGATAAAAAAACGTGCCCGTTTTAAGTGCAATATTTTGTCACGAAAAGATGCTCGACTATGCATATAATTGGCAGCTTTGGAAAGAAAACACTAAGGTTTCCAAAACTGCAAAGATATTATATGTGAATGCCACAGAACTCATGCTACAGGCAAAAACAAGATGAAACTTCAACCAGGAAATGGGTAGAATTTTTGAAGCTCTGTTTTCCATTGTCTCCTTATATGGCTGTGAATGTGCCGGGAATGAGCCTGCCCTTCCTATCGTTTCTCCAAGGTGTTTGCAGCATTGTGACGTATTTGTAGGCATATCATTGGAAGATTGGCCATAAGAGACTACATTTACCAGGGGTCCGCCCGGTGTCCTTTGTCTAAATTGGTGCGTAATCTACAAGCTGCACGCAGTCATCCAGTGATTGAGAGGAGAGAGGAGGCTTTCAACGAACAATATATCATGAAGAGATATGTGAAAAACACCTTGAGGATTGTTTCTAAACAACGTTTACCATGTTTCAGTCGATATTATGGAGTTAATTTGGAAAAAAGTTTTTTTGGTAGCCAAACGTGACGCACCAAACGGAGCAATTTCTCCTAAACAAATAATCTTTCAGGAAAAACTGAGCATTTGCTATCTAACTGAGAGTCTCCTCATTGAAAACATTGAAGTTCTTCAAAGGTAATGATTTTATTTGAATGATTTTCAGTTTTTTGTGAAAATGTTGCCTGCTAATGCTAACGCTAAATGCTACGCTAGGTGCGCTAGCTGTTACATAAATGCTTGTTTTGCTATGGTTGAAGCATATTTTGAAAATCTAAGATGACAGTGTTGTTAACAAAAGGCTAAGCTTGAGAGCTAGCATATTAATTTCATTTCATTTGCGATTTTCATGAATAGTTAACGTTGCATTATGGTAATGAGCTAGAGGCTGTATTCACGATCCGGGATGGCTCGACGCAAGAAGTTAAGATGCACTTGTGATTGTACTTTTTAGGATTACATTCTGATTTCAACATGTGGTTAATAGCTAGCTAAGGTATTAGCAGGCTATTGTATGTGTGAACGATGGATAGCTCATCGAATGATCACAGTCCCTTGTATTGTGCATCTGTTGTAGAAAGAGACGACGATTCACAGAACATATGTGGCTCTACAAATGTTTTATTTTTGGGGGGATGCAGGTATGTGGTTTTATCTATGTAAAATATATGTTATGTGTTGATGCATAATAAGAAGAGGCCGTACTCATTTTGATGCACTATGACTTTGATTTGATTTGAGAGAAAGGGGCGACGATTCATAGAACATATGTGCTCTACAAATGTTTTCTTTTCTTTTGGATGCAGGATGCAGAGAGTGAATTCTGATTAATTAAAACAACCTGATCTCCAGTCGACGTCTATAGTCTCAATCAACCACACACACAATGCAGAATTACAGCGGTGCAGCACAGCACCGGTTACACATGCACACACTGACACACACACCTCAAACTATGCTATAGGCTGCCTATCTCCCCTTTTTCAGTGTTCTCTCTCTGTCCTTTGACTTAAATCTCAGGACTATTCTTTTTTCATTCTCTTCACTCTATTTAGGGGCTGTCAATGGGTATATAAAAGTAATACCTCTCAGATTGCAGTTCCTAGGGCTTCCACTAGATGTCAAAAGTCTTTAGAAAGAGTTTAAGCTAGAATTTGTAGTTTTTGTAAGTGGCTCCCATTTTGGCTGTAGTGTTTGTAGCGCATTCCGGTGAGGGCGCGCACTTCGTTATTTATCTCCGGTAATGACAATACTATAGTCCATCTTAAATTGTATCGTTTATTTACATATTAGGGTACCTGAGGATTGATTATAAACGTTGTTTGACTTGTTTGGAAGAAGTTTATCTCTCTGAGGCGGAGATCTTTGTGGGCTATACTCAGTCTTGTCTCAGGATGGTAAGTTGGTGGTTGAAGATATCCCTCTAGTGGTGTGTGTGGGGGCTGTGCTTTGGCAAAGTGGGTGGGGTTATATCCTTCCTGTTTGGCCCTGTCCGGGGGTGTCCTCGGATGGGGCCACAGTGTCTCCTGACCCCTCCTGTCTCAGCCTCCAGTATTTATGCTGCAGTAGTTTATGTGTCGGGGGGCTAGGGTCAGTTTGTTATATCTGGAGTACTTCTCCTGTCCTATTCGGTGTCCTGTGTGAATTTAAGTGTGCTCTCTCTAATTCTCTCTTTCTTTCTTTCTTTCTCTCTCTCGGAGGACCTGAGCCCTAGGATCATGCCTCAGGACTACCTGACATGATGACTCCTTGCTGTCCCCAGTCCATCTGGCCGTGCTGCTGCTCCAGTTTCAACTATTCTGCCTTATTATTATTGGACCATGCTGGTCATTTATGAACATTTGAACATCTTGGCCATGTTCTGTTATAATCTCCACCCGGCACAGCCAGAAAAGGACTGGCCACCCCACATAGCCTGGTTCCTCTCTAGGTTTCTTCCTAGGTTTTGGCCTTTCTAGGGAGTTTTTCCTAGCCACCATGCTTCTACACCTGCATTGCTTGCTGTTTGGGGTTTTAGGCTGGGTTTCTGTACAGCACTTTGAGATATCAGCTGATGTACGAAGGGCTATATAAATACATTTGATTTGATTTATTGGTAACTTACGGGATTCATTTCTATGCATTTTGAACGAAGGAAACCGGTTAACCGCTCCAACTAAACTGACTTTTTTTGGGATATAAAGGAGGACTTTATCGAACAGCAGGCCCATTTGTTATGTAGTTGGGACCCTTGTGATTGCAACCAGATGAAGATCTTCAAAGGTAGGTGATTTATTTTATTGCTATTTCTGACTTTCGTGACGCCTCTGCTTTGTTGGAAATGTATGTAATGCCTTTAATATGAGGTAAAAACTAAGAGTAGGCAACCCTGTGCTTGCAAGACTGGCCCGAAGACATCGGTGCCATGAATAGGCTAGGATATTCTGCACGCAACAGACCGAAGACTGAACACACACTTGCATCATTAGCAAAGAGACAGAGCAGGCAAGCGTGCTCATATGTTTTGGTAATCTGTATCTCAGGTCTTGTCTTGCATGCCTTGCAAATTCACCAAGTAGCCTAAAGTTTGCTTCTTCCTCTCTGGTGTTATTTTAATTACACAACTTCCCCAGGCCTTCATAGCCTATCGGCTATAACACGGAAAATAATATATATGTTTTGTGATAACTTTATAAAGTCGGGGGAAAAATTAAATAAAAAATGTTTAACATTAAGGATCACAACATTTTAACGTTTAACTGTTCACACCCCTTGTATGTACTATGCAGGCACCGGAGCTGAGCCATAAGGGAGACTAGCCATCTACCACCCCACTACCACTATCAGATTAGCCTATGTTTTTTGTCCCCCCACACTTTGGTTTTGACATCACCATCACCCACTAATTAACCTGCCATTTTTCCTGACTAAGTGTGTGAGCTAGTAATGTATCAATATTTATAATTTATATATTAGCTATGAAATAGCCAATGAATATATTCTCCTCCCTCTCCTCTCAAAAGTGATTGCTGTCCTTGTTATACAGGGCAAAGTTGATCATTTCATATAAAAAAATGACTCTGCTTGTTTTAAAGAAAAACTACCAAAACTATTCCTGATGGAGAACCTGAAAAATCGAAATAATATATTGTGTAAGCCCATTCAGCAGGTATAACCAGATGAGAATTGTGCCTCCAGCAGCTTATTTGTATTCCGGTAAAACACCATTTTCAACCAAGCAGATAACAATAATCTAGCAAATTATATACATTTGAAGTTGTAAGTTTACATACACTTAGGTTGGAGTCATTAAAACTAGTTTTTCAACCACTCCACAAATTTCTTGTTAAAAAAACTATAGTTTTGGAAAGTCATTTAGGACATCTACTTTGCGCATGTCACAAATAATTTTTCTAACAATTGTTTACAGACAGATTATTTCACTTATAATTCACTGTATCACAATTCCAGTGGGTCAGAAGTTCAGATACACTAAATTGACTGTGCCTTTTAAACAGCTTGTAAAATTCCAGAAAAAGATGTCATGGCTTTAGAAGCTTTTGATAGGCTTATTGACATAATTTGAGTCAATTGGAGGTGTACCTGTGGATGTATTTCAAGGTCTACCTTCAAACGCAGTGCCTCTTTGCTTGACATCATGGGAACATCATGGGAACATCCCATGATGCTTGACATCATGGGAAAATGAAAAGAAATTATCCCAAAAAATGGTAGATCTCCACAAGTCTGGTTCATCCCTGGGAGCAATTATCAAAGGTACCACGTCCATCTGTACAAACAATAGTACGCAAGTATAAACAACATGGGACCACACAGCCGTCATACCGATCAGGAAGGAGACGTGTTCTGTCAACTAGAGACGAACGTACTTTGGTGCGAAAAGTGCAAATCAATCTCAGAACAACAGCAAAGGACCTTATGAAGAAGCTGGAGGAAACGGGTACAAAAGTATCTATACCCACAGTAAAACGAGTCCTATATCGACATAACCTGAAAGGTCGCTCAGCAAGGAAGAAGCCACTGCTCCAAAACCACCATAAAAAAGCCAGACTACGGTTTGCAACTGCACATGAGGACAAAGATCATACTTTTTGGAGAGATTCCCTCTGGTCTGATGAAACAAAAATAGAACTGTTTGGCAATAATGACCATCGTCATGTTTGGAGGAAAAAGGAGGATGCTTGCAAGCCGAAGAACACCATCTCAACCGTGAAGCACGGGGTGGCATCATCGTGTTGTGGGGGTGCTTTGCTGCAGGAGGGACTGATGCACTTCACAAAATAGATGGCATCATGAGGCAGGAAAATTAGGTGGATATATTGAAGCAACATCTCAAGACATCAGTCAGGAAGTTAAAGCTTGGATGCAAATTAACTTCCAAATGGATAATGACCCCAGGTATACTTCCAAAGTTGTGGCAAAATGGCTTAAGGACAACGAAGTTACGATATTGGAGGCCATCACAAAGCCCTGACCTCAATCCCATAGAAAATGTGTGGGCAGAACTGAAAAAGCATGTGCGAGCAAGGAGGCCTACAAACCTGACTCAGTTACACCAAGCTCTGTCAGGAGGAATGGGCCAAAATTCATTCAACTTATTGTGGGAAGCTTGTGGAAGGCTACCCAAAACATTTGACCCAAGTTAAACAATTTAAAGGCAATGCTACCAAATACTAATTGAGTGTATGTAAACTTCTGACCCACTGGGAATGTGATGAAAGAAATGAAAGCTGAAATAAATCATTCTCTCTACTATTATTCTGACATTTCACATTTTTTAAATAAAGTGGTGATCCTAACTGACCTAAGACAGGAAATTTTAACTAGGATTAAATGTCAGGAATTCTGAAAAACTGAGTTTAAATTTATTTGACTAAGGTGTTTGTTAACTTCTGACTTCAACTGTAGGTTGTCACTCAACTATTAAAGCCTAATATCAGGCATGCCATTTTAGCATTTGAATGCTGAAGATTCCTTGCAGATGAGCAAGAACAGGGACAGGTCGCCTACCTCCCGTTGGTCAGCATGGTACTTTCGGAAGGTAAACGCAAAAAAACATTTAACCGGTGATTCATAACATTTGAATACATTTTCTGACGAATGCGTGAATGCACTTGTATCTTAAACATTTGAATCAGAGACTGATGTGTATCGGTGAATCGTTACAGCCCTACAATAGTCCCTAAAGAGTTTGAGAAAATAATATTGATGCACTCGAACATTGCCACACTATACCAGTAAATGCATATTAGCACATGCTAATATGCTAAAATATGATAAAACCATTTCTCATGAACCATAGAACCAAATGACACCAAATGTTAAATGTAGGCCTATGGTACATGTCTTAACTAACTTTGGGAATAGGTAAATGTAGGGCTGCACGATTTGGGAAAAACATTTACAAAAGATTGTGATTGCAATTTCAATGAACCACCAGGTACAACCCCAACTGTAAACACGGAAACCCTCATAGATATCATCCTAACCAACCTGCCCTCCAAATACACCTCTGCTGTCTTCAACCAGGATCTCAGGTTCTAATCGACCTGGCCCGGGTATCCTGGAAGGATATTAACCTCATTCCATCAGTAGAGGATGCCTGGTTATACTTTAAAACTGCTTACCTCACCATCTTAACCTTTTTGGGATAGGGGGCAGCATTTTCACTTTTGGATGAATAGCGTGCCCAGAGTGAACTGCCTTCTACTCTGTCCCAGATGCTAATATATGCATATTATTATTAGTATTGGATAGAAAACACTCTGACATTTCTAAAACTCATATAGCAGTTGAAAACCTGAGAAAAATCCAACCAGAAAGTGGGACATCTAAGGTTTGTAGTTTTCAAAGCTTGGCCTACCGAATACACATTGAGATATGGATAAAGTGGCACTTCCTACGGCTTCCACTAGATGTCAACCATCTTTAAAAACGAATGAGGATTCTACTATAAAGGAGGGGCTCATGAGACTTCTTTGAGTCAGTGCTCTGGCAGAGAGCCTTGGTCTCATGACGCGCGCTCCAGACAGAGTTACCTCTCGTTCCAGTGCTTTTCTGAAGACAAAGAAATTCTCCGGTTGGAACATTATTGATGTGTTATGTTAAAAACATCCTAAGGATTGATTCCATACATCGTTTCACCTTTTTCTAAAGGACCGTAACCAAACTTTGAGTTTTTGTCTGGATGAATCGCCTGCGCCTCATGAAGATGGATTACTGGGCTGAACAAGCTAACAACAAGTGGCTATTTGGACATAAATGATGGAACTTTATGGAACAAATCAGTCATTTATTGTCGAACTGGGATTCCTGTGAGGGCCTTCTGATGAAGATCATCAAAGGTAAGTGAATATTTATGGTGTTGTTTCTAATTTTGTTGATTCCAAAATGGCAGATATTCCTCTGGCTGTTTTGGGTTCTGAGCTCCGTTCTCAGATTATGCTTTTCCCGTATAGTTTTTTTGAAATCTGACACAGATTTAAATTCTGTGAATAACATTTGCATCTTTTAACAATGTTTATTATGAGTATTTCTGCAGAATCACCGGATGTTTTGGAATCAAAACATTACTGCACGTAAGGCACCAATATAAACTGAGATTTTTGGATATAAATATGCACATTATCGAACAAAACATACATGTATTGTGTAACATGATGTCCTATGAGTGTCATCTGATGAAGATCATCAAAGGTTAGTGATTTAATTGTATCTATATTTCTGCTTTTTGTGACTCCTATCTATCTGGAAAAATGGCTGTGTGTTTTTTCGACTTGGCTATGACCTAACATAATCATATGTTGTGTAAAGCCTTTTTGAAATCGGACACGATGGGTAGATCAATAAGATGTTTATCTTTCATTTGCTGGATTGGACTCAAAAAATATTTCGCGTGCTGCCTTTTCAGAGGAATGTTGTCGAGGGGTTCCGCTAGAAAGGTGAAATAATCATGCCCCATTCAAAAAATTTAGAACCAGGAACAGATATAATCCTTGGGTCACTCCAGACCTGACTGCCCTTGACCAACACAAAAACATCCTGTGGCGTACTGCATTAGCATCGAATAGCGCGATATGCAACTTTTCAGGGAAGTTAGGAAGCAATATACACAGGGAGTTAGGAAAACAAAGGCTAGTCACAGAAATTTGCATCCTGTAGCACAAACTCCATAAAGTTCTGGGACACTGTAAAGTCCATGGAAAATAAGAGCACCTCCTCCCAGCTGCCCACTGCACTGAGGCTAGGAAACACTGTCACCACCGATAAATCCACGATAATTGAGAATTTCAATAAGCATTTTTCTACAGATGGTCATGCTTTCCACCTGGCTACCCCTACCCCAGTCAACAGCCAAGCACCCCCCACAGCAACTTGCCCAAGACTCTCAATTTCTCCATCACCCAAATCCAGCTATCCAGCTAAATCCAGCTCTCTTTCGTATCGTCTGAGATCCCCAAAGATTGGAACTCTGCCGCGGTCACCCCCCTCTTCAAAGGGGGAGACACTCTAGACCCAAACTGGTACAGACCTATATTTTTCCACCCTTCGAAAGTCAAGTTAACAAACAGATCACCGACCATTTCGAATCCCACCGTACCTTCTCGCAAGGCAATCTAAGCAATCTGAGTTTCCGAGCTGGTCATGGGTGCACCTAAGCCACACTCCTAAACGATATCATAACTGCCATCAATAAGAGACAATACTGTGCAGCAGTATTCAACGACCTGGCCAAGGCTTTCGACTATGTCAATCACCACATTCTTATCGGCAGACTCAACAGCCTTGGTTTCTCAAATGACTGGCTTGCCTGGTTCACCAACTACTTCTGAAACAGAGTTCAGTGTGTCAAATCGAATGTCCTGTTGCCCGGACCGCTGGCAGTCTCTATGGGGGTGCCACAGGGTTCAATTCTCTGGCCGACTCTTTTCTCTGTATACATCAATGATGTCGCTCTTGCTGCTGGTGATTCTCTGATCCACATCTACGCAGATGACACCATTCTGTATACTTCCGGCCCATCTTTGGACACTGTGTTAATTACCCTCCAGACGAGCTTCAATGCCATACAACTCTCCTTCCGTGGCCTCCAACTGCTCTTAAATGCAAGTAAAACTAAATGCATGCTCTTCAACCGATCGCTGCCCGCACCTGCCCGCCCATCCAGCATCACTACTCTGGACGGTTCTGACTTAGAATATGTGGACAACTAAAAATATCTAGGTGTCTGGTTAGACTGTATAATCTCCTTCCAGACTCACATTAAGCATCTCTAATACCAAATTAAATCTAGAATTGGCTTCCTATTTGCAACAAAGCATCCTTCACTCATGCTGCCTAACATACCCTCGTAGAACTGACTATCCAAACGAGCCTTGAGACTTCGGCGGGCATTTACAAAATAGCCTCCAACACTCTACTCAGCAAATTGGATGTAGTCTGTCACAGTGCCATCCGTTTTGTCACCACAGCCCCATATACTACCCACCACTGCGATCTCGTTGGCTGGCCCTTGCTTCATATTCGTCGCCATACCCACTGGCTCCAGGTCATCTACAAATCTTTTCTAGGTAAAGCCCCGCATTATCTCAGCTCACTGGTCACCATAGCAGCACCCACCCGTAGCACACAGTCCAGCAGGTATATTTCACTGGTCACCCCCAAAGCCAATTCCTCCTTTCGGCTGCCTTTCCTTCCAGTTCTCTGCTGCCAATGACTGGAACGAACTGCAAAAATCACTGAAGCTGGAGACTCATATCTCCCTCACTAACTGTAAGCACCATCTGTCAGAGCAGCTCACAGATCACTGCACATAGCCCATCTGTAAATAGCCCATCCAACTACCTCATCCCCATACTGTAATTTATTTATTTTGCACCACAGTATCTCTACTTGCACATTCATCTTCTGAACATCTATCACTCCAGTGTTTAATTGCTAAATTGTAATTATTTTGCCACTATGGCCTATTTATTGCCTTACCTCCTTTATCTTACCTCATTTGCACACACTGTATATAGACTTTTTCTATTGTGTTATTGACTCTATATTTGTTTATTCCATGTGTAACTCTGTTGTTTATGTCGCACTGCTTTGCTTTATCTTGGCCAGGTCGCAGTTGTAAATGAAAACTTGTTCTCAACTAGCCTACCTGGTTAAATAAAGGTGAAATAAATAAAAACATTATATATATATAATTAGCATCACTAACGGCTACACAAAGTGTATACATATAGGCCCTATAGAACCGCACACAGCAGGTCACGACATTCAGGTAAATTTGCCAGGAAAGCGAATTATGTATAATTTCAATAGCAGGATCCATAGAGACATTGGCAAGTCAAATGCAAGGACTTTCAATTATTTTTCAAGGATTAAATTGCAATTTTCAAGGACCTACATTTTATATTTAATTGTTGTAATAGCCAATAGAAAAATAAACTCCCAAAATGTATGCCAAAAAAGTATGCATTACCACACATTACCATAATGTATTTTTCAATAGGCCTACCCAATGGAATTATACATTTACATTCTAAAATATGTCCGAATAATGTGAGTATTTCCTGACTAAATAGACAGCATGCTCCCAACACAAACACATTAATGAAGTCTGTCCATGTGGTAGCTAGTCATTCTCGCCATTTGAGATGTTGAAGAGTTATTGAGGGGTTACTGTATCTTGTTTTACAACGAGAAAGTGACAAGTTGAATAATAATATTGGAGCAAATCAATTCAAAGTTTATTGGTTGCGTACACAGATTTGCAGATATTATCGTAGGTGCAGCGAAATGCTTGCAGAACTTCTAAATCGGCTACCATAACTTCAATTACTTTTCAAGGACCAAAGAGCCTCGAGGAAATTATTTTCAAGGTAGGCTATTCCATGATGACGGAGTTGTGCATCGCAAATATTCAACCAAGACTTTGAACTTTTTAAATACCTGGTTTGCGTACCCATTCTTTCCTTAGCATTTACAGGTAGAATTCATAACTTGGAACTGCTACCGCTGTCGGTCATCAGTGCAAGCAAAAACTAGCTGTTTGAAAGCTGTGTGCTCTCTCTGCCCAACAGATTATCTATAGGCTATATGTGTGTAGCGAGCAGGTGATAAATAATCGAAACAGCAAACGACCAGCTTCAGGAATCCATCTGTTTTTTTAAATAAATGACATAGCCTAGATAAAAAATTGCATTATTGAAATATTCACTACAGACGGGGATGAACGACTGGCCCGGGGGTTTCCCAAAACCCCCCCTCTAAGTTGAGCCCTGACACACAGACGGGCATTCCCGCGCCGTTGTTGCCTGTTCAGGAAGTTGGTTTATTTTTGGTAATTTGCACAGTACTGATGAATAAATCATAATGAAAACATGTTAACAAATTGCAAAGCAAAAACTAACGTGACCAGGTAAAACAAATGCTGGTACCCACCCTTGCGACCAATTCAAAATGTGTGTTGCACTGCCAAGTCAAACCCTCGCAAATGCGACTGTTTTGGTCACCCCGCTCTTTCATGGGGGCTCAGGATGCAATTTCCAGTCACTATCAACCCACCCTGCTCTGGAGTTCATTCCTACCCCAGTCATGCCTAGACTGGGCCCAGATATGTTTTGAGCTGATCATTGCCCATGGCAAACACACAAGGAAGGCAGACTGTGTTGTGGTCAACTTGTAGCATCCCTTGGTCACAGCCTGGAAAAGGCACTCTCAGTTCTACCACCCTCTTATCAGACAGGTGTGAGGTAGTGGTGGAGTGACAACAAGGCGTTTTCTGCTGCATCGGCCAAGGCAAACAACAGTCCATATAACACCGATACACCACCACACTAACTAGGCCTAACGGCAGGCAAGTAGGGGCCTATAAAAGTCCATTGTATAGAAGAGGCTATCTGGGTAACTGCCTGGACACATTGACAGCAGGACTCAGGATAGTTTGTTTAGTTAGAGAGTTCAGCTCCACTGCCACTGGGGCATACACACACACAATAAGCACTCTCACCCACACAAGTACACGCACACCAAACACACACACAGTAAGCATGCTCACGCACACACACATCATTAACAGGCCAGGTGCAGGCAGACAGGCTGACACTTTTACAATTTTACAACCTGGATCCTACTGTTGTTTAGATATCACTGTGTTTGAGGTAAGTCATATGGCCACAATCTTTTCTCCACCACCCACTTTTATGAAAATGAACATGCAATTAAATTGGGTTCTTCTTATTAAAATTGAACTGGCTATAACTATGCATGTATCATGTTATGAAAACCTGAACAGAGATTTTAAAGTAACATAATTAAAGACAATAAATATAATTACTAGATTGTAGGGCTGAGACGAACAATACCAGCATCGCAATATGTTTCCCATGGCAAAAATGAAAACACGAAGCAGACCAAACTCTTTGGTCCTTTAAAAACCTGCTGTATATAAAATAGTGTGTGCTATAACTTGGAAAATAAATAGATGTGATTCTGGATGACAACATAATGTTTGTTTCTAACATTAGGAAGCTAAATCTGCTTCGTGTTTTGTTTTTTGGCCATGATACTAACGAGTACCGCGATACTGGTATCGTCCCAGCCCTACTAAATTGTGTTTTAATGTCAGTAGCAGCCTCTTCCTGCTCCACACAAGATGAGGGACAGAAGTGTAGCACAGTACGTTTCAGCATGTTCCTCCCAGCTATACTAGCCTTGCAGGTAGGAGTCCTACAGTATATCACTAGCTGACAAGTTGTTTTGCTCACATAATGAGTAGCAATCAATCAAAACTAAACACAATTTACGTGTTTTCCATGACAATGGGTTGTCACGCCCATGCATATTTACATTGATTTAGCCTGACTATCATTCAGTCCACTTAACTACTACCACAAGTATAGTAAGAGTGAGGACCATAGAAATTGAATGAATAGATTGTATTTTTATGGTGAAGATAGCTAGGTTTACCTTCTAGAACACCTGTACTTTGTCAGTTCCATCGGCACGCAAGTTTCAACGTACAGACTACACACACACAGTGCCACATTCATTCAACACAAGTATCTAAACAGGCCCCGGAGCCAAGCAGGATAAATGCCATTGTAAAGGGACACATACCAGTGTTTGTAACTCGTTTCCATATCATTGTTACTCCGCTCCACTTTCCCAGTTCATTTCACGGTGCAAATCCAGCCTAGCTTCTGGACAAGGCAAACAGTTCCATAAATACAGAACGTTCGGGGTGACTGACGACAACCACAATACCAGTACTGTATAGCCTTTTCACAACCATGCTCGCTCTACTTCTTCAGTTTATGGGTCTGCACACAAAAAGATATAAAGAGTGAGATTGAGAAAATGCATCAACAGCCCATGCTTAAGTGAAACTAAGTCAAGGGATGGCGTGCACATACATTTCAGTTTAACAACCTTCTTCAGTGGGTAGGAAAAAGACTAGCAACAGAGCTATCATGGGTTCCTTCCTTGTTCAAAGCAAGCAGTAACACTGATATGCACTCTATGACAATATCCCTCCCTTTCCAGAGAGGTATATAGAGACAGTGGTGCATGCACTTGTGGCACTTGTGGCCCCGGGCGCTCTAGTGTTCAGAGGGGGTGGGGCCAAAGGCCATTACTGTCAAGACAACCTCTGGGGGGTAATTAAGAGAGGGACAGACAGTCTAGTCTGTCTCTTTTCACGTTCCTCTGTTTCTGTCAGTACAGATGGGACACCACAACCACAACCAATCAGAGTGAGAGAGATGAAAGATTCATTCTCATATGAGCCAAATGGAAATAAATTGTAAAACTGTTTGGTGCATCTTTGGTGGTTTAAAATGCAGTGTATCCACTTGTGTGTGGCTGGTATGGATTGTGTTTTTAAATAACCAAATAAATCCAATGAAAACGCTGGTTCACACACAAAACACACACAAACTTCACTGCCGTGGAATACTACCCCTATGTGCTTGACCAGGGTCAGCTAACAAAAACTGATCTGAAATCAGATAACGGGGCTTTCTAAATAAGCCTGAGAAACCTGCCCTGTTGATCAGTCATCATGGGAGCCCCAGGTTCAGCCCACTTAATCCCCGTCACATGACTTCCCAACTTTTCCTCCTTCTCCGTAATCTCCCCTATTTGAAGGAAAAGTCAGGAAAAGTCAACTATGCACAAATCCTCTTAAAACATTTTGCTATTTGCAAATATTGGATTACAAGGGGAAAATTCCAGGCTCTTACAACAAAGGCATGTCCAATAAATCTGTTTTTCAAATGGAGCTGATTGGAGCTAAGAGGACTCTCTTTCTGTAAACAACAAAAACAAGAGTGAAAACCTGAGGTAGTGAGGTAACCCTTGTCTGGGCAAGGGTAGCCTAGTGGTTAGAGCGTTGGACTAGTAACCGGAAGGTTGTGAGTTCAAACCCCCGAGCTGACAAGGTCGTTCTGCCCCTGAACAGGCAGTTAACCCACTGTTCCCAGGCCGTCATTGAAAATAAGAATGTGTTCTTAACTGACTTGCCTGGTTAAATAAAGGTAAAATAAATAAATAAATAAAAGTGTGGGCAACTCCCGACCCCTAGGCCAAAGGGCAAGAGAGCAGGGGCTGAGTGTGTGTGTAAACTGTGAAGGGGGATTAAAAAGTCATGCCGTGTTGGCCCAACTTATCAAAACTTACTGCCTGACTAGCCAACCCAACAGCTCTAATTAGGGTATGCCTACTTCTCTGAATCTCCAGGCTCCTTGGAGGCTAGCGACAAAATACATAATACTCACAAACACTGCCTGTATTACAAACCATCTTTCAAAATGTATTTCAAGAAGTGACCGTTCAGCAGCCCAAAAAGATGTTTAAAAAAATGGCCATGGAAGGTCATTTAGCTGGAGACAAGCTGGAGCTTGTCTCCACAACAAACTACAAACTACATACCCTGGTCTAAGGAACCAAAAAAACTGTGTAAAATTAAGGAAAGTATATCATTTCGCATTCACACTGTTAACCAAAAACAAACAAAAGGCTGCTTGGTGGAAAATAGGCTACATATAGACTAACAGGCTAAAGTGTGTGGTCCTCACTCCTCCCCTCAGAAGAAGCAGAGAGAGAGACTGACAGAAGAAAAAAATTGCAAAAAACACAGTAGAAAAGGAGCAAAAAACATTTGATTCACTCAGCAACACCTTGAAAAGTATTGTGTATGGTGGGAATCAGCCTACTGCCGTGCGAGTAGAGGATGAAGAGAGCTCTCTCTTTCCTTCTCTCTCTGGGGCAGCGGGGCACCCGAGAGGTGAAAGTGAAAACACTGTCCCACTCACCTTCCCACTCATCCTATCATTCCAGGTCCCGGACCAGTATTTCACACATGCTAGGCTTTGTCCATGGCAATTTAAAGCACCACCGCCTGATAAGCTTTTCTTGACAGTTTTTAACTTTAGATGACACAAATAGTGTCCTGAGACTGAAAATTCACAACAACAGGCAAAGAAAAAGTGACTATGGGAAAGAAGTAAGAACCAAAGCTATGTGCCATGGTAGTAAGTATCTCATGGTGTGGCAAACATCACACATGCCAAGGTTAGTTAGTTTCCACATTTTATAGTTTTCCTTTTTATGTGCCCCAATTTCTCAATTCCACATGTTTTATTTCTAATGAATCAATAATGCTGTGGAGATTTGTTAATGTGAGGGTGAGGGCATATTTTAGGGAAAAGAAATAGGAGTACAACTCAAAAGTGCCAGCTCTCTTCCTCCCCAACTCAAACCACAATAACCACCCTTACAGTGTACAATGAGGGGTGTAAGACAATAACTAAGGAGTTGAGTCTTACAACAACATTACCTCCTTCTCTCTATCCCACCATTGCCCTTAGGCACAGGTGCCTATTGCCCTTAGGCACAGACCTAGGATCAGCTTATCTTTCCCAAATCCTAACCTTAACCACTGAAGGGGGAAACATTTAAACTGACCTTAGATAAGTATCTAGGGGCAACAATGTATATAATACCGTCAATGAGGAGCCAGTATCTTACCTTCAGGTTCTAGCGTAGCCTCCTCTTCCTCTGCGGCAGTGTACGGCGGCCTTGCCAAAGTAGCCGTTGCTAGGGACAGCAGGATGGTGGCGAGCAGCCAGGCCCACAAGGCCATCCCGTTAGTGGAGGGTGAGTCCGTCCCCCATCCTCCCCTCCTCAGGCTCTGCCTCCCCCTGGACACTGATCCCATCTGAGGGGCTCCACCCAACCATCAACTGCAGGCTGCCCGGCCTGTCACTCACTGTGAATTCCCCCAATCACCTGGGCTGAGGAAAGGCTGTTGGGAGGAGCAATAAAGTTGGAAAAATTGAGGTAAATAGGTGAAGATGGAGAGAAAAAGGTAGGTAGGGATGAACATTTTAAATAATGTGGGGAGAAAGGATGAGAGAGGGAGAAATAGGGAGAAAACCAAAAGAGAAAAATACTATAGTTATATTCTCACCTATTCTAATTTGTTTTCTGACTTTTTACATTTATTTCAGTTACAATAAACACCAATAGAAAGAGTAGAGAGAGTAAGAGCGAGAGAGTGTCACAAAATGCTGTCAAACAAGCCTTGCCACAGACATACCGAAACTCTGATGCACCTCAGCTCAGCACACAACCACACTACAGCTACCTTTACACCAGACCCATTGTCACAAATCCTCATGTTCCCTATTACAATACTACCGTCTGAGCACGTAGCATTTCATTTAAGTGGACTTGACGCTTGCATTTCTAGGCTAAAATAACCTTTATAAATAAAAGACGTACATTTATAAAAAATAAATATTGAAACTGCGTAGAATAGGCATTGTTATTTGTGAAAAACATAACTTTATTACAAGGCTATCTATACCTATGTATTGTATTATACCGTTTCACTAATGAAATTATTAGCCTATTGTTATTATTACTGAAATTGTGGAATATCAAATTCCATCAAACATCACCCTCTTCTGATCAGAGAGTAGGTTACAATTAATATGTAAATCATCCAATACTGAATAGCCTATTTGAGTTTTATCCTAGATGCTCCAAACCTGTTGATTTCCATTTGAGGTTAGTATTAGTGAATATGCATACTTTTCTGTTGCAAAATAAATTCACTTAATTCATTGTAGCCCTAGGATTATGCGACTTGAAATTTAAATGAATACACTAGGACACATCAATCTATATGGCCATTGCCAAACATCTGCGGTGCAATCCGTTTCAGAAATCTATGGGGGTTTGGAGCGACTGCAAAGAGCCCATAGTCACGCTTCCTCAAGCGCCTTCTGCTCCAGCTGCGATGTATTGATTGGTTTACCCAGGAAGATGCATGTCATTTGACATGTAGGCGTAAACAGCAACTTTGACATGTGTTGAGAGATTCTGGTTCATATATATTGACTGGAGAGGGGAGAGCACGCGCGGATTGCAAGCAAACGTTTATGTCCACCGCGCGCACTACATCATGGGATGCTACCTGGATGCATCCCGCACGTACAACGTAACTAGAGTGGGCAGACTACATTGGTTTAGGACTATGGTTTATTTAAAAAAACTAAATTCGTCTATCAATGTGACGTAGAAAATTAAACAACGTAATAAATAACCAGAACAGTGTTGTTAATGAACATGCATGGGTGCTGCATCCACTGCTTAGATATGTTTTCCTAATTGAGGGGAAAACATAGAAATAGGCTGTTGTTGTTTAATGAAAAACAGTATTTCCCCCAAATAAGAAAACAAGAGCTCTTGCTTCGTAGTATAAAAGGGGTAGGCTACATTATATGGCAATTTATTATAATTTGACTGTCAGATCAACGTAGCATTTTAATTAGCCTATGGACAAGATGAGTCCTTTCAAAACTCCTTAGAATAACAAATATGGCTAAAACAACAGGTGTTACCAGCATTAAAAATGAGCTATTCTATTTCAGATGCGTAAAGCCCACGAATAGATTATATTCAATTATATTATCGTAAGCAAAATGGACACTTCAGACCGGCACTGCAAGGTAACCGACAATCCATGGACAAGTCTAGCCATCTTTTGGGGATTTTGCTGTGGTAAATCTAACTACCACATGTATAGCCTACAGCTTTGAAAACCCATTTATGAGTTGCTGCTGTCAACAACATGACATCCAATAAGTTCAGACACCAGGGCTTTTCCGCACATGCATGTCCACAGGTTTCCCTGGCCCCCATTTAAACCAAATCTTCCGAATGAAATTTCTTAGCGCTGATTTTAATCCTATTGATATTCAAATCAGTTGGCTTTTGGACTCAGTGCTCAGTGAGTCCATGCAGTAAAAACACAAAGTGCGGTCACGGGGTAGTTGGCACCATTAATGCGATGTAGAAAATTAAGCAAAGTAATAAATAACCAGAACAGTGTTGTTAATGAACATGCATGGGTGCTGCATCCACTGCTTAGATATGTTTTCCTAATTGAAGGGAAAACATTGTAAACATCGCCTTATAGGCTGTTGTTGTTGAATGAAAAACAGTATTTCCCCCCAAATAAGAAAACAAGAGCTCTTGCTTCGTAGTATAAAAGGGGTAGGCTACATTATATGGCATTTTATTATAATTTGACTATCAGATCAACGTAGTATTTTAATTAGCCTATGGATAAGATTAGTCCTTTCAAAAACTGCTTAGAATAACAAATATGGCTAAAACAACAGGTCTTACAAACTTCACTGCCGTGGAATACTACCCCTATGTGCTTGACCAGGCTATTCTATTTCAGATGCGTAAAGCCCACATCAGGAATTGATTCTATTCAATTATATTCTCGTTGGTCCGAGGACGAATAGAACAATAACCATTTGAGATCTATGCCCACAATTTGCCAAAATACGGCCAAAATACTTACAACGAATAACTACCTCAAGTCTGGAAGAACTCCGATTCGCATGCATGGACAAGGCAGGAGGCGAGTGCCTGTGCCGAATCGAGAGGAATGTGTAGCCTAGTCCCGATGGAGCAAATTCACCCCACTGCACCAAAAATGCCAAGCAGCGATTTTTTTTTACTTTCCCCAAATTGGACGAGCAACAAAAGAAAATCACTGAAATGTATTATTAAATCATGAAGTCATTGTTGTTCCATGGCACTTTAAAAAAATCCGAATTTAAATCCATATCCTTGAAAAATAACTAGAAAAACATAGCTACGTCCCTGAAACTTCTTCACCAAGTTGCTAGTCAACTCAAATGTCAGTGTACCAGAGCGAGCACACTCTTCATCCAAACGAAAGGTCGGCAATTTATGATGAACTAATGGGTAAAAAAAGAACATAAACTCTCCAAAAACATAGAATCCATCAATATATGATCCCTCGCGGCAGAGCGTCTTCTTCCCAGACAATCCTAGTACTGTTCTCAGACGCTTTGTCAGGTTTACTAGATTTTTTCTCCTCCTTACGTCCCCAGAAATTCGAGCCGTTTCCTGGCCAGAGTGTTTTTGGCTCTGCCTTCCTCAGCCAATCAAATCTCAGTGGCCCCCTCTCTTTCTATGCTTTTGCCTCGAAAGAAACGACGAGCCTTTCTTGCTCCGTGCGCCCGAGGAGAGAGTGCTCAATTTACGGAGCTCACTACAAACTTGGTCGTTGGCTAGGCTCAACTCGCAATAACCACGCCCCCGTGCGGACAAAACACCCGATGCGCACGAATCATATACATTGCATTTGGAATGTATTCAGACCCGTTGACTTTTTCCACATTATGTTATAGCCTTATTATAAAATTGATTAAATACAAATATTTCCTCACTCAGGGCTCCCGAGTGGGGCAGCGGTCTAAGGCACTGCATCTCAGTACAAGAGGCGCCGCTACAGTCCCTGGTTCAAACCCAGGCTGTATCACATCTGGCCTTGATTGGGAGTCCCATAGGGCGTGCACAATTGGCCCAGCGTTGTCCAGGGTAGGCTGTCATTGTAAATAAGAATTTGTTCTTAACTGACTTGCCTAGTTAAATAATGATATACATTTTTAAATCAATCTACACATAGTACCCCATCATGACAAAGCAAAAACACCTTATTTACATAAGTATTCAGACCCATTGCTTTGAGACTTAAAATTTAGCTCAGTTGCATCCTGTTTCCATTGATCATCCTTGATGTTTCTACAACTTGATTGGAGTCCACCTGTGGTAAATTCAATTTATTGGACATGATTTGGAAAGGCACACACCTGTCTATATAAGGTCTCACAGTTGACAGTGCATGCTAGAGCAAAAACCAAGCCATGAGGTAGAAGGATGTGTCCGGAGAGCTCAGAAACAGGATTGTGTCGAGACAAAGAGTCTGAATACTTATGTAAATGTAAGATTTCAGTAGATTTCTTTTAATGGATTTGTATATATTTCTAAAGAGCTGTTTTTGATTTGTCATTATGGGGTGTTGTGTGTAGATTGATGAGGAAAAAATACAATTGAATCCATTTTAGAATAAGACTAATGTAACAAAATGTGGAAAAAGTCAAGTGGTCTGAATACTTTCCGAATGCACAGTACACAATAGCAATAGGGCATTTACATTGAAAAGTCCCATGAGCACCAACATATAAAGTTCATAGGAGTATGTCAAATTGAGTGTCAAATGAGAGCTAAGAGTCTATATTTTTGGGAAATTAAGGCATAGATAAATGTTTAAACCATTTTCCATTTAAGACATTTGGCATAAGTAAAGGATTTGATTTCTGTATAAACAAATGGAAAAGGCATCTTCGAAAACATCTACCAGAAAAAGTTGTATAAGGTATAAAAAATACATCAAAACACAATAATGTTGATAAAAAGACCCCTGCCAACTAATATCCACACTGATATTTAGTTTTGGAGAAATTATTTACCTTCTGTAAATTGAAGAACTATTGCCTTCTTCCTTGTAATTCCGTTTCCAAAAACCCACGTCTTTTCTAATGTCTCTCCCTGATGAGGAGGAAGGATAATAAAAGTTCACAGAAGTAACAAGTAATGGTAGACATACCAATTAGTTATATAAATTGTTTATGAATTATTAAGTGATTAAAACTCGTAATCAAAAAAAAAATCTAACAGATTTACTGCAATTAAATTTGCTACAATGGGAAATCATAATAGTCACAAACCACAGTTGGGTCACCTGCTACTGTCTTTCCTTTCAAATCAAATCAAATCAATCAACGTTTATTTGTCACGTGCGCCGAATACAACAGGTGTAGGTAGACCTTACAGTGAAATGCTTACTTACAGGCTCTAACCAATAGTGCAAAAAAGGTATTAGGTGTACAATAGGTAGTTAAGAAATAAAACAGTAAAAAGACAGGTTATATACAGTAGCGAGGCAACATACAGACACCGGTTAGTCTGGCTGATTGAGGGAGTATGTACATGTAGATATGGTTCAAGTGACTATGCATACATGATGAACAGAGAGTAGCAGTAGCGTAAAAGAGGGTGGGACACAATGCAGATAGCCAATGTGCGGGAGCACTGGTTGGTCGGCCCAATTGAGGTAGTATGTACATGAATGTATAGTTAAAGTGACTATGCATATATGATAAACAGAGAGTAGCAGCAGCGTAAAACGATAGGTGGGGGCGGCACACAATGCAAATAGTCGAGGTAGCCATTTGATTACCTGTTCAGGAGTTTTATGGCTTGGGGGTAAAAACTGTTGAGAAGCCTTTTTGTCTTAGACTTGGCACTCCGGTGCATCTTGCCATGCGGTAGTAGAGAGAACAGTCTATGACTGGGGTGGCTGGGGTGGCTGACCATTTTTAGGGCCTTCCTCTGACACCACCTGGTGTAGAGGTCCTGGATGGAAGGCAGCTTAGCCCCAGTGATATACTGGGCTGTACGCACTACCCTCTGTAGTGCCTTGAGGTCGGAGGCCGAGCAATTGCCGTACTAGGCTGTGATGTTGCACCTGTAGAACCTTTTGAGGATCTCAGGACCCATGCCAAATCGTTTTACGTTTCCTGAGGGGGAATAGGTTTTGTTGTGCCCTCTTCACGACTGTCTCGGTGTGTTTGGACCATTCTAGTTTGTTGTTGATGTGGACACCAAGGAACTTGATGCTTTCAACCTGCTCCACTACAGCCCCGTCGATGAGAATGGGGGCGTGCTCGGTCCTCCTTTTCCTGTAGTCCACAATCATCTCCTTAGTCTTGGTTATGTTGAGGGATAGGTTGTCATTCTGAAACCACCCGGCCAGGTCTCTGACCTCCTCCCTATAGGCTGTATCGTCGGTGTCGGTGATCAGGCCTACCAATGTTGTGTCGTCTGCAGGAGTACAGGAGGGGACTGAGTACGCACCCCTGGGGAGCTCCAGTGTTGAGGAGTTGCAGGCAAGAGTTGCTGTTACCGTCTCTTATGACCTAAAATAACTTCTGGGCATCAGAACTGCGATTACTCACCATGGACTAGCAGAATATTTTTTTTCCTTTAATGAGTCCGATGAGCCCGACGTGAATGATATACTGCTCTCCCGGGAACAGGCCCGTTATTTGCGTGAAGATAATACAGTGAAAAAGGCGGGCTGCCTTCTAAGAATTAGTGGGCAATCAAATAAACCCTCACTTCCTTCCATTCTGCTAGTAAACGTGCAATCTTTGGAAAATAAAATCATCAACCTATGCAGAAGATTAAACTACCAACGGGACATTCAAAACGGCAATATCTTATGCTTCACGGAGTCGTGGCTGAACGACAACATTATCAACATACAGTTGGATGGCTATACGCTGTAGCGACAGGACAGAACAGCGGCGTCTGGTAAGACAAGGGGCGGCGGACTATGTATTTCTGTAAATAACAGCTGGTGCACGATATCTAAGGAAGTCTCAAGGTTTTGCTCGCCTTAGGTAGAGTATCTCATGATAAGCTGTAGACCACACTACCTACCTAGAGAGTTTTCGTCACAAATTTTCGTAACTGTCTATAAACCACCACAGACTGATGCTGGCACTAAGACCGCACTGAATGAGCTGTATTCCGCCATAAGCAAACAGGAAAATGCTCACCCAGAGGTGTCGCTCCTAGTAGCCGGGGACTTCAATTTAGGGAAACTTAAATCCGTCTTACCAAATTTCTGTCAGCATGTTAAATGTGCAACCAGAGGGGAAAAAAACTCTGGACCACATTTACTCCACACACAGAGACGCATACAAAGCTCTCCCTCACCCTCCATTTGGCAAATCTGACCATAATTCTATCCTCCTGATTCCTGCTTACAAGCAAAAATTAAAGCAAGAAGCACCAGTGACTCGATGAATAAAAAAAATGGTCAGATGAAGCAAATACTAAGCTACAGGACTGTTTTGCTAGCACAGACTGGAAAATGTTCCGGGATTCCTCTGATGACATTGAGGAATACACCACATCAGTCATTGGCTTCATCAATAAGTGCATTGATGACATCGCCCCCCACAGTGATCGTACTTACTGTACATACCCCAAACAGAAGCCATGGATTACAGGTGTAACAGTATAGCTTCTGTCCCTCTCCTCGCCCCTACCTGGGCTTGAACCAGGGACCCTCTGCACACATAGACAACAGCCACCCTCAAAGCATCGCTACCCATCTCTCCACAAAAGCCACGGCCCTTGCAGAGCAAGGGGAACAACTACTTCAAGGTCTCAGAGTGAGTGACATCACCGATTGAAACGGTATTAGCGTGCACCCTGCTAAGTAGCTAGCCATTTCACATCGGTTACACAGGAATAATCTGGAGCGGGACTCTAACTCCGAAGCTTATAAGAAATCCCGCTATGCCCTCCGACGAACAATCAAACAGGCAAAGCGTCAATACAAGACTAAGATTGAATCGTACTACACCGGCTCTGATGCTCGTTGGACGTGGCAGGGCTAGCAAACCATTACAGACGACAAAGGGAAGCAAAGCCGAGAATTGCCCATTGACACGAGCCTACCAGACGAGCTAAACTACTTCTATGCTCGCTTCGAGGCAAATAACCCTGAAACATGCATGTGTTACGGTTTTCTAGTGGTGATGAAGGAGAGTCGGACCAAACTGCAGCGTGTCGATTGCGATCCATATTTATTAAACAAAACGTAAACACGACTAAACAATAAACACTACAAAACAAATAAACGTAATGAAAACCGAAAACAGCCTATCTAGTGCAAACTAACAGAGAGTACAAGTAAGACACTAAGGACAATCACCCACGACAAACTCAAAGAATATGGCTGCCTAAATATGGTTCCCAATCAGAGACAACGATAAACACCTGCCTCTAATTGAGAACCACTCCAGACAGCCATAGACTTTGCTAGATAACCCTACTAGCAACAATCCCAATACCACCACCAAAACCCCAAGACAAACACACCACAATTACAAAAACCCCATGCCACACCCTGGCCTGACCAAATACATAAAGATAAACACAAAATACTTTGACCAGGGCGTGACAGCATGAGAGCACCAGCTGTTCCAAAGACTGTGTGATCACGCTCCCCGCAGCCGATGTGAGTAAGACCTTTAAACAGGTCAACATTCACAGACAGATTACCAGGATGTGAACTACGAGCATGTGCTGACCAACTGGCAAATGTCTTCACTGACATTTTCAACCGCTCCCTGTCCGAGTCTGTAATACCAACATATTTTAAGCAGACCACCATAGTGCCTGTGCCCAAGAACCTCTAACACAGGGGCCCCTCAGGGGTGCGTGCTCAGTCCCCTCCTGTACTCCTTGTTCATTCATGACTGCACGGCCAGGCACGACTCCAAATCTCATCAGTAAGCTAAGGACCCTGGGAGTAAACACCCCCCTCTGCAACTGGATCCTGGACTTCCTGACGAGACAGCCAATAAGGAGGTCAGAGACCTGGCCGTGTGGTGCCAGGACAACAACCTCTCCCTCAACGTGATCAAGATAAAGGAGATGACTGTGGTCTACAGATCCTCAAAAGGTTCTACAGCTGCACCATCGAGAGTATCCTGGTTGCATCACTGCCGGGTATGGAAACTGCTCGGCCATACAGACCGAGGGTAAAGCGTACAGCCCAGTACATCACTGGGGCCAAGCTTCCTGCCATCCAGGACCTCTATACCAGGTGGTGTCAGAGGAAGGCCCTAAAATTTTTACATATTACCTCAACTAACCGGTGCACCGCACATTGACTCTGTTCCAGTACCCTCCTGCATATAGTCTCGCTATTGTTATTTTATTGATTCTCTTTAATTACTTGTTACTTTTGTTTCTTATTCTTATTATTTTTAAACTGCGTTGTGGGATAGGGGCTCGTAAGTAAGCATTTCACTGTAAGGTCTACACCTGTTGTATTCAGCGCATGTGACTAATACAATAACATTTGATTTGAGTGTGCAAGGCGGTATTGAATATGTCACTGTCTGTCCATGTGTCACCTCGTATTCTTCTCTCGACCTGTGTGCACCTACAGTATGTTGTAAACTTTCATTCATAGGCAAGGTTGTAGCAACCTCATGATGGGTATAGGGAAAATTAGAGTATCATGTAGTAGCCTAAACCTATCAATGTTACATTGAACTGGGTGAATGGAATATGAATGACAGTCATCCAATATGCTGTTACAGAAATAAGGCCATGCCGATGAAGGAAAAAAAATAATCCTCCCTCATTTTAAATGGGACCGACCGCCACTGACGTGATTGTATACAAATGTATGCAAGGTTTGAAATTAATATGTTTTAGGAAAATGTTTTTATTTGAGTTTCTTGTGGTCAATTTGCAGTCTACTATATTTTTGTAATTAGGTTCCGGCCCCCTGATCATCCACTCAATAAAGAATCGGCCCCTGGCTGAATCTATTTTATGATACCTGTTATATGGGACCAACACTTTACATGTTGCGTTTATATTTTTGTTCAGTGTATATCTTCCCAGGAGCCCCTCACACACATCCTAGGCTCACCTCATCAACTACCTCTGAGACACAGGATAGGCCCACCCTGTAGCTCCCCTCTCACTCTGCCTCAAGCAGTCTCCCTCATTAGTTCAGGCCTTTTCAATGGCTCTGAAAGAGAGAGTGGGGTGGAACAGAGGGAGGAAAGGAGGGAGGCAGAGGACTAGCTCTGTTTATAGATGGAAAAACCTCGCATTCAGGATGAATAGAGCAGCTAATAAGGCTGTTACCAAAAGCGAGGGTCTGTACTGTGAATGGAGGGTTCTCTCTCTCTCCCCCATCTTTCACTCTTGCAGTAAAGCCATGAGAGAGGTGAAGATGACAGCTTCGTTTGAAACAAAGATGGGGTGAGGGGAGAGGGAGAGTTCTGCTGCAGTTTTCTCCTAATACAAGAGCGTCAAGGCAATCATTCAAGCAAACTCCCCGTTCCTTCACCTTACGCTATTTACCGCTTTCCATTTTCTCCACCTTTTGAACATCATTTATTTTGGAAAGAAACCTCAATCAAGTTATGTTTCTTTAAGCTATTGACTTGGATGGACCCAATTCCCAAGAGCTGTGCTCTCTCTAATGTCCCACTCAATTTCAATTTAAGGGGCTTTATTGGCATGGGAAACATATGTTACATTTCTAAAGCAAGTGAAATAGATCATAAACAAAAGTGAAATAAACAATACATAATTAACAGTAAACATTACACTCACAAAAGTTCCAAAAGAACAAAGACATGTCAAATGTCATATTATGTCTATATACATTGTTGTACAATGTACAAAAGGAAAATATCCCCTCCCCTCTCCCATTTCCTCCCCCATTTCTTCTGCCCCAACACCCAAAGCAATGGAAGAGAATAAACTAGTGGGACATAGACAGACACACACAAACTGTATAAGCACTATCCTCTAAGCCAGAACTAATACCAGGTAGAAAGTGTAAATACATGATAATGAAACTACTTATTAAAAATAATTTATTCTCTGAAAAAAAAAAATCTTCAGTCACAGTATTTTCAATTTAGATATTAGCAGCACTATTTAGCAGCTTTGTTTGATTTTGTGTTCTCAAACAAGTGAGCCTGCCAACATTCTACATCAAGAATATGAGCAAAATGGAATTACTGACAATGAGAAAGGTGGGAATGTTACTGTCAATATAGCATTAAAAATAGTTTTCCAGATTGGATTTCGACAACAACAAAAAAGAGATGTTTAGTATTGGGTTGCGTCAGAGACAACCAGGCTAAATTTGAGTCCTGAGGCAAAACCAGTTGAGAACCATTGCTCTAAGTGATGTTCATCAGCAACCTAGTACTTTGAAATCTTTACAACTTCGGAAATATTATAACTTGAAAAAGCCCTTGTTTAACCCCTGACCAACCAGAACATGAGCTAGTTCAGGCCTGGGCAAAGGTCGGCCCAGGGGCCATATGCGACCCGCGACCTGATACGGTCCGCGGAATCATGCTGAGATCAAATAATTTGCAATAGTAAAGTTTTGAAAAACGTATTTGTTATTAGTTTTTCAAAGAAAAGGAAAGTAGACAATGAATGTAGGGTGTTCCAGCAAGAGTGGACATCGAAATATTTCTTTATTGAGGTATCAGAGAGCATCGCTGTCTTGAAAGACTACAACTTGTCCCGACAATTCCAGACAGTGCGGAGAGAAATATAGGAATATGTCTCATGAGCAGACGGCAAGTGCATTGAAAGAGTTGCCTTCTCGGGTGGAAAACAGCAAGGACTTTTCACAAAACTGCGTTCAGCAAACAACAGAATTGCGAGAGCTAGCTATGTTCTGTACCACAAAATAGCTAAATATAGCAAGCCATTCACTGTGGGTGAATTCATTAAATAATGTTTAATTGACTGCACCAATACTGCCCTGAAAAAAAAGAGCTGTTTGAAAACGTTTCCCTGTCAAGACGAACAGTGACACGGCGTGTTGAGGACATTGCAGAGAATATGGAACAACAGTTGAAAGACAAGGTAAATGATTTCTCCTTGGCCCTGGATGAGAGTAGTGATGAACGTGACACGGCACAATTGTAGATATTCTTACGAGGCATAACCCCAGACTTTGAAATGACAGAGGACCTTGCTTCAGTGCAGTCAGTGAAGAGCACAACCACAGGGAAATATTTATTGGAGGAGGTTAATGTGAGGTTAAGTGTGTGGCAAAGCTGGGACTGAATTTTGAAAAGTTATCCAGTGTCACCACTGATGGGTGCCCAAACTTGACAGGAAAAAACATTGCCTTTTGAAAAGGATACAAGATCTAGTAGCTGAGCTAAATCCAGATCATAAAATGATTTTCCTGCATTGCATTATTCATCAGGAGGTGTTCTGTAAATGTGTTCTGAAAATGAGCCATGTTGTGGATACAGTCACTAAAGTGGTAAACTTCATAAGAGCAAAATCTTTAAACCACAGGCAGTTTGTCTCACTGTTGGAAGAGACAGAGTTGTGTCGTGCAGATCTCCCCTACCACACAAACGTGAGATGGCTGAGTTTGGGGAAGGTGCTTTAAAAGGGGTGTGGGACCTGAAGTCGGAGATTGCTGTGTTTTTGCAAATGGAAGGAAAATATGTGGATTTCCGTCAACTGCAAGATAAAGAATGGTTGGCTGATTTTGCCTTTAACGTGGACATCATGGCCCTCATGAATGAACTGAATCCCAAACTACAAGGGAAGAGCCTTTTTGCACATCAGATGTACAGCCTTGTCAAAGCCTTCAAGGGAAAATGACTCCTCCTGACCCGCCAAGTAGAAGCCATTAATCTCACCCACCTTCTGACACTACTAGTCTGTTCCCTATCAGATAACCAGCGGGAGAAGTATACAATGCTGCTGCATGCTTTGAACAGTGAGTTTTCTCATCGTTTTGAGGATTTCAAAGTGTTGGAAAATGACATGCTATTGGTTTCCTCTCCTGTCACCTTCAATGTGGATAACGTTCCCACTGACCTGCAACTTGAGTTTATCTGTCACGCCCTGGTCTAAGTATTTTGTGTTTTTTCTTCATGTATTGGGTCAGGCCAGGGTGTGGCATGGAGTTTTTGTATTGTGGTGTGTTTTGTCTTGGGGTTTTGGTATGTAATTATTTGGGATTGTAGCTAGTGGGGTATTCTAGCAAAGTCTATGGCTGTCTGGAGTGATTCTCAATCAGAGGCAGGTGCTTATCGTTGTCTCTGATTGGGAACCATATTTAGGCAGCCATATTCTTTGAGTTTGTCGTGGGTGATTGTCCTATTTGTCTTGATGTCCTTGTTTTGTTAGTTGACACAAGTATAGGCTGTTTTCGGTTTTCCTTTCGTTTATTTGTTTTTGTAGTGTTTAGTCGTGTTTACGTTTTGTTTAATAAATATGGATCGCAATCGACACGCTGCAGTTTGGTCCGACTCTCATTCATCACCACTAGAAAACCGTAACATTATCGATCTTCAGTCTGATGCAGTAATTGGAGAACTATTCAAAACAATGTCACTGACGAGGTTCTATGCATCTCTCGATTAACACATTTTCCAAAGATAAGGAGTCATGCTCAGAAGATGTTTGTACTGTTTGGGTCAACCTATATATGTGAACAGACATTTTCAGTGATGAAATATAACAGGTCAAGGCACAGATCATCTCTTACTGACTCTCACCTCTCAGCAATCCTGCACATAGCAACTTCAGAAACTACACCTGACTTCACTGCTCTAGTCCATGCCCATCAGTGACTTCACTCCTCACACTGATTGAGTAGTTTAAATGTAATGTTGAGCTCTCACTCTTTCTTTTGTTTTTGTGCATTCCCATTAACAAGAGTTCTGTCCGTGGTGCTGAATGCAGTGTACTTTTCCCTCCGTGTAGTTCATTGCATGTTTAGTAAAATAGTGAAAATACCTACCAAAAGGAGAACATGGATGTGGTTTATTTCTGTGCATGTTAAAAAAGTAAAATAAGTAGCATATCTGGATGTGATTTACAGTAAATATATTGGTCAACACAGTCATACACATGATGTATAATCCTGTAATATGACTCTGGCCCGCGATGGCAGAAATATATTCTAATGTGGCCCTCCATGGAAAATAAGGTATAATAGGCTAGCATAAGGAATTGTTTTAAGATGGTCATGCCAAGGATCATTTAGCTCAGGCCTGGGCAATTCTTTTCTACGGAGGGCCACATTAAAATATATTTTTGTCGTTGCGGGCCAGAATCATATTACAGGATTATACATCATGTGTATGACTGGGTTGACAGATTTATCTACTGTAAATCACATCCAGATATGCTACTTATTTTACTTTGAATGAACTGAATTCACCAGGCTACCTTCAGATGAGTCTAGTGGGCATCCTTGAGCAAAACAACCGACATGTACAGTACCAGTCAAAGTTTGGACACCTACTCATTCAAGGGTTTTGCTTTATTTAAAAAAAACTATTTTCTACATTGTAGAATAATTGTGAAGACATCAAAACTATGATATGACACATATGGAATCATGTAGTAACCAAAAAAGGGTTAAACAAATCAAAATAGATTTTAGATTCTTCAAAGTAGCTACCCTTTGCCTTGTTGACAGCTTTGCACAGTCTTGGGATTGTTTCAACTAGCTTCACCTGGCATGGTTTCCCAAAAGTCTTGAAGTTCCCACATATGCTGAGCACTTGTTGGCTGCTTTTCCTTTACTCTGCGGTCCAACTCATCCCAAACCATCTCAATTGGGTTGAGGTCAGGTGATTGTGGAGGCCAGGTCATCTGATGCCACACTCCATCCCTCTCCTTCTTGGTCAAATAGCCTTCTGGGTCATTGTCCTGTTGAAAAGCAAATGATAGTCCCGCTAAGCACAAACCAGATGGGATGGCGTATCGCTGCAGAATGCTGTGGTAGCCATGCTGGTTAAGTGTGCCTTGAATTCTAAATAAATCACTGACAGTGTTACCAGCAAAGCACCCCCACACCATCACACCTCCTCCTCCATGCTTCACGGTGGGAACTACACATGCAGAGATCATCTGTTCACAAAAACACAGTGGTTGGAACCAAAAATCTCAAATTTGGACTCATCAGACCAAAGGACATATTTCCAACAGTCTAATGTCCATTGCTCGTGTTTCTTGGCCCAAGCAAGTCTCTTCTTATTATTTGTGTCCTTCAGTAGTGGTTTCTTTGCAGCCATTTGACCATGAAGGCCTGATTTACGCAATCTCCTCTGAACAGTTGTTGTGATGTGTCTGTTACGTGAACTCTGCAAAGCATTTATTTGGGACGCAATTTCTGAGTCTGGTAACTCTAATGAACGTATCCTCTTTGCAATGTAAAGAATTGATATAATTTTTGGAGGTAAACCCATAGGGTGGCACATTAGTTGGACTGTGATTTAGGTTTGGATTCCATGTCTCACCAAAATATAAACTTTGTTTCCCTTCCCTAGTGATATGAAAGGTATGTATAACTTTACTACTTCCAAAAGCCCTAGGGCCCCTCCTCTCTTCTTATTCTCCCAGATTTTTCTCTTGATATTTTTGTCACGTTATAATTAAAAGATCAAAAGTGGGTGAGTCATATCCTGTATAGAACCTGAAACAAATGTGTGTGTGTGTGGAGGAGGGGGGGACAAAGAGAGAAGGAAAAGTATGCCCCAGCGTTTAATTTGAACCATATAACTTTGACTTTGCAGCCATGTGGGGATGGAAGGGGGAGGAGTCACTGCAGGAGGGATAGTGTTGGTGTAAGGGAAACAATTAGTAGCCTACACAAATCAAGAGCTGATATAATTGCATGTTAAATTGAAGGAGACCAGTCTATTGGACATTCCGTAGAAGGTGTGAGAGATAAAAGTTATCGTATTGGGGTGGAGGGAAGGAGAGACAGAGGGGAAGAGAGGTATAGTATTGATACCATACTGCACCCATGACCAATATCACAGCCCTCCAGATAGGGTCAGCCAAGAGGTCAGATCTCTTCCCTTCCCTGATATCCCAAGGAATGTGGATTAGCAGTGGTTCTCTGCTTTCAGTACGGTAGACTCCAGAACCCAGCCTCTACTACATATCGTTGCATGTGTTCATTAGGGCACACCGTAACAAAACATTTTAAAATGTGCAATTTAAAACGATAACTACTGTTTATTGTAGGGGAAAAAAGAAGGGAATCGCTGCTAGGGTACACAATCTTGTAGCTAGAGGTTGCTCTTTGGCAAAGGGGTTAAGTAGTCATAAAACAAATGAGGACCAAGGCATATAGTGTAATTAAAATGCCTTTATTCTTACGGCATGTTCAATGGATAAAAGTCTTAAAAAGTCTGACGTGTTTCGGCAGTATGGCCTTCGTCAGGGAGTAACCATAAAAAACAAATAGGAATAAGGCACTCTTCATATAATTAAAATGCCTTTATTTTTACGGCATGCTCAATTGAACATGAAAGTTACTCCCTGACGAAGGCCATGCTGCCGAAACACATTTTAATCATATGAAGAGTGCCTTGGTCCTTGTTTTTTTGATAACTAGTGTTTCTTATTGGACAAATTCAGATAGTACATCTTTGTTTCACTCCATTTATATTTTTTTTTTTATCTGTTTCATGCCTACTGAACACGACCCTGGATAGGATACAGAAGTACAGGTAGCTACCCCCTCTCAGCATCCCCAATATCTCTTAACAACCCAATTAGGACACTTAAGACCCTCTACTGCCCAAACCCTCCTCACTCCCCTAACCATCAGTCAGGTAAGAGACAGAGCAGGGATTCAGTGAGGGGGTAGAGGGTCAGTCATCCATATTCCTCATGTTTCCGCCACAGTTCTTCGTAGTGTTTGGAATAGCTGGGATGCCTGGATGCTTGGCTTACATTGGGGCGTGAACAAAAGGGAGAGAGTCTCCAAAGTTGGTTTTACAATATGAGACTTGGAGTCCAGGCCTTTTGAGAAGAACCAATTTGATTTTTACCTTTGTTTAACTAGGCAAGTCAGTTAAGAACAAATTCTTATTTTCAATGACAGCCTAGGAAAAGTGGGGTTAACTGCCTTGTTCAGGGGCAGAATGACAGATTTGAACCTTGTCAGCTCATTCTTGCAACCTTTCGGTTACGAGTCCAACGCTCTAACCACTAGGCTACCTGCCGCCCGAATATATCAATGTTTTTCTGTTGCAAATGAACTCAAAAGTACAGAAATACCTATTTCAGTTTCTATACAGGATATGACTCACCCAATTTTGAGTTATAGGATTTACATCAAACATGCTTGGATAGCCTGCAAACACACACACCCACACCTGACATTCGTACCTTCTGTAGGACACACACACACACACACATACACACACACACACATACACACACACACACACACACACACACACACACACACACACACACACACACACACACACACACACACACACACACACACACACACACACACACACACACACACACACACACACACACACACACACGCACACACACACTCTATGCACGTTTCAGATTCTATACAGGATATGACTCACCCAATTTTGAGCTATTGGGTTTACATCAAACATGCTTGGATAGCCTGCAAACACACACACCCACACCAGACATTCGTACCTTCTGTAGGACACACACACACACACACACACACACACACACACACACACACACACACACACACACACACACACACACACACACTCACGCACGCACGCACACACACACACTCTCTCTCTCTATGCCTACTGCTCATTACCAGACATTGACACAGGCCTCCATACTATTAGTGACTGTAAGAGCTCATTCTTGTTTGCGCCATGGTGGAGGGAGTTAGGCATTAGCGCTGATGCTGGTGATCCATGCACTTGCTCTGTCTGGATCAACAGGAAGAAGGGTTAAACATTACTATCTGGATGTGTCCCAGAAGGCACTCAATTCCCTTTATCGTGTTCTACTTTTGACCAGGGTCCATAGGGCTCTGGTCAAAAGTAGTGCACTATATAGAGATTAGTGTGCCATTTGCGACCGATATTCAGTACGCATAGGCTCCTAACAGCTCCTGAAACCCAGCCCCCTGGACACTGTGATCACTTGGCTACATAGCTGATGCCTGCTGGACTGTCCATTAATCACGGTACTCCATTCTGTTTGTTTATGTTTTATCTGTCGGCCGCACTCAGGCTCTGTGTGTAGTTAATCCGACCCTCTCTGCCTAGTCAACGCCATTTTACTTGCTGGTGTTGTGCTAGCTGATTAGCTGTTATCTCACCTACTGTTTTAGCTAGCTCTCCCATTCAACACCTGTGATTACTGTATGTCTCTCTCAAATGTCAATATGCCTTGTATACTGTTGTTCAGGTTAGTTATCATTGTTTTAGTTTACAATGGAGCCCCTAGTTCCACTCTTGATACCACTGATACCTCCTTTGTCCCACCTCCCACACATGCGGTGACCTCACCCAATACAACCAGCATGTCCAGAGATGCAACCTCTCTTATCATCACCCAGTGCCTGGGCTTACCTCCGCTGTACCCGCACCCCACCATAACGCTGTCTGCGCATTATGCCCTGAATATATTCTACCATGCCCAGAAATCTGCTCCTTTTATTCTTTGTCCCCAACGCTCTAGGCGAACAGTTTTGATAGCCGCACCCTCATACTACTCCTCCTCTGTTCCGCGGGTGATGTGGAGGTAAACCCAGGCCCTGCATGTCCCCAGGCACCCTCATTTGTTGACTTCTGTGATCGAAAAAGCCTTGGTTTCATGCATGTCAACATCAGAAGCCTCCTCCCTAAGTTTGTTTTACTCACTGCTTTAGCACACTCTGCTAACCCTGATGTCCTTGCCGTGTCTGAATCCTGGCTCAGGAAGGCCACCAAAAATTCTGAGATTTCCATAACCAACTATAACATTTTCCGTCAAGATAGAACTGCCAAAGGGGGAGGAGTTGCAGTCTACTGCAGAGATAGCCTGCAAAGTAATGTCATACTTTCCAGGTCCATACCCAAACAGTTCGAACTACTAATTTAAAAAATTACTCTCTCCAGAAATAAGTCTCTCACTGTTGCCGCCTGCTACCGACCCCCCTCAGCTCCTAGCTGTGCTAGGTGATCTAAACTGTGATATGCTTAACACCCCGGCAGTCCTACAATTTAAGCTAGATGCCCTCAATCTCACACAAATCATCAAGGAACCCACCAGGTACAACCCATAATCTGTAAACCAGGGCACCCTCATAGACGTCATCCTGACCAACTGGCCCTCCAAATGCACCTCCACTGTCTTCAACCAGGATCTCAGCGATCACTGCCTCATTGCCTGTATCCGGTACGGATCCACAGTCAAACGACCACGCCTCATCACTGTAAAACGCTCCCTAAAACACTTCTGCGAGCAGGCCTTTCTAATCGACCTGGCCCGGGTATCCTGGAAGGATATTGACCTCATCCCGTCAGTTGAGGATGCCTGGTCATTCTTTAAAAGTAACTTCCTCACCATTTTAGATAAGCATACTCCGTTCAAAAAATGCAGAACTAAGAACAGATATAGCCCTTGGTTCACTCCAGACCTGACTGCCCTTGACCAGCACAAAAACATCCTGTGGCGGACTGCAATAGCATCGAATAGTCCCCGCGATATGCAACTGTTCAAGGAAGTCAGGAACCAATACACGCAGTCAGTCAGGAAAGCAAAGGCCAGATTCTTCAGGCAGAAATTTGCATCCTGTAGCTCTAACTCCCAAAAGTTCTGGGACACTGTGAAATCCATGGAGAACAAGAGCACCTCCTCCCAGCTGCCCACTGCACTGAGGCTAGGTAACACGGTCACCACCGATAAATCCATGATTATCGAAAACTTCAACAAGCATTTCTCAACGGCTGGCCATGCCTTCCTCCTGGCTACTCCAACCTCGGCCAACAGCTCCGCCCCCCCCCCGCAGCTACTCGCCCAAGCCTCTCCAGCTTCTCCTTTACCCAAATCCAGATAGCAGATGTTCTGAAAGAGCTGCAAAACCTGGACCCGTACAAATCAGCTGGGCTTGACATTCCTATTACCAGCTCAACCTGTTCAACCTCTCTTTCATATCGTCTGAGATCCCCAAGGATTGGAAAGCTGCCGCAGTCATCCCCCTCTTCAATGGGGGAGACACCCTGGACCCAAACTGTTACAGACTTATATCCATCCTACCCTGCCTATCCAAGGTCTTCGAAAGCCAAGTCAACAAACAGTTCACTGACCATCTCGAATCCCACCGTACCTTCTCCGCTGTGCAATCTGGTTTCCGAGCCAGTCACGGGTGCACCTCAGCCACGCTCAAGGTACTAAACGATATCATAACCGCCATTGATAAAAGACAGTACTGTGCAGCCGTCTTCATCGACCTTGCCAAGGCTTTCGACTCTGTCAATCACCATATTCTTATCGGCAGACCCAGTAGCCTCGGTTTTTCTGATGACTGCCTTGCCTGGTTCACCAACTACTTTGCAGACAGAGTTCAGTGTGTCAAATCGGAGGGCATGCTGTCCGGTCCTCTGGCAGTCTCTATGGGGGTGCCACAGGGTTCAATTCTCGGGCCGACTCTTTTCTCTGTATATATCAATGATGTTGCTCTTGCTGCGGGTGATTCCCTGATCCACCTCTACGCAGACGACACCATTCTATATACTTCCGGCCCGTCCTTGGACACTGTGCTATCTAACCTCCAAATGAGCTTCAATGCCATACAACACTCCTTCCGTGGCCTCCAACTGCTCTTAAACGCTAGTAAACCAAATGCATGCTTTTCAACCGTTCGCTGCCTGCACCCGCACGCCCGACTAGCATCACCACCCTGGATGGTTCCGACCTAGAATATGTGGACATCTATAAGTACCTAGGTGTCTGGCTAGACTGTAAACTCTCCTTCCAGACTCATATCAAACATCTCCAATCTAAAATCAAATCTAGAATCGGCTTTCTATTCCACAACAAAGCCTCCTTCACTCACCCCGCCAAACTTACCCTAGTAAAACTGACTATCCTACCGATCCTCGACTTCGGCGATGTCATCTACAAAATAGCTCCCAATACTCTACTCAGCAAACTGGATGCAGTTTATCACAGTGCCATCCGTTTTGTTACTAAAGCACCTTATACCACCCACCAATGCGACCTGTATGCTCTAGTCGGCTGGCCCTCGCTACATATTCATCACCAGACCCACTGGCTCCAGGTCATCTACAAGTCCATGCTAGGTAAAGCTCCGCCTTATCTCAGTTCACTGGTCACGATGGCAACACCCACCCGTAGCACGCGCTCCAGCAGGTGTATCTCACTGATCATCCCTAAAGCCAACACCTCATTTGGCCGCCTTTCGTTCCAGTTCTCTGCTGCCTGTGACTGGAACGAATTGCAAAAATCGCTGAAGTTGGAGACTTTTATCTCCCTCACCAACTTCAAACATCTGCTATCTGAGCAGCTAACCGATCGCTGCAGCTGTACATAGTCTATCGGTAAATAGCCCATCCAATTTTACCTACCTCATCCCCATACTGTTTATATTTATTTACTTTTCTGCTCTTTTGCACACCAATATCTCTACCTGTACATGACCATCTGATCATTTATCACTCCAATGTTAATCTGCAAAATTGTAATTATTCGCCTACCTCCTCATGCCTTTTGCACACAATGTATATAGACTCGATTCTACTGTGTTATTGACTTGTTAATTGTTTACTCCATGTGTAACTCTGTGTTGTCTGTTCACACTGCTATGCTTTATCTTGGCCAGGTCGCAATTGCAAATGAGAACTTGTTCTCAACTAGCCCATCTGGTTAAATAAAGGTGAAATAACATTAAAAAAAATAAAAGATTCCATGTGTCAAATACTGACATTGTGTCTGATTTGCCACTAATATTATACAGGGAAAATCAGTTTAGTTGATTTCTGGTATATTGTCAAAATAAATCAATCACATCACGTTTTTTAAATCATTCAGCAGTTTTTACCTGATTAAGTAAAATACCATTGGAAATTAATGATGAAAGTTCAAGTTATATTCCTAAATATAGGGGGGATATGTGCTGTTGAAACTACCAAAAACACATGTTGAAACTCAAAAACACATGGAAACTAGATATATTTTTACATCACTGGTTAGAGGACAACCTGCAGAACACAGTCAGATACATTTTGGAATGTTGCGTTTTGATACGGGGGTTCACCCTTATATCACCAAACTCAAATCAAATTTTATTTGTCACATGCGCCGAATACAACCGGTGTAAGACTTACAGTGAAATGCTTACTTAAAAGCCCAGTTTAAGAAATAGAGTTAAGAAAATATGTCTCATCATTGTCGGTGATTAGGCCTACCACTGTTGTGTTGTCAGCAAACATAATGATGGTGTTGGAGTCGTGCTTGGCCACGCAGTCGTGGGTGAACAGGGGACTAAGCACACACCCCTGAGGGGCCTCAGTGTTGATGATCAGTGTGGCAGATGTGTTGTTGCCTACCCTTACCACCTGGGGGCGGCCCATCAGGAAGTCCAGGATCCAGTTGCAGAGGGAGGTGTTTAGTCCCAGAGTCCTTAGCTTAGTTGATGAGCTTTGTGGGACTATGGTGTTGAACGCTGAGCTGTAGTCAATGAACAGCATTCTCACATAGGTGTTCCTTTTGTCCAGGTGGGGAAGGGCTGTGTGGAGTGCGATTGAGATTGCGTCATCTGTGGATCTTTTGGGGTGGTATGTGAATTGGAGTGGGTCTAGGGTGTCCGGGATGATGCTGTTGTTGTGAGCCATGACCAGCCTTTCAAAGCACTTCATGGCTACCGACGTGAGTGCTACGGGGCGGTAGTCATTTAGGCAGGTTACCTTCACATTTTTGGGCACAGGGACTATGGTGGTCTGCTTGACACATGTTGGTATTACAGGCACGGTCAGGGAGAGGTTGAAAATGTCAGTGAAGACACTTGCCAGTTGGTCCGTGAGTACACTCCCATGTAATCCGTCTGGCCCTGTGGCCTTGTGAATGTTGACCTGTTTAAAGGTCTTACTCACATCGACTACTGAGAGCGTGAGCACACGGTCATCTGGAACACTGTTTGTTTGTATATCAGTATTGCTTGTTTGTATATCGCAACGTGAAATACTATTATGGCTCTAGCCAGAATATTTGCCTCTGCGTTTCTGATTTATTCTACAATTCAAACATGGAGATTATCCCACAATCCTGTTCCACCTACACCAAAAGACTTGGATGGAGATCTTCACTTTCATTTTGTGAACTTCAGCCATGAACAATTTTACCGGCACCTGATATCACCTTTCCTACGGAAACAGCTGAGCCGCTTGTACACAGGAAACGCTGCAGCGCCGTTGAGACCGGTGTTAACTCCAACAAGCTGCTTGATACCTTCAGCCTGCTACTCTGTGGCAATGTACAACCCTGTCCTGGCCCAAACACCACAAAGCAATCAACACAACTCTGCCCAAACTCTGCCTCAAAAGCGGTGGTTTTCTCACATAAAGTGCAGAGCTATCAACCCCTTGCCATATGATGATGCTGTAAAATCTCAAAGTAACATTTCTCTTGTTTGCAATGTATGCTGTTTAAATGTGGTGCAAAAACAGGGATGAGCGCAATCTAGATGAGATAGTATATGTATCAGCAGTGAGCACAGAAAATAACATGTTTGACTGTTTCAATCAAATAGGACTTCATTTTAACCATGTGAACGCACAGAGCGTGCTGCCGAAATTAGAGGAATTAAAACTCCTTGCTTCTAACACACGGGCTGCAGTAGTTGCTGTGACTGAGACGTGGCTCGATGGGTCTATTGTGGACGATGAGGTTGAGCTACAAGGTTTTAGCATTCATAGAATTGATCAAAACTGAAACGGTGGCGGCGTGTGTGTTTTTACTAGGAATGATTTGCATTTTAACCCTCGTTCAGATCTGAAAATGTTTGGTCTTGAGGTTGCATGGGTAGATATACTTATTCCTAAATGTCGTCCTGTACTTGTTGGTGTGTGCTATTGGCCTCCTAAGCAGAATGATTTCTATGATTTACTTGAATCGAATTGCTGTTGATCACAAAATATTTTCTGACAGAGAATGTATTCTGCTTGGCGATTTCAATACATATGTGCAGTTATCACCCAAGAAAAGTACACTAGTAATGTCCTGTATAACTTTAATCAGTTATTTGGACTAAATCGACTCATTGTTCAGCTAACCCGGGTATGTATTGACAGTAAATCAACTTTGGATTTGATTATTGTATCAGATCAAGAGAACGTCTGTTAATCAGGTGTCTTAAATATTGGTTTTAGTGATCATATGGTAACCTACTGTACCTTTAAGAAATCGAAAATGCTACTAGATCCAGGTAATAAATACATTAAGGTACGGTCTATGAAACAATACTCAAAAGAAGTACTTGTAATTTTGGATTGGTCTAAACTGTGATGTTGATCATGCTTGGTATCTTTTTAAAGATCTGTTCCTGTCTGCACTCGACTCTCTGGCTCAGATGAAACAAATTTGAATCAAACAGTGGTCAGGGAAATGGATCACTTCCCGAGATCTTAGACCTCATAAGTAAAAGGGATCGCTACCTGGCCAGATTCATAAGGACACATCTACAACAAGATTATGACAGTTATATTAACTGTAGAAACCAGGCAAGATACAAAATGGATACGGCCAGATCCCAACATTATATAGACGCCGTTAATGACAACTTCCATCAGTCTCGAAAACTGTGGATCATTTTAAAGGACATTGGCTCAAAAACTCCCCATAAGGTAAAATCCTGTAATATGGGCCTGAATATTGATGATGGTTTATGTTATGACCAGGCAAAGGTTGCAAATTATTTTAACACTATAGCCTCATCTCTGGTTAAGAAGTTAACCACCTGCTCTGGACACTATGACCAGTCTTTCATTAACAACTTTTACCACAGCAAAGGATCACTAATGATTTGTTTGAGCTGTGCATGATAACAGAGGACAACGTTTGCAATCTACTATGCTTAATGAGCATAAACAAAGCAACTGGGCTGGATAACCTTCCTGCAATATTCATAAAGGATAGTGCTTGTGTCACTGCTTATGGCCTCATACAGCTTGTTGAGTCTGGCCTTAGTGTTGGAATCAGTTTGTGGTGGTAAATCGATGGCTACGAATAATATAGATGTGAACTCTCTTGGTACCAATCTTAGGTAAAAAGGATGCATAATTCCCCCCAATTTGATGTGGTCAAAACGTCAGCTTGTGTAATGTAGTAACACATACTGTCTACATCATGGAAAGTAGCATAACATAACAAACATGAATTATATATAGCAAAATAAATAAATAATTAAATATACATTTTGTCCATTCTGTTTGTCCATTTTGAGAAGCCGTAGCTTCCTCAAAAAAGTTAGGATGAATCTCGGATAACTCAAAAAATCTACTGTTTTTGTTGAGGAGATATTAGTCGTTCAATTTTACATCTAACTAAAGATGTTTGAGTCAGTGAAAAATAGTGCATGAAAACAAGTCATCTCCTGTTGAATGACAACAAAGATTTTAATGAAGAACTCCTACTGTTGACCAATCACCAACGAAGGGGCGGAGACTTCGGCTACCGACTTCGGCTTGCCTTGAATATATGGACAAACTCTTCCAAACTGTTTCGGCTGGGAAGCATGCCGAAACAGTTTGGAAGGACGCCTTAAGGTGTATATTACTTCAAAGGATACTCCTGATAGAGGCATACTACATTCCCAACATACACTGTTTCATCCTGTTTACAGTGAGATAGAGGCCCAGTGATATAAATCAGAGGGTCAGTAAATGGGCTGCCTGACCTTTGACCCCCCTCCCCCCCAGGGCAAGGAAAGACTCTGCTTTGTGTCCTGCAACAGCAACTCATTAACACCCAAGCCCTCAGCACACCTACCCCCAACCTCCTCCCTCAACCGTCCATCCCCAACTATGAAATAACACACATGAAATCATGTAGTAACCCAAAAATTGTTAAACAAATTAAAATATATTTTCCATTTGAGATTCTTCAATGTAGCCACCCTTTGCATTAATGATAGCTTTGCACACTCTTGGCATTCTCTCAACCAGCATCACCTGGAATGTTTTTCCAACAGTCTTGAAGGAGTTCCCACATATAATGAGTACTTGTTGGCTGTTTTTCCTTTACTCTGCGGTCCAACCCAAACCATCTCAATTGGGTTGAGGTCGGGTGACTGTGGAGGCCAGGTCATCTGATGCAGCACTTCATCACTCTCCTTCTTGGTCAAATAGCACTTACACAGCCCGGAGGTGTGTTTTGGGTCATTGTTCTGTTGAAAAACAAATTACAGTCCCACTAAGCGGAAACCAGATGGGATGGCGTATTGCTGCAGAATGCTGTGGTAGCCATGCTGGTTAAGTGTGCCTTCAATTCTAAATAAATCACTGAGAGTATCACCAGCAAAGCACCTCCACAACATCACATCTCCTCTTCCATGCTTCACGGTGGGAACCACACATGCGAAGATCATCCATTCACCTACTCTACGTCTCACAAAGACATGGCGTTTGGAACCAAAAATCTCAAATTTGGACTCATTGGACCAAAGAACATATTTCCACCGGTCTAATGTCCATTACTCGTGTTTCTTGGCCAAAGAGAGTATCTTCTTTTTTATTGGTGTCCTTTAGTAGTGGTTTCTTTTCAGCAATTCGACCATGAAGGCCTGATTCACACAGTCTCCTCTGAATAGCTGATGTTGAGATGCGTCTGTTATTTGAACTCTGCAAAGCATTTATTTGGACTGCAATTTCTGAGGCTGGAAAACTCAAATTTATCCTCTGCAGAGCTAACGCACAATAAAATAACAATAACGAGGCTTTATACAGGGGGTACCGGTACGAGGCTGTATACAGGGGGTATTGGTACGAGGCTATATACAGGGGGTACCGGTATGAGGCTGTATACAGGCGGTACCGGTACGAGGCTATATACAGGGGTACCGGTACGAGGCTATATACAGGGGGTACCGGTACGAGGCTGTATACAGGGGGTACCGGTACGAGGCTATATACAGGGGGTACCGGTGCGAGGCTATATACAGGGGGTACCGGTACGAGGCTGTATACAGGGGGTACCGGTACGAGGCTTTATACAGGGGGTACCGGTACGAGGCTATATACAGGGGGTACCGGTACGAGGCTTTATACAGGGGGTACCGGTACGAGGCTATATACAGGAGGTACCGGTACGAGGCTATACACAGGGGGTACCGGTACGAGGCTATATACAGGGGGTACCGGTACGAGGCTATATACAGGGGGTACCGGTACGAGGCTTTATACAGGGGTTCCGGTACGAGGCTTTATACAGGGGGTACCGGTACGAGGCTATATACAGGGGGTACCGGTACGAGGCTATATACAGTCGGTATCCCTGCCAATGTTCGGGGGTACAGGTTAGTCAAGGTAATTTGAGCTGAGCTGCCGGTGGTGGTCCTCATGAGAGCCAGTTTCATCATAGCGCTTGATGTTTCTTCAACTGCAGTTGAAGAAACTTTCAAAGTTCCTGATGTTCCGGATTGACTGACCTTCATGTCTTAAAGTAATGATGGACTGTCGTTTCTCTTTGCTGATTTGAGATGTTCTTGCCGTAATATGGACTTGGTCTTTTAAAAGGTAGGGCTATCTTCTGTATACCACCCCTACCTTGTCACAACAACACTGATTGGCTCAAATGCATTAAGGAAAGAAATTCCACAAATGTACACCTGTTAAATTAAATGCATTCCAGGTGACTACCTCATGAAGCTGGTTGAGAGAATGCCAAGAGCGTGCAAAGCTGTCATTAAGGCAAAGGTTGGCCACTTTGAAGAATCTCAAATATAAAATATATTTTGATTTGTTTAACACGTTTTGGGTTACTACATGATTTCATGTGTGTTATTTCATTTAATTCATTTCATAGATGATGTCTTCATTTTTATTCTACATTGCAGAAAACCCCTTGAATGAGTAGGTTTGTACACAATTTTGACTGGTACTGTATGTCTAAGTGAACATCTATAAAGGTGTGTGTTTGTACTTCTGTGTGTGATAACCGCGACTGGGGCTGGTCGTTGAGACAAAGCATATGTTTTCTTAGGAGACCATGAGGTGAGCAGGGGTTGAATATTTCGACCATGGACTGCAAATTTAAAGCCTAATTTGAGCTGAGCTGTCTGCTGAAGTGTAACCTCTTCACCATAGACCTGACCCTTAACCTCTCCGCCCGCCTCTGCACTACATCTAGAGATGGCAGGTGGGTGAAAGTTAAACACTGTGTGTGTGTGTGTGTGTGTGTGTGTGTGTGTGTGTGTGTGTGTGTGTGTGTGTGTGTGTGTGCGTGTGTGTTTAGTTGTACTATCATTGTGGGGACCAGAAGTCCTCACAAGGACAATTCTGACAAGTGGGGACATTTCGCTGTTCCCCACAAGGAAAACAGCTAATTTAGGCTTAGAGGTTTAGGTCTAATAGGGTTTCTTTTGTGCTGGTATCAAACTTTGGGTTGCATGGGCCTATTGCAACTTCCTGCTCTGTCTGCATATTGCACATCAAATCAAACTTTATTTGTCACATGTGCCGAATACAACATGTGTAGACCATACCATGAAATGCTTACTTAGAAGCCCTTAACCAACATTGCATTTTAAGAGAGAGTTAAGAAAATATTTACCAAGTATTTATTTTTTTTACCTTTATTTAACTAGGCAAGTCAGTTAAGAACAAATTCTTATTTTCAATGACGGCCTAGGAACAGTGGGTTAACTGTCTGTTCAGGGGCAGAACGACAGATTTGTACCTTGTCAGCTCAGGATATGAACTTGCAACCTTTCGGTTACTAGGCCAATGCTCTAACCACTAGGCTACCCTGCCGCCCCGAGGAAATAATCAAAAGTAAAAATAATAAAAAGTAACACAATAAAATAACGAGGCTATACTGGTACCGAGCCAATGTGAGGGGGTACAGGTTAGTCGAGGTCATTTGTACATACAGGTAGGGGTAAAGTGACTATATGCATAGACAATAAACAGCGAGTAACAGCAGTGTAAAAACAAATGGGGGGGGGGGGGGGGGGTCGGGGTCAATGTAAATAGTCCGGGTGGCCATTTGATTAATTGTTCAGCAGTCTTACAGCTTGGGGGTAGAAGCTGTTAAGGAGCCTTTTGGTCCTAGCTCCGCTCCGGTACCGCAGTAGGAGAGAGAACAGTCTATGACTTGGGTGACTTGAGTCTTTGACAATTTTATGGGCTTTCCTCTGACTCCACCTAGTATATACGTCCTGGATGGCATGAAGCTTGGCCCGAGTAATGTACGGGGCCGTACACACTACCCTCTGTAGCGCCTTACGGTCAGATGGCGAGCAGTTGCCATACCAGGCGGGGACGCAACCGGTCAGGATGCTCTCAATGGTGCAGCTGTACAACTCTTTGGGTCTCCTGAGGGGGAAAAGGTGTTGCCTTGACCTCCTCATGACTCGCTTGGTGAGTTTGGACCATGTTAGTTTGTTGGTGATGTGGGCACCAAGGAACTTGAAAATCTCGACACGCTCCACTACATATCCGTCAATGTTAACAGGGGCCTGTTCGGCTCGCGTTTTCCTGTAGTCCCCGATCTGCTCCTTTTTTTTGCTCACACTGAGGGAGAGGTTGTTGTCCTGGCATCCCACCTTCAGGTCTCTGACCACCTCCCTATAGGCTGTCTGATTGTTGTTGGTAACCAGGCCTACCACTGTTGTGTCGTTAGCAAACTGCTGTTGGAGTCGTGTTTGGCAACACAGTAGTGTGTGAACAGGGAGTAAATGAGTGGACTAAGCACACACCCCTGAGGGGCCCCGGTGTTATGGACCAGCGTGGCAGACGTGTTGTTAACAACCCTTACCACCTGGGGGCAGCCTATCAGGAAGTCCAGGATCTAGTTGCAGAGGGAGGTATTTTAGTCCCAGGGTCCTTTGCTTAGTGATGAGCTTTGTGGGGACTATGGTGTTGAATGCTGAGCTGTAGTCAATGAACAGCATTCTCACATATGTGTTCCTTTTGTCCAGGTGGGAAAGGGCTGTGTGGAGTGCGATTGAGATTACGTCATCTGTGGATCTGTTGAGGCGGTATGCGAATTGGAGTGGGTCTAGGGTGTCCGGGATGATGCTGTTGTTGTGAGCCATGACCAGCCTTTCATCACCGTTGTCGATGCACTCATTGATGAATCCGATGACTGGGGTGGTATACTCCTCAATGCAATTGGATGAATCCTGGAACACATTCCAGTCTTTGCAAGCAAAACAGTCCTGTAGCGTAGCATCCGCGTCATCTGACCACTTCCGTATTGAGCGAGTCACTGGTACATCCTGCTTCAGGTTTTTGCTTGTAAGTAGGAATCAGGAGGATATAATTATGGTCAGATTTGCCAAATGGAGGGCGAGGGAGAGCTTTGTATGTGTCTCTGTGTGTGGAGGTGGTCTAGAAAAAAAATTATCCTCTGGTTGCACGTGATATGCTGGTAGAAATTAGGTGAAAAGTCCCCGGGCCACTAGGAGCGTCGCTTCTGGATGAGTCTGTGCCCAAACAGTTTAAGATTCTACTTTTAAAAATCCACCTTTCCAGAAATAATTATCTCACTGTTGCCGCTTGTTATAGACCCTCCTCAGCCCCAGCTGTGCCCTGGACACCATATGTGAATTAATTGCCCCCCATTTATCATCAGAGTTTGTACTGTTAGGTGACCTAAACTGGGATCTGCTTAACACCCCACCCTGTCCATCCTACATTCTAAGCTAGATGCCCTCAATTTCCAACAAATTATCGAGAAACCTACCAGGTACAACCCTAAATCCGTAAGCACGGGCCGCGGTCAAATGATCACACCTCATCACTGTCAAACACTCCCTAAAACACATCAGTGAGCAGGCCTTTCTTAATCATCCTGGCCCGGGTATCCTGGAAGGATATTGACCTCATTCCGTCAGTAGAGGATGCCTGGTTACTTTTTAAAAGTGCTTTCCTCACCATCTTAAATAATCATGCCCCATTCAGAAAATGTAGAACTAAGAACAGATATAGCCCTTGGTTCACTCCAGACTTGACTGCCCTTGACAAGCACAAAAACATCCTGTGGCGTACTGCATTAGCATCGAATAGCCCCCGCAATATGCAACTTTTCAGAGAAGTTCAACTCCAAAAAGTTCTGGGACACTGTAAAGTCCATGGAGAATAAGAGCACCTCCTCCCAGCTGTCCACTGCTCTGAGGCTAGGAAACACTGTCACCACCGATAAACCTACGATAATCGAGAATTTCAATTCTTCTACGGCTGGCCATGCTTTCCACCTGTCTACCCCTACCCCAATCAACAGCCAGGCACCCCCCACAGCAACTTGCCCAAGTCTCCCCCACTTCTTCTTCACCCAAATCCAGATAGCTGATGCTCTGAAAGAGCTGCAACATCTGGACCCTTACAAATTAGCTGGGCTAGACAATCTGGACCCTCTCTTTCTAAAATTATCCACTGCAATTTTTGCAACTAGCCTTTTCAACCTCTCTTTCGTATCGTCTGAGATCCCTAAAGATTGGAAAGTTGCCATGGTCACCCCCCTATTCAAAGGGGGAGACACTCTAGGCTCAAACTGGTACAGACCTATATCTATCCACCCTGCCTTTCTAAGGTCTTCGAAAGTCAAGTTAACAAACAGATCACTGACCATTTCGAATCCTATCGTACTTTCTCCGCTAGGCAATCTGTTTTCCGTGCTGGTCATGGGTGCACCACAGCCACGCTCAAGGTCCTAAATGATATCACAACCATCATCGATAAGAGACAATACTGTGCAGCAGTTTTCATCGACCTGGCCAAGGCTTTCTCGACTCTGTCAATCACCACATTCTTATCGGCAGACTCAACAGCCTTGGTTTCTCAAATGACTCCCTTGCCTGGTTCACCAACTACTTCTCAGATAGAGATCAGTGTGTCAAATCGGAAGGCCTGTTGTCCGGACCTCTGTCAGTCTCTATGGGGGTGCCACAGAGTTCAATTCTCGGGCAGACTCTTTTCTCTGTATACATCAATGATGTCGCTCTTGCTGCTGGTGATTCTCTGATCCACATCTATGCAGACAACATAATTCTGTATACTTTTGGCCCTTCTTTGGACACGGTGTTAACTAACCTCCAGGCGAGCTTCAATGCCATACAACTCTCCTTCTGTGGCCTCCAACTGCTCTTAAATGCAAGTACAACTAAATGCATGCTCTTCAACCGATCGTTGCTCGCATCCGCTCATCGATCTAGCATCACTACTCGGTTCTGCTACAAATACCTAGGTGTCTGGTTAGACTGTAAACTCTCATTCCAGACTCACATTAAGTATCTTCAATCTATTATTAAATCTAGAATCGGCTTCCTATTTCGCAACAAGACCTCCTTCACTCATGCTGCCAAATATACCCTCTTAAAACTGACTATCCTACCGATCATTGACTTCAGCGATGTAATTTACAAAATAGCCTCCAACACTCTACGCAACAAATTGGATGTAGTCTATCACAGTGCCATCCGTTTTGGCACCAAAACCCCATATACCACCCACCACTGCGACCTGTATGCTCTCGTTGGCTGGCCCTCGCTTCATATTCGTCACCAAACCCACTGACTCCAGGTCACCTATAAGTCTTTGCTAGGTAAAGCCCCTCCTTATCTCAGCTCACTGGTCACCATAGCAGCACCTACCCGTAGCACACGCTCCAGCAGGTATATTTCACTGGTCATTCCCAAAGCCAACTCCTCCTTTGGCCACCTTTCCTTCCAGTTCTTTGCTGCCAATGACTGGAACGAATTGCAAAAATCACTGAAGCTGGAGTCTTATATCTCCCTCACTAAATTTAAGCATCAGCTGTCAGAGCAGCTTACCGATCATTGCACCTGTACTGTACACAGCCCATCTGTAAATTGCCCACCCAACTACCTCATCCCCATATTGTTATTTCAAATTGTAATTATTTCCCCACTATGGCCTTTTTATTTCCTTACCTCTCTAATCTTACTACATTTGCACACACTGTACATAGATTTTTCTATTGTGTTATTGACTGTATGTTTGTTTATCCCATGTGTTGTTTGTGTCGCACTGCTTTCTTTATCTTGGCCAGGTCGCAGTTCTAAATGAGATCTTGTTCTCAACTGGCCTACCTGGTTAAATAAAAAAATAGCATTTTCTTCTTTGCGTATGTCCTTATACAGCTCGTTGAGTGCGGCCTCAGTGGCGGCATCGGTTTGTGGTGGTAAATAGAAGGCTACGAATAATATAAATGAGAACTCTCTTGGTAGATAGAGTACCTTATGATAAACTGTAGACCACACTATCTCAGGTGAGCCATACCTCAAGACATCTTTTATATTAGACATCGTGCCCCAGTTGTTATTGAGAAATAGACACACACTACCACCCCTAGTCTTACCAGATGTAGCTTCTCTGTCCTGCCAATGCATGGAAAATGCCGCCAGCTCTATATTACCCGTGTCGTTGTTCAGCCACGATTCGGTGAAACATAAGATACTACAGTTTTTAATGTCCTGTTGGTAGGATAGTCTTGATCGTATATCATCCATTTTGTTTTCCAGTGATTGCACGTTGGCCAATAGAAAGGATAGTAGTGGAGGTTTACTCACTCGCCTATGAATTCTCAGAAGGCAGCAAGACCACCGCCCCCTTTTTCTCCGCCCCTTCACGAGAAAGCAGTATATCCTCTGTGTCGGACTTGTTAAAGAAAAACATCTTTGTCCAGTTCGAGGTGAGTAATCGCTGTTCTGATGTCCAGAAGTTATTTCGGTCACAAGAGACGGTAGCAGCAACATTATGTACAAAATACGTTTTAAAAAAAAGTTACAAACAATGCAAAAAAACTAACAGAATAGCACAGTTGGTGAGGAGCCCATAAAGCAGCAGCCATCCTCTCCGGCGCAAGTCTGGTCTAGAGGGTGTAGGAGAACATTGGCAGGTTATTTTCCTGAGAGATCAATGGAGGCCAAGAGCTCAGAAGGGGTCCCCTGCAATGGTTCAATGAGATCAAGACAACAATGAGAGGAGGGGACAATGAATTGATTAAGTTCTGAGGGTAAATAAAGAGAAAATACAATAATAAAAAATAAAAATCATGCACACTGGATCAATAAATTGATAGATAAATGATTGAATAAGTAAATAATAAAGTAATGATTGAAAACTCACACCAAGAGATAAAGGGATTTGGGGATTAAGAGTAGCAAAAATTAGTGCTCTGTTAAAGTGCTTTATATAAGAAATAATCTATATAAAGGACAAAACAAGACGGCACAAATAAAAAACAAACCTGAACTTCCTCCTCGTGTTGGTTGCCTCTGGCTCTAGAGGGTTTTGGGTTAAGGTTAGAATTAGTGTAAATCTTTGAATTTAAGGTTTTGGGTTAGGATAAGGTTAGGTTTAAGAGGGTTTCTGTTTGTGCAGGTATCAAACCTTGTGTTTCATGGGCCTATTGCAACTTCCTGCTCTGTCTGCATGTTACAAGTCAGTCTGGTCTGGAGAGGGTGGGAGAACATTGGACGGTTATTTGCCCAAGAGATCAATGGAGGCCAAGAGCTCAGTGGGGTTAGGAAGACAACAATGAGAGGAAGACAAGAGATTAAATTATGAGGGTAAGCAATTAGAAAATATAATAATAATCAATAAAGCATGCAAGCTGGATCAATAAATTAATAGATAAATCATTAAATAAGTATATAATATTGTAAATAATGAAAAATCACAACAACGGATAAAGGGATTAAGAGCTGCAAAAGAAGTGATTTCTCCTGTTGGTGGCTCCTCTGGCTCTCTCCTCTGGCTCTCACAATTGGATCTATATACTATTCTTTACCATTCAAGACAAGTGGAGCCAAGGTCTTAAGTTTGGCTATCCACCTGGATTCAACCGCTCTTCTCTGGGATATGGTCCAGGAGGCTTTCATCTCCAGGGAGAGAGGTTGAGAGGTTGTGGCGTGTATTTGTAGTGTGTTTTTTTTTTTTATTGTGCAGAGGTGTTGTTTGCGGAGTGTCAATACGGTGTGGCTGGTTTCTCCTATATAATTGTTGTCACATAGTATTCATGTTATGGCATAGACAATGTTGGTTCTCTAAATGGCCATACGTTGTGGGATAGGACTGGAGGTATATGCATGTGGATTTGTCTATAGTTGTCTATAGTGCTGTTGTCTATAGTGTCTATAGTGCTGTTGTTCATTGGGGGGTTTGGGTTAGGGTTTAGGATTTTGAATGGGAATCAATTGTGTGTGTGTCCACAAGGTCAGTTAAACAAGACACTAGTATGTCTGTGTTTCTCTCTAACTTCATGAGAGTCTAAATTAAAGTGTATACTGTATGTATTAGGCTTGTTGTTTGTTAAATCCAGCATTAAGAGACAGAGTTTGTGTGTGTGTGTGTGTGTGTGCTTTTGGACCTCTGTTTATACGGTCTCCAGCTCTCAACACCACTCAGTAACAAAAGGGTGTCTGTGTGTAAGGTAGGTCAGGTTGCTGCGGGGCTTCACGTTGCAGCATGCATACCTCCAGAGCACAGACTGACAGATTTACATTGTTGTCTGCCCCAGCGTTCTGCACTTGCTTGTCTTAATTACCCTGCTGTTGAGCAATGGCAGCTCTTGAAAAGACAATCTCGCAGCAGTTTGTGTGTGTGTACCATCCTCTCTGTCTCCAGTCATGCCCATGGCTATGGTACACAAGCTGAGAATCGTTGAATAAAACTCAGACTATTAAGTCACTGTGTTATGGAGCAACTGGAGTCAAGTACTTAGTAAGGCATTTATCACATGGGTTGGGGAAACATTGGGTGCTGCAATACCAAACACACTTGTAGACTAAAGAAGTATTGACTGATTGGATATACAATGGAATATCCCTCCACTGGTCAAGGCCTGTAGTCTCCCCAGGGAAATCACTCCTCTGGCACGATTTTCTTCATGTGAAGGCTAAACGTGTGAAGGTACACTTCAGTCATCCCTTTTTGAAAAACTGTGCTAGATAAATAAATTAAGCAAGTTAAGAACTACAAGCTGCCATTTTAGGGAATATTCCATCAATCATGGAGGAATCACGTTGGAAACACAGAACCTGGCCAATACACTGAACTTGATCTTTCCGGCTGCATAAACATTGTTTCCAGACTTCACAGTATTTTAGTCCTTGACTATTTTATAAACAGTGGTAGGTGAACACTGAAGCTCTTGAGTCAGAGGTGTATGGTAGATGGATGAGTTGGCTGTTGTGGATTTCAACTGTTCTCTTCTCAAAATGGGTCAGGAGATTGCATGAGACTCACCCAATAACTGGTTGGACAATAAAGTGATATTAAATCTATTCACTTGAGGAAAGACAAGGATTTGGACCCACATTCACTCACTCAAACTCTCCTGCTTTGGCTAACCAATGTTGAACTAAGAGTGTGCCACTAGCAACACCAAGATTGTGTGTTCAATTCCTGCAGGGATCACTTATTAAATTGTAAGCGCTCATTGTCACTTTGGATAAAAGCACCTGCATATATGTACATCATATTATTATTGTTACTGAAAACAGAATAAAAGAAGGCTATATAAAGGGTTACATTTTGTCATACATTCGGAATGTCTATTTCTATGGATAACATACATCTTACAGCTGACATACAGTGTGATTATGGTATATCTATAACTTTTATTCATATGATGTCACCTAATCCTTACTGTAATGAATACACATAAATCCTATAGGAGTCATTCTACCAATGTGGGAAAAGTACAGGGTTTACACTAGTAATTACAGTAGGCAGTGAAAGTCAAGGAGACACACCTTGTAAATGAGTCCCTGAGAACAGTGATGTTCACATTGACAGACTCTCTCTCCCTTCCCCCTCCCCGCTGGCCTCCCTGCAGTTAATGTCTCCAAAGCACCACTCCCCCTCGCTCATCCCAACACCCATCTTCCCCTGGCCAAGACCCACCCAGCGAGAGCTGTCACTCCCCCAGTGTGTCACCGTAATTTACTGTGACAACAAACAACTGCCCACGCCAGTGTGTGTATTTGTGTGTTACACGCCCACAGCAGTAGAAGCCACTTTTTTTGAGCTGAAAGACGATCGCCAGAGCTTACCCATGATGTTGCACGTTGAAGTCATCGTTTTAGTCAGAGTATGATATATTTGGCTTGAAGTGACACAAACTGCCGATTCGTGCAAAAGACGTGTCTTTTCCTATGAAATGATGTGTAAATGATTTTTCACTTACGTTTTGTTTCATGGCTAGGTTTTATTTGAATGGTACCATCCACCAGTATGGCATTATTTATTAATGAGAAAGACCTGCAAAGTTTGCGAGTCAAACAATATAATATACAGAAAAAAAGATATCAGTCAATTGAAATAAATGTGGCCCTAATCTATGCATTTCACATGACTGGGCAAGGGCGCAGCCATGGGTGGGCCTGGGAAGGCATAGGCCCACCCATTTGGGAGCCAGGCCCACCCACTGGGGAGCCAGGCCCAGCCAACCAGAATGAGTTTTTCCCCACATAAGAACTTTATACTCCTTAGTTTCATCTGCTATCCGGGTGGCTTGTCTCAGACAATCCTGCAGGTGAAGAAGCCGGATGTGGAGGTCCTTGGCTGGTGTGGTTACACATGGTCTGCAGTTGTGAGGCCGGTTAGACGTACTGCTCAATTCACTGGCAACAGCTCTGGTGGACATTCCTGCAGTTAGCATGCCAATTGCGCGCTCCCTCAAAATTTGAGACATCTTTGACATATTGTTTCATGACAAATCGGCACATTTTAGAGTGGCCTCTTATTGTCCGCAGCACAAGGTACACCTGTATAATGATCATGCTGCTTAATCCGTTTTTTGATATGCCACACCTGTCATGTGTTACGGATTATCTTGGCAAAGGAGAAATGCTCACTAACGGATGTAAACAAATTTGTGCACAAAATTTGAGAGAAATACGTTTTATGTGCAAATGGAAAATTTCTGGGATCTTTTATTTCACACTTTACCTGTTGTATTTATATTTTTGTTCAGTATAGATCATCTTTGGCAGCAAATATGGTGGATAAATGAAGATAGTGAACTAAGGCTGTTTACCATTGAAAAAACAAGTTCTGGTCTATTTAACGCGGTTGGTCTCCCATAGACACCAATGCAAAAGCAGCAGGGTCTGTTCTACTTAGTTCATTGAAACAGAATATAACAGTGAACGGGGTGTCTTGCCTCCGCTTCCATCTCTGGCTATAGCTTTTCGCAGTAGCCTACACTTAGCTGAGCAATTAAAAATAGGGGTTTCAAATGTATGTTTTAAAATAATCTCAATCCTTCTGAAAATGTTTGTAACAATGTAAAATGCAAACAACTATTCAGAGACAATTTCAAAATTAAAGTAATCTCTCAATAAGATTTAGTACTTTTTTTTTTTTTTACCTCCCTGCAGTTAATGGCTCAAAAGCACCACTCCCCCTCGCTCATCCCAACACCCATCTTCCCCAGGCCACGACCATGACATAGACTGACCAGGTAAATCCAGGTGAAAGCTACGATCCCTTATTGATGTCACATGTTAAATCCACTTCAAATCAGTGTAGATGAAGGGGAGGAGACAGGTTAAAGAAGGATTTTAAAGCTTTGAGACAATTAAGACATGGGTTGTATATGTGTGCCATTCAGAGGGTGAATGGGCAAGACAAAATATTTAAGTGCCTTTGAAAGGGGTTACGGTAGTAGGTGCCAGGTGCACTGGTTTGAGTGTGTCAAGAAGTGCAACGCTGCTGGGTTTTTCACACTCAACAGTTTCCTGTGTGTATCAAGAATGGTACACCACCCAAGGATATCCAGCCAACTTGACACAACTGTGGGAAGTATTGGCGTCCACATGGGCCAGCATCCCTGTGGAACGCTTTTGACACCTTGTAGAGTCCATGCTCCAACAAATTGAGGCTGTTCTGAAGGAAAAAGGGGGTGCAACTCAATATTAGGAAGGTGTTCTCACTCAGTGTATAACTAGCTTGCTGAAATGATCGAGAGCACAAAGAATATAGCTATCATGTCCATGTGCATGCCCAAATATGAATGACATCTGCAATCCAACACAGTTTCACTGTAATTATCAAAAGTCATGTCAACAGCTCGTATTGGCACGGTTTAGCCGAGACTCATCTTTTGACAGGTAGGATGGTAGTCTTTTTCTAAAATAATAATTTTCCCAACTGATTTACAGTATACCTGTATTAACTGAAATGGTGCTCACCTAACTTTACTTAGCTAGCTAAGGTTAGCATTCTAGCGAATTACACTGACAGCTGTGAGTGAGTGATTTATTTGTATTTACTTCTCTACTAAACATGGAAATCAGCACAACGTTGCCACCCCCAATTTTTGAATATGTATTAGCAGCCTGCGTCAGTCTTCAAGGTGGAACCTAAACGTGAATTTCCACTCTAGAACAGGAATTACCAGTGGTAGAAAAAGTACTCAATTGTCATACTTGAGTAAAAGTAAAGATACCTTAACCGAAAACTTCTCAAGTAAAAGTGAGAGTCACCCAGTAAAATAGTACTTGAGTAATAGTAAAAGTAACTACTTGAGTAAAACTAAAAAGTAAGAGGAGATGCTATACATCAAATTCCTTATATTTAGCAAACCAGGCGGCACAATTTAAAAAAAAATTTTTTTATTCACGGACAGACGGGAACACTCAGACATAATTTACAAACACAGAATTTGTGTTAAGTGAGTCCACCAGACCAGAGGCAGTAGGGATGACAACGTGTTAAATTGATAGGTGCGTGAATTGGACCATTTTGCTGTCCTGCCTGAGCATTCCAAATGTAATGAGTACTTTTGGGTTTGAGGGAAAATGTATGGGAGTAAATAGTACATATTTTCTTTAGGAATGTGGTGGAGTGAAAGAAAAAATTAGTCAAAATAGTAAATAGTAAAGTAAAGTACAGATACCCCAAAAAACAACTTAAGTAGTTTTACTTAAGTACTACACCACTGGGAATTACTCAAAATAGGTGTGGTAACTTCCTCTAAGATAGGCCTTTAAATAGCTCACTTTCATTTTTTCTTTCCGTTTATTGTTCCCAGTTGCACTGCTCTGCTTGGTTTTGCTCTGTCTTGTAAATTATTGGGTGAAGTTGCCGTAACCTATTTTTAGGTTTCTAATTATTTTAAAAGACTTAGAGGGGCTGAGAATCATCTTGGTCCTGTCAGAGAGATATTAGGTTGAGGAGCCGTAACTCTTTGACCTCCGGGTGAAGTAGAGAATAGAGAGTGGTAGGAGGGTTGCAGTTTAGGTTTCACATCCCTTCTCAAGTGGAATTCTCCCTGCTTGTTTTTGTAAAAGTGTGAGGCGCAATGTCCATCCCTCGGAGAGAAATTACTGAAAGTAGACCCCCAAAAAGTTCAGGGGGGAAAAGGGTGAATCCACACTTTAAGAGAAGCCAAGAAAGTTAAAACATGTATTTATTTATTATTTAACCTGTATTTAACTAGGCAAGTCAGTTAAGAACAAAGTCTTATTTACAATGATGGCCTACTTTGGCCAAACCCGGATGACGCTGGGGCAATTGTGCGCCGCCCTATGGGACTCCCAATTACAGGCCAGATGTGATACAGCCTGGATTCGAACCTGGGTTTCTGTAGTGACGCACGCCTCAAGCACTGAGATGCAGTGCCTTAGACCGCTGTGCCACAAGTTACTAAAAGGAGAATAATTTTAATGAGAAAGGAAGGGAAAGAGAGAAAGCTAGAGGAACGTGACATCAGGTTTAACCGGAGAGAGGCGACATACTGTAAATCAAAGATGGCGTGAAACATGGCACCTTCGGGTTCACTATTGTGTTTTAAAATTGAAGTGGACAAATTATTCTCTCACGAGGCAGGGGGACTTTCAATGTTTGATGTGCTAATGATATTGATCTGTTGTTTGTCTAACATTACCCCGAAGAGCCCAAATCAATAAACCTGTAAACATTAACCAGGTTGAAGTGTGGATTCACTCACACTTGGCATGGGCGGCCAGGCAGGGAATGTTTTTTTAATCTACCATGAAAGCATAAGCAACAGCTAGCTAGAACTGCAGTGCATAACATGTGGTGAGTAGTTGACTCAAATAGAGAGAAAGACAATAGTTGAACAAACAGTAAACAAATGAATTTCTTCAAAATGAAGGAGAAGCAAAAGAAAGAGAGAGAGCTAGCTCTATTTCATTGTATTTTTTCACATTCACTTAGCTAACGAATGCAGCTAGCTAGTTTAGCCTACTCAAACACCCAGCTCAAACAGAGAGAGATGTTATGTTAGCTAGCTGGCTATGGCTATCCAACATTGGAACCCTTCCAAGTCAAGGTAAGTTTTTTGTTTTATTAATTTACTGCCACAGGGCCCGCTGGTGGAACTGATAAACTTCTTGCTGACTGTACACTGTACTGCATGATTGTAGTCAGGTTTACTAACACATTAGTTCTAGTAGCTATGTTGACTATGACATTAGCTAATAATGGTGACAATGATGTAGGTTGTGTGTAGCGGTTAGTGGTTATGATATGAAGGATTGGCTTGGAAAGGTTTTTTCGCATTGGTCACAGACAGCTGATGTGTTGTGCACTGAAGTCGACACGCAAAGGGAGAAGGTAAGAGGAGGGAAAGCACGTAGATGCAAGAAGGAATTTTAGCTACAATGATCAAAGTGATCATGCTGTTTGTACGTAGCTGCAATAAAAAGTTAACCATGTTTGTGTGTGAAAAACATTCTAAACGGAACCAAACGAAACGAAACAGGGATAAACATACCTGAATTTGCCCAAAAGAAACTCTAGTTTGCAACTGTTGGACTAATGACAACACCATAGATCAGCTAGATGTATTGAATGTGTCACTGTCTGTCACCTTGATGACTGAAATTTCTCTCAAGCTGTGCACCTATGTTGTATACTTTCATTCACGGGCTAGGTTGTAGCAACCTGATGATGGGTATAGGGAACATTTGAGTATCATGTCTAAACCTATCGATGTTACATTGATCTGGGTGAATGGAATATGAATGACAGTCATCCAATATGCTATAATAGAAATAAGGCCATGCTCATTAAAAAAATTATCATCCTCCCTCATCTTAAACGGCACCGACCGCCACTGGACCAAACACTGACCAAAAGAGGAGGTGGTGATCACAGGACACATAGTCGTCCTCTGATTGCACTTATTGTCATTGTTTTAGTGAAATAGAATGTGTATAATGTGCACTGTGTGTTTTCACTGTCAACAGAAATCCTATACAACTCCTCTGGAGTTAAAGAAAACAAGGTTGTTCTGGGACTGATTAATGATACTGCATTCTGCATGTCAGCTAATTCCTCAGTGACCATGGTGAATAGAATGAACGTCAATAGAATCAACTAGGCGTCACGATATTTTGACTAGTGTTTTGCAATGTGTTCAATGTAGCTGACCCCATTGATTGCCGATAAGTAGTGCTGACTTTATTATCCCCATGGGAAATGTTGTTTTATGTTGGTAAAGTGATTTAGTAATAGGATGGATATGTTTTTGGCTTATTGGAGGGTTTTTGCATTAGTGGCCATTGTGTGTGTGTGTGTGTGTGCATGCGCGTGTGTGAGCAGCTTCCATCTGGGTGTCAGGCAGGCTGGCTGATGGGTAAGGTAACCCTGTGGTGTGGAGATCTGTCGGGAGGTGTGGGGCCATGTGTCTCCACCAAGGAGGTCTTGGTGGGCTCTGCAGTCCGTGACCATGAGGACTGTTACCCTCAATCTCCCATTCCAGACACTTGATCACACACACACACACACACACACACACACACACACACACACACACACACACACACACACACACACACACACACACACACACACACACACACACACACACACACACACACACACACACACACACACACACACACACCTCATGTGTTATTAATTGATACTCATGTTATGATCTAGGGTGCAGAAAATCATTTGTAACCATGAGCCTTTATTGAATTACATACTCACTCAATTACCCATTGTTATGTTTGTTCCTTATATAATGACAAACCGGGGTGTAGGTTTACTTCCCCCCCCGCATAGCCTGCTGGGTAACGTAGTCTAAATGTTATTAACACATAACAACACACCCATGATGTTAACAAATACATTAAGTGTACAAAACATTAGGAACACCTGCTCTGTCCATGACCTAAACTGATCAGGTGAATCCATGTGAAAGCTATGATCCCTGTGTGTGTGATCCCCTGATGTCAATTGTTAAATCCCCTTCAATCAGTGTAGATTAAGTGGAGGAGACAGGTTAAAGAAGGATTTTTAAGCGCTGAGACAATTGAGACGTGGGTTGTGTATGTGTGCAATTCGGAGGGTGAATGGGCAAGACCAAAGAACTGCAACGCTGCTGGGTTTTTGACGCTCAACAGTTCCCTGTGTGTATCAAGAATGGTCCACCACCCAAAGGACATCCAGCCAACTTTTAATTTATTTTATATTTAATTTAACCTTTATTTGAACAGGGAAGACATATTGAGACCTAGGTCTCATTTACAAATGCGCCCTGTATAGGCAACATAAATATATACACATATTATACCCAAACTATATACAGGTATATATGTATATGCCCATTATAAAACAAGTCATGGAAAGCACAAATAAAAGCTACATTGCTCCAAAAATACTGTAAGTCCCCAATCAATATTTTAAATTGCCCAAACCGCACCGTAACATCAAGATGTGTTTTGAATTTTGTTACAGCATTACGGTGCATTTAACGTAAAAGCAGATTTACCTAACTCAGTGGAGACTCTAGGAAACTCAAGAGTTCTTCAACTCAGGTGTCGAAACTTCAACAGCAAAGTTAGATAAGACAGAAGTTTATGAAGTAGGGCCTTGCAAACAAAAAGTGAGAAATGTCGAGATCTTCGGGTCTTTAGCGAAGTCCAGCCAACCTTTTGATACAGAATGCAGTGATGAGTATCAAATCTGTCCCCTGTGACAAAACGAAGGGCACTATGGTAGATGGCATCCAAAGGTTTAAGAGTAGTAGCAGCTGTACTGATGTACTGATGTACTGATATCACCATAATCAAGAACAGATAAAAAGTTTGACTGAACAATCTGCTTCCTACTGTTTAGAGAAAGGCACAATCTGTTTCTGTACAAAAAGCCAACTATAAATCTTAACTTCTGAACCAGCTCCTCTATATGTTTTCTTAGCCAATTGTTATTATTGATTTTTGAAAGTAGATATGAAGACAGAACATAATGGACAGTAACAACATAAATACAGCAACAAGTTATATTAATACTATCCTATGCAACAGCTGTTGAACAATATATATACACTACCGTTCAAAGGTTTGGGGTCATTTAGAAATGAAAGAAAAGCACATTTTTTGTCCATTATAATAGCATCAAATTGATCAGAAATACAGTGTGGACATTGTTAATGTTGTAAATTACTATTGTAGCTGGAAAAGGCAGATTTTTAATGGAATATCTATATAGGCGTACAGAGGCCCATTATCAGCAACCATCACTCCTGTGTTCCAATGGCACGTTGTGTTAGCTAATCCAAGTTCACTTTAAAAGGCTAATTGATTATTAGAAAACCCTTTTGCAATTATGTTAGCAGAGCTGAAAACTGTTGTTCTAATTAAAGAAGCAATAAAACTGTCCGTCTTTAGACTAGTTGAGTATCAGCATTTGTGGGTTCAATTACAGGCTTAAAATGGCTAGAAACAAATAACTTTCTTCTGAAACTCCTCAGTCTATACTTGTTCTGAGAAATGAAGGCTATTCCATGCAAGAAAATCTCGTACAACGCTGTGAACTACTCCCTTCACAGAACAGCACAAACTGACACTAACCAGAATAGAAAGAGGAGTGGGAGGCACCAGTGCACAATTGAGAAAGAGTACAATAGTATGTCTAGTTTGAGAAACAGACGCCTCACAAGTCCTCAACTGTCAGCTTCATTAATTAGTACCCGCAAAAAAACAGTCTCAATGGCAACAGTGAAGAGGCGACTCCGGGATGCTGGCCTTCTGGGCAGAGTTGCAAAGAAAAAGCCATATCTCAGACTGGCCAATAAAAAGAAAAGATGGGCAAAAGAACACAGACACTGGACAGAGGAACTCTGCCTAGAAGGAGTCGCCTCTTCAGTGTTACCTCTGCTGCAGAGGATAAGTTCATTAGAGTTAGCTGCACCTGAGATTGCAGCCCAAATAAATGCTTCACAGAGTTCAAGTAACAGACACATCTCAACATCAATTGTTAAGAGGATAATTTCTGCAAAGAAACATCTACTAAAGGACACCAATAATAAGAAGAGACTTGCTTGGGCCAAGAAACACGAGCACTAAGTGGGACTATAATTTGTTTTTCAACAGGACAATGACCCAAAACACACCTCCAGGCTGTGTAAGGGCTATTTGACCAAAAAGGAGAGTGATGGAGTGCTGCATCAGATGACCTGGCCTCATTTACAGCATTAACAATGTCTACACTGTATTTTTTACCTTTTTGGTCAAATAGCCCTTACACAGCCTGGAGGGTGTTTTGGGTCATTGTCCTATTGAAAAGCAAATGATAGTCCCAGTAAGCACAAACCAGATGGGATGGCGTATCGCTGCAGAATGCTGTGGTAGCGAAACTGGTTAAGTGTGCCTTGAATTATAAATAAATCACTGACAGTGTCACCAGCAAAGCACCCCCACACCATAACACCTCCTCCTCCATGCTTCACGGTGGGAACCACACATGCGGAGATCAGCCATTCACCCACAATGCGTCTCACAAAGACACGGCAGTTGGAACCAAAAATCTCACATTTGGACTCCAGACCAAAGGACATATTCCCACTGGTCTAATGTCCGTTGATCATGTTTCCTGGCCCAAGCAAGTCTCTTCTTATTATTGATGTCCTTTAGCAGTGGTTTCTTTGCAGCATTTCAACCATGAAGGCCTGAGTTACGCAGTCTCCTCTGAACAGTTGATGTAGAGATGTGTCTGTTACTTGAACTCTGTGAAGCATTTATTTGGGCTGCAATCTGAGGTGCAGCTAACTAAAGGGGTGCAGCTAAAGTTTTTGAAATTTTCCGGATTGACTGACCTTGTCTTAACGTAATGATGGACTGTCGTTTCTCTGTGCTTATATGAGCTGGTCTTGCGATAATATGGACTTGGTATTTGACCAAATCTTCTGTTTACCACCCCTACCATGTCACAACACAACTGATTGGCTCAAACGCATTAAGAAGGAAAGAAATTCCACAAATGAACTTTAAACAAGGTTAATTGTAATGCATTCCAGATGACTACTTCATGAAGCTGGTGCTGGTTGAGAGAATGCCAAGAGTGTGCAAAGCTGTCATCAAGACAAAGGGTGGCTACTTTGAAGATCTCAAATATAAACTATATTTTGATTTGTTTAACGCTTTTTGGTTACTACATGATTCCATATGTGATGTTTAATAGTTTTGTTGTCTTCACTACTATTCTACAATGTAGAAAATAGTAAAAATAAAGAAAAACCCTTGAATGAGTTGTTGAGTCCAAATGTTTGACTGGGACTGTACATATTCACACATTCAGTGATTAGTCAATTCCTTGCCGCATAATATACAGTGCCTTGCGAAAGTATTTTTGCCACATTTCAGGCTTCAAACATAAAGATATAAAACTGTATTTTTTGTGAAGAATCAACAACAAGTGGGACACAATCATGAAGTGGAACGACATTTATTGGATATTTCAAACTTTTTTAACAAATCAAAAACTGAAAAATTGGGCGTGCAAAATTATTCAGCCCCCTTAAGTTAATACTTTGTAGCGCCACCTTTTGCTGCGATTACAGCTGTAAGTCGCTTGGGGTATGTCTCTATCAGTTTTGCACATCGAGAGACTGACATTTTTTCCCATTCCTCCTTGCAAAACAGCTCAAGCTCAGTGAGGTTGGATGGAGAGCATTTGTGAACAGCAGTTTTCAGTTCTTTCCACAGATTCTCGATTGGATTCAGGTCTGGACTTTGACTTGGCCATTCTAACACCTGGATATTTTTATTTTTTAACCATTCCATTGTAGATTTTGCTTTATGTTTTGGATCATTGTCTTGTTGGAAGACAAATCTCCATCCCAGTCTCAGGTCTTTTGCAGACTCCATCAAGTTTTCTTCCAGAATGGTCCTGTATTTGGCTCCATCCATCTTCCCATCAATTTAAACCATCTTCCCTGTCCCTGCTGAAGAAAAGCAGGTCCAAACCATGATGCTGCCACCACCATGTTTGACAGTGGGGATGGTGTGTTCAGGGTGATGAGCTGTGTTGCTTTTACGCCAAACAACGTTTTGCATTGTTGCCAAAAAGTTCAATTTTGGCTTCATCTGACCAGAGCACCTTCTTCCACATGTTTGGTGTGTCTCCCAGGTGGCTTGTGACAAACTTTAAACTACACTTTTATTGGATATTGGACGGCCAGGTCTTGGTAGATTTGCAGTGGTCTGATACTCCTTCCATTTCAATATTATCGCTTGCACAGTGCTCCTTGGGATGTTTAAAGCTTGGGAAATCTTTTGTATCCAAATCCGGCTTTAAACTTCTTCACAACAGTGTCTCGGACCTGCCTGGTGTGTTCCTTGTTCTTCATGATGCTCTCTGCGCTTTTAACGGACCTTTGATACTATCACAGTGCAGGTGCATTTATACGGAGACTTGATTACACACAGGTGGATTGTATTTATCATCATTAGTCATTTAGGTCAACATTGGATCATTCAGAGATCCTCACTGAACTTCTGGAGAGAGGTTGCTGCACTGAAAGTAAAGGGGCTGAATAATTTTGCAGGCCCAATTTTTCAGTTTTTGATTTGTTAAAAAAGTTTGAAATATCCAATAAATGTCGTTCCACTTCATGATTGTGTCCCACTTGTTGTTGATTCTTCACAAAAAAATACAGTTTTATATCTTTATGTTTGAAGCCTGAAATGTGGCAAAAGGTTGCAAAGTTCAAGGGGGCCGAATACTTTCGCAAGGCACTGTACAATCTTTCAATGTAAATGTTTATGTAACTTTAGTATCTGAGCCGGAGAGTAAATATCTCAGCGTGGTTATCCTGTCACTTTTGTGTTCTGTAACACTTCAATTATGGTTTGTTATTTTAGGATAACCTCAAATTACTCAGTCAGCTATTAAAAGAGGAGGAAACAAAACTCCCCTACAAAAAAACAATAAGAAACAAATTTGTGTGCATGGCGTAATATGCTGCAATACACAAAAGCCCCTTTCAAATCACCCAGTTCAAACCCTTCTAATTGTTAAGATAACAGTTCAAATCAAATCAAATCAAATCAAATTTATTTGTCACATACACATGGTTAGCAGATGTTAATGCGAGTGTAGCGAAATGCTTGTGCTTCTAGTTCCAACAATGCAGTAATAACGAACAAGTAATCTAACTAACAATTCCAAAAAAACCTACTGTCTTATACACAGTGTAAGGGGATAAAGAATATGTACATAAGGATATATGAATGAGTGATGGTACAGAGCAGCATAGGCAAGATACAGTAGATGATATCGAGTACAGTATATACATATGAGATGAGTATGTAAACCAAGTGGCATAGTTAAAGTGGCTAGTGATACATGTATTACATAAGGATGCAGTCGATGATATAGAGTACAGTATCTACGTATGCATATGAGATGAATAATGTAGGGTAAGTAACATTATATAAGGTAGCATTGTTTAAAGTGGCTAGTGATATATTTACATCATTTCCCATCAATTCCCATGATTAAAGTGGCTGGAGTAGAGTCAGTGGCATTGACAGTGTGTTGGCAGTAGCCACTCAATGTTAGTGGTGGCTGTTTAACAGTCTGATGGCCTTGAGATAGAAGCTGTTTTTCAGTCTCTCGGTCCCAGCTTTGATGCACCTGTACTGACCTCACCTTCTGGATGACAGCGGGGTGAACAGGCAGTGGCTCGGGTGGTTGATGTCCTTGATGATCTTTATGGCCTTCCTGTAGCATCGGGTGGTGTAGGTGTCCTGGAGGGCAGGTAGTTTGCCCCCGGTGATGCGTTGTGCAGACCTCACTACCCTCTGGAGAGCCTTACGGTTGAGGGTGGTGCAGTTGCCATACCAGGCGGTGATACAGCCCGCCAGGATGCTCTCGATTGTGCATCTGTAGAAGTTTGTGAGTGCTTTTGGTGACAAGCCGAATTTCTTCAGCCTCCTGAGGTTGAAGAGGCGCTGCTGCGCCTTCTTCACGATGCTGTCTGTGTGAGTGGACCAATTCAGTTTGTCTGTGATGTGTATGCCGAGGAACTTAAAACTTGCTACCCTCTCCACTACTGTTCCATCGATGTGGATGGGGGGGTGTTCCCTCTGCTGTTTCCTGAAGTCCACAATCATCTCCTTAGTTTTGTTGACGTTGAGTGTGAGGTTATTTTCCTGACACCACACTCCGAGGGCCCTCACCTCCTCCCTGTAGGCCGTCTCGTCGTTGTTGGTAATCAAGCCTACCACTGTTGTGTCGTCCGCAAACTTGATGATTGAGTTGGAGGCGTGCGTGGCCACGCAGTCGTGGGTGAACAGGGAGTACAGGAGAGGGCTCAGAACGTACCCTTGTGGGGCCCCAGTGTTGAGGATCAGCGGGGAGGAGATGTTGTTGCCTACCCTCACCACCTGGGGGCGGCCCGTCAGGAAGTCCAGTACCCAGTTGCACAGGGCGGGGTCGAGACCCAGGGTCTCGAGCTTGATGACGAGCTTGGAGGGTACTATGGTGTTGAATGCCGAGCTGTAGTCGATGAACAGCATTCTCACATAGGTATTCCTCTTGTCCAGATGGGTTAGGGCAGTGTGCAGTGTGGTTGAGATTGCATCGTCTGTGGACCTATTTGGGCGGTAAGCAAATTGGAGTGGGTCAAGGGTGTCAGGTAGGGTGGAGGTGATATGGTCCTTGACTAGTCTCTCAAAGCACTTCATGATGACGGATGTGAGTGCTACGGGGCGGTAGTCGTTTAGCTCAGTTACCTTAGCTTTCTTGGGAACAGGAACAATGGTGGCCCTCTTGAAGCATGTGGGAACAGCAGACTGGTATAGGGATTGGTTGAATATGTCCGTAAACACACCGGCCAGCTGGTCTGCGCATGCTCTGAGGGCGCGGCTGGGGATGCCGTCTGGGCCTGCAGCCTTGCGAGGGTTAACACGTTTAAATGTCTTACTCACTTCGGCTGCAGTGAAGGAGAGACCGCATGTTTTCGTTGCAGGCCGTGTCAGTGGCACTGTATTGTCCTCAAAGCGGGCAAAAAAGTTGTTTAGTCTGCCTGGGAGCAAGACATCCTGGTCCGTGACTGGGCTGGGTTTCTTCCTGTAGTCCGTGATTGACTGTAGACCCTGCCACATGCCTCTTGTGTCTGAGCCGTTGAATTGAGATTCTACTTTGTCTCTGTACTGGCGCTTAGCTTGTTTGATAGCCTTGCGGAGGGAATAGCTGCGCTGTTTGTATTCAGTCATGTTACCAGACACCTTGCCCTGATTAAAAGCAGTGGTTCGCGCCTTCAGTTCCACACGAATGCTGCCATCAATCCACGGTTTCTGGTTGGGGAATGTTTTAATCGTTGCTATGGGAACGACATCTTCAACGCACGTTCTAATGAACTCGCACACCGAATCAGCGTATTCGTCAATGTTGTTGGCTGACGCAATACGAAACATCTCCCAGTCCACGTGATGGAAGCAGTCTTGGAGTGTGGAGTCAGCTTGGTCGGACCAGCGTTGGACAGACCTCAGCGTGGGAGCTTCTTGTTTTAGTTTCTGTCTGTAGGCAGGGATCAACAAAATGGAGTCGTGGTCAGCAGTTAAGATAATGGTGGGAACCACACATGCGGAGATCATCCATTCACCTACTCTGAGTCTCACAAAGACACAGAGGTTAGAACCTAAAATCTAAATTTGAACTACAGACCAAAGGACAGATTTCCACCGGTGTTAAGATAACACCCAAACAGTTTGAGCTACTAAATTTAAAAATTAATCTCTCCAGAAATAAGTTGCTCACTGTTGCCACCTGTTATAGACCCCCCTCAGCTCCCAGCTGTGCCCTGGACACCATATGTGAATTGATTCCCCCCCATCTATCTTCAGAGTTCGTTTTGTTAGGTGACTAAACTGGGATATGCTTAACACCCCGGCAGTCCTACAATCTAAGATAGATGCCCTCAATCTCACACAAATTATCAAGGAACCCACCAGGTTCAACCCTAAATCCGTAAACATGGGCACACGCATAGATATTATCCTGACCAACTTGCCCTCCAAATATACCTCTGCTGTTTTCAATCAGGATCTCAGCGATCACTGCCTAATTCCCTGCATCTGTGGTTAAACGACCACTCCTCATCACTGTCAAACGCTCCCTAAAACACTTCTGCCAGCAGGCCTTTCTAATCAACCTGGCCCGTGGGTGCATTATCGAAACCCTTTGGTTCCCTTGCCCATTATAGGAGTGACATTTGAGAGGATGGCAATGGATCTGGTATGTCCGTTGGTGAAGACTGCGAGGGGACACCAATACATCCTGGTAATCGTGGATTACGCCACCCGGTATCCTGAGGCAATCCCGCTACGCATGGCGGCAGGTATCACACGGGAGCTCTTCCATTTATTTAGCCGGGTGGGTATTCTGTAGGAAATCCTGACGGCCCAGGGCACCACGTTCATGTCTCGTGTGATGAAAGATGTCTGCAATCTGTTACGAATAAAACAGGTGAGGACCAGTGTGTACCATCCACAAATGGATGGGCTGGTGGAACGCTTCAATAAGACCCTAAGACAGATGCTGAAGAAGGTAATCGAGAGAGACGGGAGGAACTGGGAGCAGCTGCTGCCCCACCTGATGTTTTCAGTGCGTGAGGTATCCCAAGCATCCACAGGGTTCTCCCCCTTTGAGCTCCTGTATGACCGTCATCCCTGCGGGCTGCTGGACCTTGCCAAGGAGGTCTGAGAACAGCAGCCAACCCCCCTTCACACATGGCCCAGGCGCAACGTGCCCAGGAGCGTGTCTACAACCGGGGGGCACAACCACGAGAGTTCTAACCAGGTGAGAAGGTCTTAGTGCTGATTCCTACAATGGAGAGTCAATTCCTGGCTATGTGGCCTGGGCCCTATGACATCGTTGAGTGGGTAGGCAACGTCAACTATAAGGTCCGTCAACTGGGGCGGAGAAAACTCCTCCAGCTTTACCATGTGAACTTACTGAAGAAATGTCAAGCACACGAGGTGCTGTGTGTAACGTGGACCCGGCCACAGCAGGGCCCGCCCTTGGTCGAAGTTGCAATGGGGGAAGACTTCAGCCCGACACAACGACAAGAGCTCAGAGAGTTGGTCCAGCGGAATACGGCCATGTTCAATAAATTGCAATGTCTGTACTGTGAGACGCCTAAGACAGCGCTACAGGGAGACAGGACGGACAGCTGATCGTCCTCGCAGTGGCAGACCATGTGCAACAACACCTGCACAGGATCGGTACATCCAAACATCACACCAGCGGGACAGGTACAGCATGGCAACAACAACTGCCCGAGTTACACCAGGAACGCACAATCCCTCCATCAGTGCTGACTGTCCGTGAGAGGCTGGAGTGAGGGCTTGTAGGCCTGTTGTAAGGCAGGTCCTCACCAGACATCACCGGCAACAACGTCTTTTTTTGTGTGCCTATGGGCACAAATCCACCGTCGCTGGACTGGCAAAAAGTGCTCTTCACTGACGAGTCACGGTTTTGTCTCACCAGGGGTGATCGTCGGATTCGCGTTTATCATCGAAGGAATGAGCGTTACACCGAGGCCTGAACTCTGGAGCGGGATCGATTTGGAGGTGGATGGTCCGTCATGGTCTGGGGCAGTGTGTACTTAATGGAGCTCGTGGCCACAGCAGATACTGACTGTTACTTTTGATTTGGACCCCCTCCCCTCTTTGTTCAGGGATACATTATTCAATTTCTGTTAGTCACATGTCTGTGAAACTTGTTCAGTTTGTCTCAATTGTTGAATCTTGTTATGTTCATACAAATATTTACACATGTTAAGTTTGTGGGGTCGAGACTCAGAGTCTCAAGCTTTATGACTAATTTGGAGGGTACTTTGGTGTTAAATTCTGAGCTGTAGTCAATGAACTTCATTCTTACATAGGTATTCTTCTTGTCCAGATAGGATAGGGCAGTGTGCAGTGTGATGGCGATTGCATCGTCTGTGGACCTATTGGGGCGGTAAGCAAATTGGAGTGAGTCTAGGGTATCAGGTAGGGTGGAGGTGATATGATCCTTGACTAGTCTCTCAAAGCACTTCATGATGACACAAGTGAGTGCTATGGGGTGATAGTAATTTAGATCAGTTACCTCAGATTTCTTGGGAACAGGACAATAGTGGCCATCTTGAAGCATGTGGGGACAGCAGACTTGGATAAGGATTGATTGAGTATGTTTAAATGTTTTACTCAAGTTGGCCACGGAGAAGGAGAGCCCACATGCTTTGGTAGCGGGCAGTGTCAGTGGCACTGCATTGTCCTCGAAGTGAGCAAAGAAGTTGTTTAACCTCTCTGGGGTAGGCGGGACGCTTGCATCCCACATGGCCAATAGCCAGGGAAAATGCAGAGCGCCAAATTCAAATACAATTCTATAAAAATCTAACTTTCATTAAATTACCCATGCAAGAGAGCAAATTAAAGCTACACGCGTTGTGAATCCAGCCAACATGTCAGATTTCAAAAAGGCTTTTTGGCGAAAGCATAATATGCTATTATCTGATGATAGCACAACAGTAAACAATGAGAGTAGCATATTTCAACTCTGCAGGCGCGACACAAAACGCAGAAATAAAATATAAATCATGCCTTACCTTTGACAAGCTTCTTTTGTTGGCACTTGTATATGTCCCATAAACATAAACATCGCAAATGGTCCTTTTGTTCGATTAATTCCGTCAATATACATCCAAAATGTCAATTTATTTGGCGCGTTTGATCCAGAAAAACACTGCTTCCAACTTTCGCTACAAAATATCTCAAAACATTTCAAACTACTTTTGTAATACAACTTTAGGTATTTCTAAACGTATATAATCAATCAAATTGAAGACGGGATGATCTGTGTTCAATACAGGAGCAAAACAAACTGATGCTACTTTTCTGGTTCCGCGCCTCTATCAAAAGGTACACATGAAGTGACGTTCGTTCTGAGTATGGTACTTCTTCATTACTCAAAGGAAAAACCCCAACCAATTTCTACAAACTGGTGACATCCAGTGGAAGCGGTAGGAACTGCAGGAAAGTCTAAAATAATTCTGGATTCCCCATGAAAACTTATGGAAAAGACAGTGACTTAAAAATAAAATATTTTCTGAATGTTTCGCCAAATAAGTTCTGTTATACTCTCAGACATGATTCAAACAGTTGTAGAAACTTCAGAGTGTTTTCTATCCAATACTAATAATAATATGCATATATTAGGATCTGGGACAGAGTAGGAGGCAGTTCAGTTTGGGAACGCTATTTATCCAAAAGTGAAAATGCTGCACCCTACCCCAAACAGGTTCATTTGTCTGGAAGCAAGATGTTGATGTCCGTGACAGGGCTGGTTTTCTTTTTGTAATCCATGATTGACTGTAGACCCTGCCACATACGTCTCGTGTTTGAGCCGTTGAACTGCGACTCTACTTTGATCCAGAATGCTACCAGCATTCGACATGCTGATAGAATTTATGTAGTCTCGTTCTCAGGTTAGCATTGTTCAAATCCCCAGCGACAATAAATGCAGCCTCAGGATGTATGGTTTCCAAAAAAAGCGTTTTACATAGAGTCCAGTGAATTTCTTTCAGGGCCGATGTTTGTGGGGGGATATACACGGCTGTGACTATAATCAAAGAGAATTCTCTTGGTAGATAATGCGGCCCGGCATTTGATTGTCAGGAATTTTAGGTCAGGTGAACAAAAGGAGTTGAGTTCCTGAATGTTGTTGTGATTACCCCATGAGTTGTTAATCATAAGGCATACACCCCCGTCCTTCTTCTTACCAGAGAGATGTTTGTTTCTGTCGGCGCGATGCATGAAGAAACCAGGTGGCTGTACCGACTTTGACAACATATCCAGAGTGAGCCATGTTTCCGTGAAACAGAATGTTACAATCTTAGATGTCTCTCTGGTAGGCAACTCGTGTCCTAATTTCGTCCACCTTGTTACCTAGAGATTGGACATTGGCAAGTAATATGCTCGGAAGTGGTGGATTGCGTGATCACCTTCTGATTCTGACCAGTAGGCTGCTCCCTCTGCCTCTCCTGCGGCGATCGCGTTGTTTTGGGTCGGCCTCTAGGATAAGATCCCATGTGGAGATCCAAACAAAGGATCCGCTTCGGGAAAGACGTATTCCTGGTCGTAATGTTGGTAAGTTGACATAGCTTTTATATCCAATAGTTCTTCCCGGCTATATGTAATAACACGCAGGATTTTAGCTACCTTGAAATTAAAAACAAATCCCAAAACTTTATTTTCAAGAATCTAATTTCTTCTTCACTTTTTGCTTAAGGAGAAACATAAGAAATAGTGCAAGAAAATTTCCAATAACCTTTTTGAGGAATAGCAACTTTGCTTAACTTTCTTCATAAGTATATAGTCAAGGAAAAAATGGCATTTAAGGAATACATTTATTTTTAGACGGTTTTGTGAATCTGGGCCCTGAAGTGCAAGAGTGTCAGAATTCATGTCTGAAATGTACAACAGCATACAGAAATAGGAAAACGTTCAACTATTAATGAAATACACACACACGCACACACTGATAATTGAGTCTGTTAGGCGAGTTTGTGAGTACCAGTCCATATGCCCCTGATAGTTGGGCGCTGGATTTGTGGCCTGTGATGTGAGTGCTCCTGGTGTGGTGTGTGAATAGCAAGTGGCTGAGCTAAAAGTCATTGGTGCGTGTGTGTGTTTGTGAATGTGTGCATTTGTGCTTCTATATACGTCTATGTTCGCAGGCCCATGTGTGTGTTTGCTCATGGGCTCCCCTGCTAATCTGATAATGTATTCCAGAGGTCAGGAGGTTCTCCCCCCAAATCAATGGAGGGATTTACACAGCTTTCCCAAGGAATGTGCTTCATCTGCACTCCGCTCCATTCCGGGGAAAACATCCACCTCGATTATGCCTAGCCATCCAATTTTCCACGGAATTTAACCACAAAAAAAGGGGGTCAAATGACTGAATGACAAGCGAGGTGCAACAGTGGCCTCCCGTCCCCTACTCATCCCCTTTTCTTTAACATGTCCGAAAAGGCCAATGTTTAAAAGGTAAAAAGATTGCACTCACTTTCTCGCACTCCAACTGTTGTTGTGATGCTTTGGCCTGGCTGACACAGTGGAGGCACTGAGGCAGGCATATGGGCCTTTTTGTCACTAGCATAGAGCCACAATGGTATTTGAGCAGTGGTGGGCCGTCAGGGCCAGCAAGGCCTTCTCTGCTGGCCTAAACATCATCAGAATATAATTAAAAAATATATATATTTTCCCACAAATATGTATTAAATGATTCCCAGAGTAAGAGTTATACTCTTCATTTCATAGCTTTCCTCTTGGTTGCACTGCTTCCAGCCCCAGGTTGAGATTTGGAGGGCTGGTCTTTATGTTAGATCTTTTATCCAATCATATTCAGCCGTCATGTGTTGCCAGGGGTCTAAAATCTGCCCTCAGGCCTTCAGAATCAACAGTGCTGGCGCTTGTAGCTTAAAGTGAATGGAAATGAAAATTTAGTGTCAACCAATCAGCTTTAGAGTTGGCTATTGTACGCCTGCTGGCTGGCTCCAGTGTTACACAGGAGCCAGCTAGCAGGCGTAGTGCGTGCACGTCTTTTGATTGGATTACCAATATTGAGAGGCAGGTCCTATATGGGCAGGTCTATGCAGAACCTCAGAACTAGGAAACTGAATTTGATAAACAAATTAATTTGCGTACTACTAAGCTGTTTTTTCAACCCACAATGGCGGAAGGAGGAGAAGATATCGATTTGGACGAGGATATAATTATAACGCCATTCTCAAGAAAAACTTTTCAAGAAAAGTTAGACATCGTCAGGAGAGGTCGCCCGACGCCGACGCTACAAAGCCTGTCACAGGCGGGAAAGGGGTCCGTTCGCCACTTTCAAAGTTCCAACTACGAGCGCTATCAATGGCTCACAGGCTCCGAGAAGCACTGCAAACTGTACTGCTGGGAATCCCTATTATTTGCAAGTGATCGATTTGGTGTTTAGAGCCACACTGGCTTTGCAAACTTGAGTTGTCTAACCAAGGCAGCAACGAGATACCAAAGTACGGCTGGGCACTTACAAGCAATGGTGCTTTTGAAAACTTTTGGGGACATCCAAGTGGATCTACAGCTCAACGGGAGCTGCACAATGAAAAGGTATTGTACTCTTCCCCTGCAATTCTCTGAATAAAAATGTCAATTTCAAGGTGACGCAACGCCTGGTTATACTGCGTTTCTGTCTAAATGTATAGTGTCTAGAGCCATGGCATCATAATGATGGTAATAAGAGGTGGATTAATTCGGGTGGGACTGTGTAGGACCTCACTGAAGGCCCAGGCCCCAGGCCCACGGCACGCCACTGTATTTGAGAATTCACATGCATAACTGATTAACTGGCCTACTAATATTGTTTCACTTACTAAGTCTAGTGGGTTGTAGGCCTAGTTAACTGGTGTATGTAACCTGATTTAACCTCTAGCGTCGAGCAATCCCGTATCCGGGAGCGTAATTATAGCCTCAAGCTCATTACCATAACGCAACGTTAACTATTCATGAAAATCGCAAATGAAATGAAAGAAATATATTCACTCACAAGCTTAGCCTTTTGTTATCAACACTGTCATCTCAGATTTTCAAAATATGCTTTTCAACCATAGCTACACAAGCATTTGTGTGAGAGTATTGATAGCTAGCATAGCATTAAGCCTAGCATTCAGCAGGCAACATTTTCACAAAAACAAGAAAAGCATTCAAATAAAATAATTTACCTTTGAAGAACTTCGGATGTTTTCAATGAGGAGACTCTCAGTTAGATAGCAAATGTTCAGTTTTTCCAAAAAGATTACTTGTGTAGGAGAAATCGCTCCGTTTTGTTCATAACGTTTGGCTAAGAAAAAAATCTGAAAATGCAGTCTCTACAACGCCAAACTTTTTACCAAATTAACTCCATAACATCGACAGAAACATGGCAAACGTTGTTTAGAATCAATCCTCAAGGTGTTTTTCACATATCTATTCGATGATAAATCATTCGTGGCAGCTGTGTTTCTCCTCGAAGCAAACGAAAAATACACGCAGCTGGAGATTACGCAATAATTGCAATGGAGGACACCAAGCGGCCATCTGGTAGATGTAGCCTCTTAAGGTCAATCTTCCAATGATTTGCCTACAAATACGTCACAATGCTGTCGACACCTTGGGGAAACGACAGAAAGTCTAAGCTCATTCGTGACCCATACACAGCCATATAAGGAGACATTGGAACACAGCGCATTCAAAATCTGGGGCACTTCCTGTATGAAATTTCATCTTGGTTTCGCCTGTAGCATTAGTTCTGTGGCACTCACAGACAATATCTTCGCAGTTTTGGAAACGTCAGAGTGTTTTCTTTCCAAAGCTGTCAATTATATGCATAGTCGATGCATAGTCGAGCATCTTTTTGTGACAAAATATCTTGTTTAAAACGGGAAAGTTTTTTTATCCATAAGCCGATCCAAGAAATCGGCTTATGCGCCTAGGTGTTGAATGTACATGTGCCCAGGGAGACAGCAACCGTACCTTGGTACAGGGCTAGCTACATGTATGTCTATCTTGACCTCTTGGTCGGATAGTCCAAGCACCTGATGTGCTTATCCATCAGGCTCAGCACCTGGACAAGGTTCCTGCTGCCCCCTGGGGGAATGGAGTGTGGAATTGGTAGTGTGCTGTCTAAACTACCTACTGTAACCTATTCCCTAGCAATACAGAGATAACTGAACAGTGATGTAAGAAGATAGATAGGACTTTCCATCTCCATATGTGAAGAAAGATGAAAAGACACGCACACACACACTCCACAATCACACATGACTACACTCAACAAACAGCATCCCCTTTGAACCCACACCATGTCATGGAAGCAAGCGCCAGCGTCCCCTATTTCAGATAAGGATCGCTGACATCATGTGATATTCTCTATAACTCTTTAACTTCCTGTACGATTGACAGCGTATGATTCCTCAGTTCTACGCAGGGGTCGGTCATAGAGGTTTAGGGGCAGAGTTATTATGGAAATAAAAGAGGGATTTTCAGTCATAAAAGAAGGGTCTGTAATAAGAGAGCTGTAATAAGCCTGTTACAGAAGGCTAGGGTTACAGCGCTGGAGAGAGAGAGAGAGAGAGAGAGAGAGAGAGAGAGAGAGAGAGAGAGAGAGAGAGAGAGAGAGAGAGAGAGCGCAAGATGAGGAGCGAGTAGCAGTCAGGGGGAAAATGACGCAGCCTACGCTCAAGCATGGGCTTGTGATATGAGATCACGAGAGATCTTTCCATCTCTGCCTTATCAGCAGCATGTGTGTGAGTGTGTAGGTAATACACTAGACGGGTATGTACTCTCCATCTCTCCCTCTTCTTGGACTGGGCCTGTTCAGGTCGTAAATAAGCCTGGTCCCAGATAGGGGAGGGCACCTAACCCAGATGGGCCCCTGGCCTCCCTCTCCACTGGCTAGACTCCAGACTCCCAACCCTTCATTCCCCTTTCCGCCTTCACCCCAAAGCCATGCTGTACCCCCATCCTTTCCACCCACCCTTCTACACCCCTGCTTACCCCTCCTCCCTCTGCCAGTGTGCTTCCTGTCTATGGGGCGGATGAGGTCAGCAGTTTGATAAACACATAAAGCAGCCACGTTACACCATGAAGGCCCCTGATGGCCCCTGTCACTGGTTCCCACAGCCCGCCTGTCTGTCACTCTTACTAACTGACAACAGTCACCCTTTCCCTGACCCCTCTAAACACCCCTCTCATGCATGCACGCAGGCAGGCAAAAGCATCCGCAAGCAAGAAAGTGTGCACGCACGCACACACTAATCAGCCCACCCTCACACTGCCCTGTCATTCTCTTCTTGACTGACAAAACCTCCAACCCCAAACCCTGTAGTTCCCCCACCCTGCCCCCCCACCCTGCACAGTTGACAGGCTGTCAGTGGAGGGAGAGGGGATGGGCGTGGAGCCCAGTGATCCCACCCTGTCTGTCCCAGCAGAACCAGGGTCTCTCTCTCTCTCTGTGCAGACACTCTTTGAAACAGAAGAATGCACCATGCAAAATCTGCCCATAGAGGCTGGCAGACAGTCTGAAAGGGGCAACACTAATGCCGCCCGGATGTCACCCTCCCCCTAGCACAATAACACAGATGCTCCTGGCAAGCCTGGCAAGGTCCACCCAGTATTATGGACCATTGAAAACTCTGTTTGGGTGACATCCTGAGTATAGAAAAACAATTAATGTATCTCTCTCAAACTATCTGTCAACCCTGTGTGTCACTCACTTCACAGCAGAAAGGAAACATATTTAGTCACACAAGGTCAGGGGCTGTTTCTCAATTTATCTTTCTGCAATTTTTCACATCCTATCTCCTCGCCTCCTTATCAGAAGGTTCAAGGAGGCGAGGACAAAGGATACAAGGAATTCAGTGGCAGTCGTGCCGTTTAAGATGAGGGAGGACACATTTTTTTTTTCATGAGCATGGCCTTATTTCTATTATAGCATATTGGATGACTGTCATTCATATTCCATTCACCCAGTTCAATGTAACACCGATAGGTTTAGGCTACTACATGATACTGTAATTTCCCCTATACCCAGCATGAGGTTGCCACAACCTTGCCTATGAATGAAAGTTTACAACATAGGTCCATACGGGTCAAGAGAAAATGATGAGGTGACAGACAGTGATACATGGACAAACACTCTTGCCTGAATCTAGCTGACCTAAGGTGTAATCATTAGTCCAACAGTTGCAAACAAGAGTTGCTATTGGAGAAATTCAGGTATGTTCATCCCTGTTTCGTTCCGTTTCCGTTTAAGAAACCTTTTCAACAGAATCGGCAGAATGAATACACACCTTATCACGTGTAAACACAGTTTACTCTCATAGCAGCCACGTCATATTCCTTCTCGCATCTATGTTCTCTCCCCTTTTCCCTTCGTTTGTGGACAATCATGCAGTAACGTTACAGTGTATAGTCAGTAAGCAGTTTAGCAGTTACACCTGCTGGCCCCAGTGGCAATAAATTAGTTAAACCAAAAGCTTACCTTGTAAGTGGCTTCCGAGTGGCGCAGCGGTCTAAAGCACTGCATCTCAGTGCTAGAGGCGTCACAACAGACCCTCGTTCAATACCAGGCTGTATCAGAATCGGCCGTGATTGGGAGTCCGATAGGGCGGCGCACAATTGGCCCAGATTCGTCCAGGTTAGGGGAGGGTTTGGCTGGGGTAGGCCGTCATTGTAAAATAAGAATTTGTTCTTAACTGACTTGTTAAATAAAGGTTAAATAAAAATATATATATTTGAAGTTCCAGTGTTGTGTTGGATAGTCATAGCCAGCTACTGTAGCTAACATAGCATCCCTCTGTTTGAGCACGGTGTTTGAGTAGGCTAAACTAGCTAGCTTCATTTGCTAGTGAAACTGATTTTTTTTTTAACAAAATCTCTCTCTCACTTCTCCATTTTTGTTCTCATAATTACTGTGTAAGTCTATGGAAGGGGGTGAGAACCATGAGCCTCCTAAATAAATGTTTATTGGTCACATACATGTGTTTAGCATTTGTTATTGCGGGTGTATGATTGGTTTTGTATTGAAGTCAGTGTACCCAGAGGAGGACGGAAGCTAGCTGTCCTCTGGCTACACCATGGTCCTACGCTATAGAGTTCTGTTGAAGCTACTGTAGACTTCCATTGCAAAACAGTGTGTTTTAAATCAATTATTTGATATTGTGAATATATTTAGTATATTTTTGTCTAAAAAGGATAACTTTTTTACTGTTTTACAATTTACATTTTTATGAAATTCACTGTGGGGGATGGGTCTCCCCTTCCTCCTCTGAGGAGCCTCCAGGAATTGAGTAATGATTAGTTGAGAAACAGCCATTGTTCAAGCTTCACATCTCCTTCCTCTTCGAGGTTGAAGGTTATTATACCCTTATGGAAAAACCACATCACATTTGATCATGTTTTTCAAGTGATTCACATGTGATCTTAAGTTAATGTAACTTGACAACATGTAAGGGGACATCCTAAACGACCCATTTTTGTTTGCAGGGCATCACCTGTGAAATCTCATGTGAAAGATATTCACATGTGAAAATGTGAAATATCATCACGTGAAGACTTCCAAAACCACATGGTTTCACATGTGAAAGGTTATGTGATCACATGAAAATCCACATGTGAAATGTCATGTGAAATATCATCAGATTGAAGTGTTTCAAAAGCACATGGTTATAAATACTTTGTCGTGTGAAATTTCACGTGAAATACAATTTCAATCATGTGCTTTTTTCCGCAAGAGTAGCACTACTCATCAAGGCCATTTCCAACTCCTCCCTACTTCCTATCCTCACTTCCAGGCCCATGGCACCACAACCGTGGCTCTCATCCCTAAGATGAGGTCTGGTCCTGGGCCTCACAGCTAGAAGAGGCAGGGTCTGGCTCCAGACACCAATCCCCACCTCCAGGCCAATGACATTTCAGCCCAATCTCCCAGCACAAAGACCAGGCCTAGTTCTGGGCCTCCCAGCAAGCTGAGGCAGGGCCCGGCTCCAGACAGCCATCAGGGTGATGGTCTGACGCTACAGCAGAGGCCAGAACCTCAGCTCTCTTTCTAAGTCCAGATGCATTAAAGAGCTGAGAAAAATTAAGAGTAGACTGACAACAGAAAGAAGGCTCTTTCAGGAGATTAGATAATATAAAGGAGGGGGACAGCTTTAAAAACCCAAACTCAGGTTCACTGGGTAAAAAATTAAAAAATAAAAATCATCATGCAATGTTTTGGTTATTTTGGATATAGGGCTGCTTAGGGTTTTTATTATCTTATGATTTATGTTTTCTTTGCCATGACAGGCTAATATATATAATAATCAGCAGTTAGTTTGCCCTCATCAGTAATGATAGATGAATTCCAGTGTTACGAATTAAAGATAAAAGATGCAGTTATAATGCAGGAAGCACGTGTTGGAAAAAGGAACCAAATGTCTCAGTGGATGCCACCTAAATGGCACCATATTCCCTACATAGTGCACTACTTTTGACCAGAGCCTTATAATGGGCCCAGTTTAAAGTAGTGCAGGATATAGGGAATAGGGTTCCATTTGGGATTCAGCCAGTGCCCTTCAGGCAGCACTGGGCCAGGCAGACAGTGGAGACATTACCTCACACACTACTGGGGGTGGAGATACGCCTTCCTCTGGTGTGTGTGTGTGTGTGTCCATGTTATGCCACAGGAAAAAAAGGGACCAGACCCACTTGTTATTTTTACAGATACACCCAAATGCTCACTGTGTGGACTTGGTGGCACAGAACAACCAGTCTTTCTCTAGACACCCCATTGATTTTACATTCTGATTACCCTACAGTTTTGACTACTCTACAGTCTACACGGCTACTACGGTCTAGATTAAATAAAGTGGTAAAGCGAGTACTGTACTTGGGGACTTTTCCTGTTTTAATTCAACCACATGGGTTTTGGTTAAATTCATATGTGGTTTGTGTTGTAAGAGCCCATCTCCCCTTTCCTGTTTACTGTAAAGCCCCAGACCACCATGGGGCCATACTAAAGCACCACATTCCCTCAGAATTCCCCCTGTTCATCTAGAAATCATAATAATAAGCGACCAGGACTGAAAGAGCTACCTTTCCCGCAATAATGCAGATCAGCTTTAAGACAACAGTGCCATCTATGAGGCACTCTGTTGTCTTAAAGCTTATCTGCATTATTGTGGGAAAGGAAGCTCTTTCAGTTCTGGTCGCTTATTATTATGAGCGGGGGGGCGAATTTAAAAACTCTTAGCGTCCGACCTTACACCAGCAGCTTTACTCAAACCGCCAAAAAGTCCCCCGCTGCACCACGCCGTGGTTCTTTTAGAGACTTGTAAGTGAATTCGAATTGCCTTTAAACTACCCCAGAAAAAGAGAGTGGGAGAGCAAGTATCAGAGGACTCCCCAGAAATTGGCAAAGACTTCAGCCATCCAAGCCATAGAGTGTTCGCTCTGCTGCCGTCCTGAAAACAGTACCGGAGCAAGAACTCTCGGACCAACAGGCTTCTACCCCCAAGACGTAAGACTACAAAATATCCATAAGATTGCAAAATAGATTATTAAATGGTTATCCGGACTATCTGCATTGACCAAATCTTACACTGACTCTATGCACAGCCTTATTCTAAAATTGATTCATCGTTTTTTCCCTCAACAATCTACAATCAGATCAAACTACACAAAATAATGACAAAGCAAAAACAGGTAAAACATTTTTTTGTTGCAAATGTACACTCACGGTCAAAATGTTAAGAATACCTACTCATTCAAGGGTTTTTCTTTATTTTTTACTATTTTCTACATTGTAAAATAATAGTGATGACATCAAAACTATGAAATAACACATATGGAATCACGTAGTAACCAAAAATGTGTTAAACCTATCGAAATATATTTTCTATTTGAGATTCTTCAAATAGCCACTCTTTGCCTTGATGACAGCTTTGCACACACTTGGCATTCTCTCAACCAGCTTCATGAGATGTTAACCCAACATATGCTCGTTATTGGAATGCATTTCAATGAACAGGTGTGCAGCCTTAAAAGTCCATTTGTAGAATTTCTTTCCTTCTTAATGTGTTTGATCCAATCAGTTGTGTTGTGACAAGGTAGCGGTGGTATACAGAAGATAGCCCTATTTGGTAAAAGACCAAGTCCATAATATGGCAAGAACAGCTCAAATAAGCAAAGAGAAACGACAGTACATCATTACTTTAAGACATGAAGGTCAGTCAATATGGAACATTTCAAGAACTTTGAAAGTTTCTTCAAGTGCAGTCGCAAAAACCATCAAGCGCTATGATGAAACTGGCTCTCATGAGGATCGCCACATGAATGGAAAAACCAGAGTTACCTCTGCGGCAGAGGATAGGTTCATTAGTCACCAGCCTCAGAAATTGCAGCCCAAATACTTTTGTAGGTGACCAAATACTTATATTCCACCATCATTTACAAATAAATTCATTCAAAATCCTACAATGTGATTTTCTGGATTTTTTTCTCTCTCATTTTGTCTGTCATAGTTGAAGTGTACCTATGATGAAAATTACAGGCCTCTCTCATCTTTTTAAGTGGGAGAACTTGCACAATTGGTGGCTGACTAAATACTTTTTTGCCCCACTGTAAATGCTTCACAGAGTTCAAGTAACAGACACATCTCAACATGAACTGTTCAGAGGAGACTGTGTGAATCAGGCCTTCATGGTCAAATTGCTGCAAAGTAACATCTCCTAAAGGACACCAATAAGAAGTAGAGACTTGCGTGGCCAAACACGACTCCAACACCAGTTTGCTGATGACACAACAGTGGTTGGCCTGATCACAGACAACGATCAGACAGCCTATAGGAAGGTCAGAGACCTGGCAGTGTGGTGCTAGGACAATAACCTCTCCTTCAACGTAAGCAAGACAAAGGAGCTAATCGTGGGCTACAGGAAAAGGAGGGAAGAACATGCCCCCATTCACATTGACGGGGCTGTAGTTGAGTGGGTCGAGTTGAGTTCTTGGTGTCCATATCACCAACAAACTATCATGGTCCAAACACACAGTCGTGAAGAGGACTTGACAAAACATTTTCCCACTCAGGAGACTGAAAAGATTTGGCATGGGTCCCCAGATCCTCAAAGAGTTCTACAGCTGTACCACTGAGAGCATCCTAACCGGTTGCATCACCGCCTGGTATGCGTATGGCCCAGTGTTTTTACACTGATGCTACTCGCTGTTTATTATGTATGCATAGTCACTTTACCCCTACCTACATGTACACATTACCTTGACTAACCTGTACCCCCGCACATTGACTCTGTACCGGTACCCCTGTATATAGGCTTGCATTGTTATTTTATTGTGTTACTTTTTATTTTGTAAATATTTTCTTAACTCTATTTCTTGAACTGCATTGTTGGATAAGGGTTTGTAGTCTACCAGTCCCTGCTGCTGAAAACCCTTCCCACAATATGATGCTGCCACCACCATGCTTCACCGTAGCAATGGTATTGGCCAGGTGGTGAGCGGTGCCTGGTTTCCTCCAGACGTGATGCTTTGCATTCAGGCCAAAGAGTTCAATCTTGGTTTCATCAGACCAGAGATTCTTGTTTCTCATGGTCTGAGTCTTTTAGGTGCCTTTTGGCAAACTCCAAGCGGGCTGTCAGGAGTGGCTTCCGTTTGACCACTCTACCATGAAGGCCTGATTTGTGGAGTGCTGCAGAGATGGTCGTCCTACTGGAAGGTTCTCCTATCTCCTCAGAGGAACTCTGGAGCTCTGTCAGAGTGACTATCGGGTTCTTGGTCACCTCCCTGACCAAGGCCCTTCTCCCCACGATTGCTCAGTTTGGCCGGGCAGCCAGCTCTAGGGAGAGTCTTGGTGGTTCCAAACTTCTTACATTTAAGAATGATGGAGGCCACTGTGTTCCTGGGGACCTTCAATGCTGCTGAAATGTTTGTTTTTTTAATTCTTCACTAGATCGATGCCTCGACACATTCCAACCTCATGCCTTGGTTTTTGCTCTGTCAACTTAGGGACCTTATATAGACAGGTGTGTGCCTTGAGACAATGCCAAGAGTGTGCAAAGCTGTCATCAAGGCAAAGGGTGTCTACTTTGAAGAATCTCAAATAGAAAATATATTTTGATTTGTTTAACACTTTTTTGGTTACTACGTGATTCCATATGTGTTATTTCCTAGTTTGATGTCTTCACTACTATTGTACAATGTAGAAAATAGTAAAAATTAAGAAAAACCCTTGAATGAGTAGGTGTTTCCAAACTTTTGACTGGTACTGTACATACAGTGCCTTCAGAAACTATTCATACCCCTTGATTTATTCCACATTTTGTTGTGTTACAGCTTGAATTCAAAATGATTTAAACAATTTTTTTTCTCACCCATCTACATACAATACCCCAAAATGACAGTGAAAACATAAATGATTGAAAATGAAATACAGAAATGTCTGAATACTTGAGTAAATACTTTGTAGAAGCATTTGGCAGCGATTACAGCTGTGAGTATTTCTGGGTAAGTCTCTAAGAGCTTTTCACACCTGGATTGCGCAACAGTTGTCCATTATTCTTCTTAAAAAATTCTTCAATTTCTGTCAAATTGGTTGTTGATCATTGCTAAGACAACCATTTTTAGGTCTTGCCATAGATTTTCAAGTAGATTAAAGTCAAAACTGTAACACTCAGGAACATTCACTGTCTCTTGGTAAGCAACTCCAATGTAGATTTGACCTTGTGTGTTAGGTTATTGTCCTGCTGAAAGATTCATTTATCTCCCAGTGTCTGGTGAAAAGCAGAATGAACCGGGTTTTCCTCTAGGATTGTGCCTGTCCTTAGCTCTATTCCGTTTCTTTTTTATCGCCCCAGTCCTGAACGCTTACAAGCATACCCATAACATGATGCAGCCACCACCGTGCTTGAATATATGGAGAGTGGTAATATGTTTGGGGCAAATCCAATACAACACTTTGTATTCAGGACAAAAAGTGAATTGCTTTGACACATTTTTTGCAGTATTACTTTAGTGACTTATTGCAAACAGGATGCATTATTTGGAATATTTGTATTCTGTACAGGCTTCCTTCATTTCAATTAGGTTAGTATTGTGGAGTAACTACAATGTTGATCCGTCCTCAGTTTTCTTCTACCACAGCTATTAAACTCTGTTTTAAAGTCACCATTGCCCTCATGGTGAAATCCCTGAGCGGTTTCCTTCCTCTCTGGCAACTGAGTAAGGAAGGACGCCTGTATCTCTGTAGTCTGTTTTTATTGATACAGTAAAACATCCAAAGTGTAATTAATAACTTCACCATACTCAAAGGGATATTCAATGTATGTCTTTTTAAGATTTGTACCCATCTACCAATTAAGGTCTTCTGAAAGTGAGGGACCTTACAGATAATTGTATGTATGGGGTACAGTGATGAGGTGGTCATTCAAAAATCAGGTTAAAAACACTTATTGCACACAGTCCATGCAACTTATTATGTGACTTCTTTAGCAAATGTTTACCTAAATGTTTAGGCTTGCCATAACAAAGAAGTTGAACACTCATTGACTCAAGACATTTCAGCTTTTCATTGTTAATTCATTTGTAGAAATTTTGAAAAACACAAATCCACTTTGACATTATGGGGTATTATGTGTAAAAAGTCAAGGAGTGTGAATACTTTTTGAAGGCCCTGTATCTACCTCAAACACATAATACCCCTGCAGATAGATCAGGCACTGGTACTCCTTGTATATAGCTTCATTCTTGAGTCTTTTATTCCTTGTATTACAATATTTGGTATTTTTTTACTCTGCATTGTTGGGAATGGCTCTTAAGCATGCATCATTTCACAGTAAAGTCTACACCTGTTGTATTCGGCGCATGTGACAAATACAATGTGATTTGATTTGAGTTAGAGAGGGGAGAGCGAGAATGAGAGAGGGAGAGAGTGAGGGGGGGAGAGAAAGAGGGATAAAGAAAGAGAGGAAGAGAGAATGACAGAGTGAGAAGGAGAAGAGAAAAATAATGAGGAAGATAAATAAATAATAGTGAAGGAGGAGAAGGAGAGAAAGGCGCTGGGGTTGTTTCTGTGTTTCCCTGGATTCCTGGATAATGATCGGGCTGTAACCGTACTGGGATCATTTCCGCCAAACGAAACAAGGGCCCCTGCCAGCCCCACTTTATTGCTCTACATTTTTAATCTTTCCCTTTTTTTGACTTGTGACATGAAAAAAGTTATATACATAGAATCTGCATTTAATTTGCATGGCAGCCAACTATATTTTTTCTAAATTTTTTTGGTCTGCTCCCCCTTTTTTATTTTTGCACATTCAGAACGTTCTCTGTCCACGGCAGGGATTTTTGGCTGGTGTTGCTTGCTCACCAGCGGATGGGAATATTTTCGGGGAAACCGCTCTTGCCAACAGCTTTCTGTGTTATTGCGGCCTCGTATACTGACCTAAGCAATCGGTTGCTAAACCTACTCACTCACTCGCTGCCGTCTTTGTCTTGCAGCGACCCCTCGTAACAATATGGCTGCCTGAAAGCATTTAGGAATGCAGCCACTGTAGTGAAGGCCCTCTGTACTCAGAAGGCCTTCACAACTCAGTGAAAGCAAATATTGATTATTTCGCAAATGGCTACCACCCACACTATTGAACTAAAGTAGCTGTCAATCCTACATTTGTTTTTGCAATGTCATTGGAAATCTTATATGGGCAAGGGAGTAGAAAAAGACAACAAAGGAGGTGGAATCAAAGCAGGTAGGGCAGTGAGTGGTTGGTATGTGAGCCAAGGGATTTGCTTTGGAATACATAGTAATACGCTTCTGGAAGTGGCATTAAACCTGTCAGCTCATGCACACACTGCGAACCCAGAACGGACGGGGGAGAGAAAGTAGTCTCGTCTCCACCTAATCGGGTCTCATAGCCACTGATGGGCCTTGATCCAAGAGCCACACTAGCTGGAGGCTGAAGGAGAGACAGAGGGGAAAGCAGGGCAGGCTAAGCTGCATGCCGACTAGGGTTTCTGGGTTCACTGAATCTCCCCTTATATCTGAAATGTGGTTTGGTGCTCCTTATTTGGTTGGATTTATGGGAGCAGAGTGGTAACCACAGAACTCATAAAACAGATGTGAACTCTTTCCCTCCTCAAGTGAACCACACCTAGGAACCCATTTGAGGTGTAATCAGTGTGCTTATTGGGCGTTACTATACCAGCAATCGTAACATAGCCCACTAATTCCTAAACACTTGAGGTGGCCAGGCCCCTTTGGACCATGTTTCCCTCCCTGCTCAGTCAGTAATGAACTGATTTCATGGTATACAAACAAGGAGTGATGATGGTACTATTCACTGCCCAAAGTGAACTGGCTTCCATTGGCGTCCATTTTGTGGTGGTCTTGGATGAGGCCCTTGGATGAGGGCGTGGTTCCATCCCAGCTGCCCCCCACTCGCACATGCCAGGCAGACTGGCCATAACCACACCCTCTTCTGTTGCTGAGAGCCGGGGCATTAGGGTGCCTAGCGGGCGTTAGCCAGAAATGAAAATATTTATCTTGCTAAGCGTTTCTGCAAATTGCCCATAGGACCATCGCTGGGTGTTAATTAACTGGGGTGCAGGTGTTCTAGTCAATACAGAGCAAAGTAAGTGAAAAGGTGGGCACAAGCATATATGAATGTATCTTTATGGGTCCAAGCTTAGATTCACATGCTAAACAAACAATGCCCATGTCATGCACACACTCCTCTGTGAACTCGAAGCCAAAGATCATTGGCCTTTCTCACTCCTATAAAATGTCGGACTAGAGGCCTAGAGCCGAGACAGTGCATGAACCATATCTCAAATGTGTGGTTAATCAGGAATGACAATTTACATCTGTGGGATTCTCTAAGTGGTAAAGAAAGAGGGAGCGAGAGATGGAAAGAGTGATTGAGATAGAGGGGGTTATCTTATAGGTTTACGACAGAATAAATATGTTTATATCATTAAATAGGCCAACATATCTTTTAATGGGTATATTAGTGGTTAGTAAACTCAACACTTTCAGAACATTCATGATCATGAAATTTGTTGAACAAAATATTCCAAAAACCATAAGCACCAATGACGTGTCCTTTGGCCACTCTAGATGCATTATATTCTCATTCCCTTTCTTGGCCTGCATACTGTACAAATGGTTATAGTTCCTCTATGATGAAGGCAGATATGATACAGAATATTGTATATAACTATTCATTTTCTGGTTATTTCCAGAGTCTTTTTTTGGGGGATTACATTTACAAAGGTACATACTGTAAAACGACTTAAGTGAAACATAATCCGTAGAACAATAGCTGCCTTTAGGAAAAACTGTTTATTAAGTTATTATAGGCTATTAGTGGGGAAAATGTACACTTTATTGGATAGATATGAGAGCCAGCTGAATTTACAACATTAAATGAAGTGTGAATATGGGAGAAAATTGAGAGAGTGAGGGCTGAGGTAAGTCTTTAGTAGACAAAGAACATTTATAGAAGTGAACAGTTGTACGCTTGTTGCTTTTTACAATGAAGGCAATTATATAAATGTAAACATCCACAGGACCTTGCAAAACAACACAAAAATACATTACAAACAGTCATTGAGAATAAAATGTTTGCTGCCTTAAAAAGGAGACTATACAGTAAAATTGGGTCGGGCGTTTTTTCTGAGACAAAGAAAAAGATCAGTCACCTCTACCTGACACCCTTTGTTGGCAACGTGGCACCAAACAACGCAAAATGTTGTATACTACCCTCAAAGTACATTTCAAAATGACAAGTCATATCTAAGGTTCTGGATTTATTTTCTTAGTCAACCTTGTGTTCTTGAAAGTAGCAGTCTTCATTTTTGTTCATTGATTTCACCTGTGTTAGTTAGTCACATCAGCTCCTTATTTAGTTCAGTTCATTCTGTTTGTGCCTTTGTGAGGTATTGTTCGTTTTGACTCTACTAGGCCTTTTCCTAGCGCGTTTGTGGGAACCAGTTAAAGCCTTCAGTCCTAGTTTTGATTCACCTGCCTGTTTGCCTACCTGTGTATGACCATGTTTCATATTAGGGAATACAAGATTTGAAAGTCCAGGTTTCAAATAAAATGTAAATATTGCTGTTCCTAAAGATATACATTTTGTTATGACATTGCCAGCACTAAGTTTTTAGTTAGATTTCCAAAAAGACAAGGACTGTAGCTTTCAAATTATGTCACGTTCTATTTTCTGATAAAACTCGATGGATGCGGTACCGGGTCAGGAAAAAAAAAACAGTCATAGAAAAACAGTCATCTGAATCACTCAGTGTGTTGCTAAAAGTTAACCCACCCTGCCGAGCCCGTGTAAGCCTGGGCAAGCTGTAAATATCGGCATATTTTTCTATTTTTATATATACAGACATTTTAGTGTTCTCTTCCCTGGCCCAGCTCCCCCTCAAACCCAGCAGGTTACCGTTGAAATGCCAAGCACTCCCTCTACAACAACAGCATCATTCACTAGGCCAAGATTTAGGAGCTCCATTTCATGGGTTCAGGGGGGATGAGGCGGTGAGAAGGAGAGGGAGAGGCTGGGAGGATAGCTTCACCTCTACCTGAGGTTCTTAAAAAGGCAATCCAGGGCACATACAATACCGTTCAAAAGGTTCGGGTCACTTGGAAATGTCCTTGTTTTCCACGAAAACATACATGAAATGAGTTACAAAATGAATAGGAAATATAGTTAAGATGTTGACAAGGTTATAAATAATAATAGTGTACTTCAAACTTTGCTTTCATCAAAGAAACCTCCATTTGCAGCAATTACAGCCTTGCAGACCTTTGGGATTCTAGTTGCCTTTGTTGAGGTAATCTGAAGAGATTTCACCCCACGCTTCCTGAAGCACCTCCCCACAAGTTGGATTGCTTGAAGGGCACTTCTTACATATCATACGGTCAAGCTGCTCAACACGGTTGAGATTTTTTTCTCTTTTTTCCCCCACCTTTATTTATTGGGGCGGCAGGGTAGCCTAGTGGTTAGAGCGTTGGACTAGTAACCGGAAGGTTGCAAGTTGACAATGTACAAATCTGTCGTTCTGCCCCTGAACAGGCAGTTAACCCACTGTTCCTAGGCCGTCATTGAAAATAAGAATTTGTTGTGAACTGACTTGCCTGGTTAAATAAAGGTAAAATAATAATAATAATAATATATATATATTTTTTTACCAGGTAGGCTAGTTGAGAACAAGTTGTCATTTGCAACTGCGACCTGGCCAAGATAAAGAAAAGCAGTTCGACACATACAACACAGTTACACATGGAATAAACAAACAGTCAATAATACAATAGAAGAAGTCTATTTACAGTATGTGCAAATGAGGTAGGATAAGGGGGGTAAGACAAATAGGCCATGGTGGCAAAGTAATTACGATATAGCAATTAAACACTGGAATGGTAGATGTGCAGAAGATGAATGTGCAAGTAGAGATACTGGGGTGCAAAGGAGCAAGATAAATATATAAATACAGTATGGGGATGAGGTAGTGGATGGGCTATTTACAGATGGGCTATGTACAGGTGCAGTGACCTGTGAGCTGCTCTGACAGCTGGTGCTTAAAGCTAGTGAGGGAGATATGAGTCTCCTGCCTCAGTGTTTTTTGCAGTTCGTTCCAGTCATTGGCAGCAGAGAACTGGAAGGAAAGGCAGCCAAAGGAAGAATTGGCTTTGGGGGTGACCAGTGAGATATACCTGCTGGAGCGCGTGCTACGGGTGGGTGCTGCTATGGTGACCAGTGAGCTAAGGAGGGGCTTTACCTAGCAGAGACTTGTAGATGACCTGGAGCCAGTGTGTTTGGCGACGAGTCTGAAGCGAGGGCCAGCCAACGAGAGCGTACAGTCGTGGCCAAAAGTTTTGAGAATGACACAAATATGAATTTTCACAAAGTCTGCTGCCTCAGTATGATGGCAATTTGCATATACTCCAGAATGTTATGAAGAGTGATCAGATTAATTGAAATGAATTGCAAAGTCCCTCTTTGCCATGCAAATGAACTGAATCCCACAAAAACATTTCCACTGTATTTTAGCCCTGCCACAAAAGGACCAGCTGACATCAAGTCAGTGATTCTCTCGTTAACACAGGTGTGAGTGTTGATGAGGACAAGGCTGGAGATCACTCTGTCATGCTGATTGAGTTCAAATAACAGACTGGAAGCTTCAAAAGGAGAGTGGTGCTTGGAATCATTGTTCTTCCTCTGTCATCCATGGTTACCTGCAAGGGAACACGTGCCGTCACCATTGCTTTGCACAAAAAGGGCTTCACAGGCAAGGATATTTCTGCCAGTAAGATTGCACCTAAATCAACCATTTATCAGATCATCAAGAACTTCAAGGAGAGCGCTTCAATTGTTGTGAAGAAGGCCTCAGGGCACCCAAGAAAGTCCAGCAAGGGCCAGGACCGTCTCCTAAAGTTGATTCCGCTGCGGGATCGGGGCACCACCAGTACAGAGCTTGCTCAGGAATGGCAGCAGGCAGGTGTGAGTGCTTCTGCACCCACAGTGAAGTGAAGACTTTTGGAGGATGGCCTGGTGTCAAGAAGGGCAGCAGAGAGGCCACTTCTCTCAATGAAAAACATCAGGGACAGACTGATAGTCTGCAAAAAGGTACAGGGATTGGACTGCTGAGGACTGGGGTAAAGTAATTTTCTCTGATGAATCCCCTTTCTGATTGTTTGGGGCATCTGGAAAAAAGCTTGTCCGGAGAAGACCAGGTGAGCGCTACCATTAGTCATGTGTCATACCAACAGTTAAGCATCCTGAGACCATTCATGTGGGGTTGCTTCTCAGCCAAGGGAGTGGGCTCACTCACAATTTTGCCTAAGAACACAGAATGGAATAAAGAATGGTACCAACACATCCTCCGAGAGCAACTTCTCCAAACCATCCAGGAACAGTTTGGTGACGAACAATGGCCTTTTCCAGCATGATGGAGCACCTTGCCATAAGGCAACAGTGGCTTGGGGAACAAAACATCAATATTTTGGGTCCATGGCCAGGAAACTCCCCAGACCTTAATCCCATTGAGAACTTGAGAGGCGGGTGGACAACCAAAAACCCACAAATTCTGACAAACTCCAAGCAGTGATTATGCAAGAATGGGCTGCCATCAGTCAGGATGTGGCCCAGAAGTTAATTGACAGCATTCCAAGGCGCATTGCAGAGGTCTTAAAAAAGAAGGGTCAACACTGCAAATATTAACTCTTTGCATCAACTTCATGTAATTGTCAATAAAAGCCTTTGATATTTATGAAATGCTTGTAATTCTATTTCAGTATTCCCATAGTAACATCTGAACAAAACACACTATCTAAACACACTGAAGTAGCAAACTTTGTGAAAATTAATATTTGTGTCATTCTCAACTTTTGGCCACGACTGTACAGGTCGCAGTGGTGGGTAGTATATTGGGATGTGATGACAAAACGGATGGCACTGTGATAGACTACATCCAATTTGTTTTTTATTTATTTATTTATACCCCTTTTTTCTCCCCAATTTCGTACTATCCAATTGTTAGTAGCTACTATCTTGTCTCATCGCTACAACTCCCATACGGGCTCGGGAGAGACGAAGGTTGAAAGTCATGCGTCCTCCGATACACATCCCAACCAAGCCGCACTGCTTCTTAACACAGCGCGCATCCAACCCGGAAGCCAGCCGCACCAATGTGTCGGAGGAAACACCGTGCACCTGGCAAGCTTGGTTAGCGCGCACTGCGCCCGGCCCGCCACAGGAGTCGCTGGTGCGCGTATTTGTAGTTGTCCACATATTCCAGGTCAGAACCGTCCAGAGTAGTGATGCTGGATGGGCGTGTGGGTGCGGGCAGCGATCGGTTGAAGAGCATGCAATTAGTTTTACTTGCATTTAAGAGCAGTTGGAGGCCACAGAAGGAGAGTTGTATGGCATTGAAGCTCTTCTGGAGGGTTGTTAACACAGTGTCCAAAGAAGGGCCAGAAGTATATAGAATGGTGTCGTCTGCGTCATTGATGTATACAGAGAAGAGTCGGCCCGGGAATTGAACCCTGTGGCACCCCCATAGAGACTACCAGAGGTCCGGACAACAGGCCTTCCGATTTGACACACTGAACTCTATCAGAGAAGTAGTTGGTGAACCAGGCGAGGCAATCATTTGAGAAACCAAGGCTGTTGAGTCAGTGGTAATTGACAGTCGAAAGCCTTGGCCAGTAATGTCTCTTATCAATGGCGGTTATGATATCATTTAGGACCTTGAGCGTGGCTGAGGTACACCCATGACCAGCTCTGAAACTAGATTGCATAGCGGAGAAGGTACGGGGTGATTCGAAAGTGTCATAAATCTGTTTGTTAACATGACTTTCGAAGACCTTAGAAAGGCAGGGTAGGATAGATATAGGTCTGTAGCAGTTTGGTCTAGAGCGTCTTTGAAGAGGGGGATGACCGCGGCAGATTTCCAATCTTTGGGGATCTCAGAATTGTCTAGAATGTCATTGTATGATGTAGCGACAAGATTTCCCGTCACTGGAACTAATGGGCTTAGCCCAACCCATGAAAAACAGCCCCAGATCATTATTCCTCCTACAGTTAGCACTATGCATTGGAGCAGGTAGCATTCTCATGGCAACCACCAAACCCAGATTTGTCCCTCGGACTGGTAAAGCATGATTCATCACTCCAGAGAACGCGTTTCCGCTGCTCCAGAGTCCATTGGCGGCGAGCTTTACACCATTCCAGCCGACGCTTGGCATGGCGCCTGTTGATCTTAGGCTTGTGTGTGGCTGCTCAGCCATGGAAACCCATTTCATGAAGCTTCCGACGAACAGTCCTTGTGCTGACGTTGCTCCCAGAGGCATCTTCAGCAGTCCTGTTCTGTGAGCTTGTGTGGCCTACCACTCAGGTGGCTGAGCTGTTATTGCTCCTAGACCTTTCACTTCACAGTAACATCACTTACAGTTGACCAGGGACAGATATCTGAAGAACTGACTTGTTATGGAGATTGTGCTTGATTGTGATTGTGCTTTTATACAACTGTCAGCAACGAGTGTGGCTGAAATAGACGAATCCACTAATTTGAAGGGGTGTCCACATACTTTTGCATATATAGTCTCCACCATGTCAAAGCACATTCGCCATGCTTCCGTAATCACTTTGACTAAACACGGTCTCTTTCTGTACAATACGGCCAATCATCATGTCCTGTGCCCTGGAGTGAGAGATAGAGGCAGCAAGCTCCGTAGTCCACGGGCTCCGGGGCTGCTGGTAGTGGTGTGTTGAATCTGTGTGACAGTACCCAGTGGGAGTGGGCGCCCCTCTGTCCCTCTGTTAATCCTCAGCAGAAAGGGCCTGCATTTAGGCTGCGATACGCTTAATCCGGGGGCCTTGTTCACAAAGGAGCCCAGCACTTCCTCTGGCCTGGGAACTTCCGCTGGGTGGCTGGGGGCTGGCATGGGTTGCCAGTACAAACATGCTACAACCATGAACAACACGTCCACAGAGGCCGAGATTGAACAAACACTGTATACATACACATAGTCGTGCACATGTGTGTACGTGCAAATGCACAGGCAGGCATACACAGGCACACACATAAACACGCAGACAGACACACAAACACTTGTGCATTCATAGTGTCCTAATGTGGCCAATCAAAACAAGCTACAAGCTTTTACCATTTACACAAGGGCCAGAGAGAGTAAACAACATACACACTCACTGTCCCCGCAGTCAGTGACAAAGTCTGAATAGAGTAAAAATAAACTCAGAGGACAGAAAAAAAAAGAAGAGATCAAACAGTATTGTGACAGAGACATACCATTAACAAACAGGAAGACGGTGTATGCGTCCCAAATGGCACCCTATTCCCAATATAGTACACTACTTCTGACTCGGTCCCATAGGGCTCTATGTAAAAGTATTGCGTTCTGGTCAAAAGTAATACACTATGTAGAGAAAAGGGTGTCATTTTGCAACATAAACAGTGAAAAGAAAGCCTTTATTTAGCAGATTATTCAGATGTTCCATGGAATTTCCAGGTTGACTTTCATATTGTGTACAGTTTGTGGGTAGATGCATGTGTCATAGGACCATACTGGTTGATGACGCAGTATCCTACAATCTCAGTTCTGACCTCAGACACTTGTGACCACTCAAATGTACTTTTATTTTGAATTCTAAACTACGACACAAGGTACGCTGGCTCATGTATCGTCTTTTTGACTCTACGGCGAAATAAACAATATTAGGCAGCTGTGTAACACTGACATACAGTATCAAATAAATATAAACTTGGAATAGGGGAAAAACCCAGGTCTGTCGAATGGACCGATTTCGTTACGTAATAAAAATGTAGCATGTAAATGAGATCCAAATTGAGGTTATTCACCCAGGTAGTTATAGACCCTATATCTATAGGAGGATATCTATAGTGGAGCCTATGGTAAGACCGGATCAAATGTAAGTGGTCCAAATATAACAAAAACTGCCTTTACTCCAAAAACCACACACATACAGGGGATGGACGATTGTGCGACTGAGGTCCGGGGGAAAAGCGTGGCTAATATGGGAGAGGAACACTGAATCCAATATAGCTCCAGTCAGCGCCAGTGTTTTCTTCCTGGATAATTTGCCTATCAGTCTAAACCATTTCTGTGGCAGTCTCCCAAATGGAACCCTTATCCCTTTATAGTGCACTACTTTTGAACATACGGCTCTGGTCAAGATTAGTGCACTATAGGGATAGGGTGCCATTTGGGACACAAATAGACAGGTCTTAAAGTGTCCCCCCCCCCCCCCCAAGAGTGATGGGTATGTTCTAGCCTAGTTCCAGATATGTTTGTGCCATCTTGACAACTCCTTAGTCATTTCATTGCAATGGCCATAGAAGTTGGCTAGACAACACAAATATACCTGGAACCAGGATAGGTTTGTTCCTTTTACTTTCAGTGAGCTGGTTGCTTTTCAAACTTGGCTGCAGAAACAGCCTCTGGAAAACAGCAGAGCGCTGAGCAGGCCTGCTAAACAGATAGACACTGTCCAGGGTCAAACTCACTGACTCACTCCCAGAGTCTGTGGTTAAAACACAACTGTTCTTTGTGTGTTGCTCTAACCCGAGGCTGGCTGTAGCTCTGTCTGTGGTTAAAACGCAACTGTACTAAGAGTGTGTGTTTGTGTATGTGTTTGCGAGTGTGTATTAGTTTAACCCAAGGCTACCTGAAGCTCCTTGGTTAATAGGAGGGCCACACAGTCGTTGCTCTCGTTTAAAGGCACAACAGAAATTACCAACTGTCCCAGCATTAGGAATGGCTTTAACACATCTGCCTTCTAATTGAATGTTCACTTCGATTAGACCTTCAGGCAGAGTGCGTTGGCCCTGCATGTGTATCGTGGGATAGCGTAGACTTGGGTAGTGTTCATTAGGCACGAAATTAACAGAAAAGAAAACGGACGATGCTGGGAGCGACTATCTGGATTCTTCCAATAAGAGGTACCTTACTTGTAATTTTCCAATGCATTTTTTTTTTATGTGCCTTAACGAAAACAAGCCTGACTCAGTGTTAGCCTAGCGCCTAGCTCAGAGCTGGAGGCTAGCCTGTTGACGTGGGTCTGGCCTGGCTCTGCTCTGGAGCTGCCTGCCGTTGACACTCTTTTGGAAGCACAGAGGGCCAATTGCATTCATGTTCTGCCAGCTCACATATGACACCTGTCGTCTTGCCCAACTCAAACAAGCCTCGACCACATCATTGTGTGTGTTAGTTTTATACAGTGGTCTGTCTCTGCAAATGTACACTTTTATTTGTGCTTGTGTGCGCTTTGGAATGGATCGTGTGCGTGCATGCGCCTGTCCTCCTGCATGTGCCTGTCAGTCCATTCAAGGAAATACCTCTAAAACCCCATTCTCACGATTTCTTGCAGGCTGGCCTGTACATGATTTGCATAGAGAGAAAACCACAAACATAAATAAGTATTTGGATATTTCATCCCTTTATTTGTTTGAAACAAAATAATAGTATCAATAATAAAGGAGCAAATAAAGCTATAAATATCAGTGACAGACAAACAAGCATACAGCACACACACAAATGTTTGCGTCACAGGAATACAACCAGATCATGTTTATTTCAGTGTGGTTTGTGGGTGTGGCGTGTATGAGCCCAATCCTCAGAGTGAAGCAGCAACTTTCAGATTCTCCTCAACTTCACTGATTCTAGATCAGTAAATAGTCTGATCCCATATCAGTACAGAGGAGAACCCTGCCTTGTGCTGGGTTAGGGTGAAGGCTACTGCTGCTTTCCGTGGGGTGAAAGTCAAACATTATGAAATCAAAATTACACTGACATTAATGTTCCCTGTAACCAAGATTTCTGAGTCTTAATCAACTGGATTGATAGTTCACAACTCAATAGACAACATACGTTGTTAAACTGAAACCTTGCGTATTATGGATAAAACTGACATCTATCAAACGTGATTCAGATATAATATCATAGACGAGGCCGCCAGGTGAGTGCAATATGCCTTCAGAAAGCATTTATACTTTTAGATTTATTTCACATTTTATTGCGTTACAGCTGGAATTCAAAATGGATTAAATATGTTTCTCTCATCCATCCATCTCTCTCTCAACCCATAACGACAAAGTATAAACATGTTTTTAGACATTTTTGCAAATGTAGTGAAAATGAAACACAGAAATGTCTAATTTACATAAGTATTCACACCCGAGTCAAAAAATGTTTAGAATCACCCTTGGCAGCTATTAAGGCTGTGAGTATTTCTGGGTAAGTCTAAGAGCTTTGCACACTGGATTGTACAATATTTGCATATTATTTTTCAAATTCTTCAAGCTCTGTCAAGTTGGTTGTTGATCATTGCTAGACAGCCGTTTTCAAGACAATTTAAGTCAAAACTGTAACTAAGCCACTGAGAAATATTCATTTTTTTAAATTGTACCTTTATTTATCTTGACAACTTGCCGATGACAAGCATACCCATAACATGATGCAGCCACCACCATGCTTGGAAATATGAAGTGGTAATTAGTGATGTGTTGTGTTGGATTTGTTCCAAACATGACACTTTGTACTCAGGACATAAAGTACATTTCTGTGCCATATTCTTTGCAGTTTTACTTTATATTTTTATTCTGTACAGGCTTCCTTCATTTAGGTTAGTATTGTGCAGAAACTATGTTGCTGATCCATCCTCAGTCTTCTATCACAGGTCTTTAAAACAAGTAGTTTAAGTCACCATTCGCCTTATGGTGAAATCCCTGAGTGGTTTCTTTCCTTTCCGGCAACTAAGTTAGGAAGGAGGCCTGTATTTTGTGTGTATTGATACACCATCCAAAGTGTAATTAATAACTTCACCATGTTTAAAGGGATATTCAATATCTGGTTTCTCTCTCCTCCACCCCCCATCTACCAATAGTTGCTCTTTGCGAGGCATTGGAAAACCTCCCTGGTCTTTGCGGTTGAAACTGTGTTTGAAATTCACTGCTCGACTGAGGGACCTTACAGATAAATAATTGTATGTGTTAATTAGTCCTATTTAGCTAGCTTGCTGTTGCTAGCTAATTTGTCATGGGATATAAACATTGAGTTCTTATTTTACCTGAAATGCACAAGGACCTCTACCCCGACAATTAATCCACACATAAAACGGCCAACCGAATTGTTTCTAGTCATCTCTCCTCCTTCCAGGCTTTTTCATCTTTGAACTTATATGGTGATCACTTTCATAGTATTACCACGACAACAAAGTTCATCTTTCAATCACCATGTGGGAATAACCAATGAGGAAATGGGAGAGGCAGGACTTTCAGCGCGATCTGCGTCAGAAATAGAAAGGAGTTCTATTTTATCCCTTGGCATCGTAGACGCTCTTTGGCACGCGCAAGCAGTGTGGGTGCAATAATTGAATAACACGGATTTCTAAATGTATTTTGCGACGCTTGTGCACCCGACGTGTCCGGTCTGGTCAGCATGTTAGTCGATCACCAAACATTTCCTTAGAAGCCAACGATAAAGTAAGAGGCATGTGTTTTTTTTGTGTGTGCTGTTGGCGGTAGATGCCTCTTTTTTTCAGAAGCCCTTGCACACCAGGTAGGCAAAATGTATCCATTTGGAATCATTGAATTTGTCTGAAAAGACAAACTTTGCCTACCCGGCAGACCTGGAGATCTGTGGCAAAATCGAGTGCGCCTACTGCGCTGGCCAATCAGATAGCTCAAATCACTGTGCCTACCTACAGCTTCCACGACCCCAGCCACAGCAAAGATTGATACTAGCTTAGGTAAGATTTTATAACTTTTAAAACCATTACCATTAGAGACACTGTCAAAGAATACAGCAAATAGCTGCTGTTTTTATGAGTGAGTTCATGTCGAAGTTTTATTCAGCACTGTCAACACTGTTTTAATTCAACACTATTACAAAACATAAAGAAGCTTTCTCTACTTCCACTCGCACTGCAGAGCTGCAATGAATGAGTAGTCAAGTGTATCGATAGCCCTGCGTTTTATAATTATTAGCAGCTCGTTGTCTATTTTAATATCGCAGAGTATTAAACTTTTTCTGGAATTTGAAGTGGAAGACTGTGTCCCCTCTAAATGGTCAGTCTCATCGGAGGAACGCAAAGAAAGAGGGACCGTGAGAGGCTGCTATCTCCCTCCTTCCGCTGAGACTGATACCATGTTCAAGACAACTGGGAACTCCTAAAAAAACAAAACACAGTTGGAGTCATTAAAACTCGTTTTTCAACCACTCCACACATTTCTTGTTAACAAACTCTAGTTTTGGCAAGTCGGTTAGGCCATGTACTTTATAATCTACAAGTAATTTTTCCAACTATTGTTTACAGACAGATTATTTCACCTATAATTCACTGTATCACAATTCCAGTGGGTCTGAAGTTTACATACACTAAGTTGACGGTGCCTTTAAACAGCTTGGAAAATTCCAGAAAATTATGTAATGGCTTTAGAAGCTTCTGATAGGCCAATTGACATCATTTGAGTCAATTGTACCTGTGGATGTATTTCAAGGCCTACCTTCAAACTCAGTGCCTCTTTTACTTGACATCATGGGAAAATAAAAATAATTCAAACCAAGACCTCAGAGAAAAAAATAGTAGAACTCCACAAGTCTGGTTCATCCTTGGGAGCAATTTCTAAACGCTTGAAGGTACCACGTTCATCTGTACTAACAATAGTACGCAGCCGTCATACCGCTCTGGAAGGAGACAACGTTCTGTCTCCTAGAGATGAACGTACTTTGGTGCGAAAAGTGCAAATCAATCCAAGAACAGCAAAGGACCTTGTGAAGATGATGGAGGAAACAGGTACAAAAGTATCTATATTCACAGTAAAACGAGCCCTATATCAACATAACCTGAAATGCCACTCAGCAAGGAAGAAGTCACTGCTCCAAAACTGCCATAAAAAAAGCCAGACTACAGTTTGCAACTGCACATCGTACTTTTTGGGGAAATGTCCTCTAGTCTGATGAAACAAAAATAGAACTGTTTGGCCATAATTACCATCGTTTGGAGGAAAAAGGCGGGATGCTTGCAAGCCGAAGAACACCATCCCAACCATGAAGCACGGAGTGGCAGCATCATGTTGTGGGGGTGCTTTGCTGCAGGAAAGACTGGTGGTCTTCACAAAATAGATGGCATCATGAGGATGAAAATTATGTGGCTATATTGAAGCAACATATAAAGACAACACTCAGGAAGTTAAAGCTTGGTCGCAAATGGTTCTTCCAAATTAATAATGACCCCAAGCATACTTCCAAAGTTGTGGCAAAATGGCTTAAGGACAACAAAGTCAAGGTATTGGAGTGGCCATCACAAAGCCCTGACCTCAATCCTATAGAAAATGTGTGGGCAGAACAGAAAAAGAGTGCGCGAGCAAGGAGGCTTACAAACCTTACCCAGTTACACCAGCTCTGTCAGGAGGAATGGGCCAAAAGCTTGTGGAAGACTACCCGAAACATTTGACTCAAGTTAAACAATTTAAAGGCAATGCTACCAAATACTAATTGAGCATATGTAAACTTCTGACCCACTGGGAATGTGATGAAGGAAATAAAAGCTGAAATAAAATCACTACTATTATTCTGACATTTCACATTCATAAAATAAAGTGGTGATCCTAACTGACCTAAGACAGGGAAATTTTACTAGGGTTAAATGTCAGTAATTGTGAAAAACTTCTGACTTCAACTGAAGTCGGATCTATTTTTCTTTTATTTATATATATATATATATATATATATATATATATATATATATATATATATATATAAATATATATATAAATAAAAGAAAAATAGATCCGACTTCAGTTGAAGTCAGAAGTTTTTCACAATTACTGACATTTAACCCTAGTAAAATTTCCCTGTCTTAGGTCAGTTAGGATCACCACTTTATTTTATGTTTATATATATATAAAATAATAAAAAAGAAAAATAGATCCGACTGGTCTTACACCTCGGAAACTTTCTAGAGCCGACTTTCTGACTTGAAGTTAAATGACGTCATGATTTGCCTTGTTTTTTCAGAGTTCCAAGAGTCTTGAAAGCACCATTACAATTAGATGCAGGCACACTATATATACACAGAAGTATGTGGACACCCCTTCAAATTAGTGGATTTGGCTATTTCAGCCACACCCGTTGGTGACAAGTGTATAAAATCGAGCGCACAGCTCTCCATAAATAAACATTGACAGTAAAATGGCCTTACTAAAGAGCTCAGTGACTTTCAACCTGGCACCGTCATAGGATGTCACCTTTCCAACAAGTCAGTTAATCAAATTTCTGTCCCTAGTCAACTGTAAATGCTGTTATTGTGAAGTGGAAACATCTAGGAGCAACAAAGGCTCAGCCGTGAAATGGTAGGCCACACAAGCTCACAGAACGGGACCGCCGAGTGTTGAGGCACATAAAAATCGCCTGTCCTCGGTTGCAACACTCACTACTGAGTTCCAAACTGCCTCTGGAAGCAACGTCAGCACAAGAACGGTTTCCACACAAGCCTAAGATCACCATGCGCAATAACAAGCGTCGGCTGAAGTGGTACAACTCGCTGCTATTGGACTCTGGAGCAGTGGAAACGCGTTCTCTGGAGTGATGAATCACGCTTCACCATCTGGCAGTCTGACAAATTAATCTGGATTTTTGTGTATGCCAGGAGAACAATATCTGGCTAAATCCATAGTGCCAACTAAAGTTTGGTGGAGGAATAATGTTTTTCATGGTCCGCCTAGGTCCAGTGAAGAAAAATCTTAACGCTACAGCATACAATGACATTCTCAACGATTCTGTGCTGGCAACTTTGTGGCAACAGTTTGGGGTAGGCCAGGTCCTGTTTCAGAATGACAATGCCCCCATGCACAAAGCAAGGTCCATACAGAAATGGTTTGTCGAGATCGGTGTGGAAGAACTTGACTGGCCTGCACAGAGCCCTGACCTCAACCCCATCGAACACCTTTGGGATGAATTGGAACGCTGACTGAGAGCCAGTCCTAACCACCCAACATCAGTGCCGACCTCACTAATTCTCTTGTGGCTGAATGGAAGAAAGTCCTCACAGCAATGTTCCAACATCTAGTGGAAGGCCTTCCCTGAATATTGGAGGCTGTTATAGCTGCAAAGTGGGGACCAACTTCATATTAATCCCCATTATTTTGGAATGAGCTGGTCGACGAGCAGGTGTCCACATACTTTTGGTACAATAAAAAAGCCAATTATTTGAAAAATATATTTAAATTCATGCTCAGATGTGCCTTGCCAACTGATTTATTTTGTTACCAAAGCTTGAGTTTTGAAATATAATATGGTTTGAGAAGAACAATATTGGCAGGCCAGGCATATAGCCAATATGCTGTGATAATGTACTAGACCTACTGCACAGACTTCATTCCTACACAACTGTTTTTATTAGGTTCATGTCTTAAATTATGTTTAAAAAAAATTCTGAGCAGTAGATCGCCGCTTGCTTTTTGGCTGCGAAAGTGATCTTGACTGTCCTACAGTAACAAACGAATCAAAATGCTATTGTGTTTTTTTTACCCAAAGCCTTCTTAAAGGCAACCAAAATTATTATTTTTGCGATAGCGTACTGTATATGAAATGTATTAATTATACTGTTAGAATGTTGCAGTCAGAATGACTGCTCATTAGCTTGAAAATTGGTCCCTCCAGGCCCAGCGGTTCTAGTGTTAAACACTATTATTGCACACAGAGTCTATGCAAATTAGTATGTGACTTGCACATTTCTACTTCTAAACATTTCTACTTCTAAACTTATTTAGGCTTGCTATAACAAAGGGGTTGAATACTTAAGACATTTCAGCTTTCATTTTTAATTAATTTGTAAACATTTCTAAAAACATAATTCCATTCTGGGGTATTATGTTTAGGCCAGTGACACAATCTCAATTTAATCCATTTAAAATACAGGCTGTAACACAAGGGGTGTGAATTCTTTCTGAAAGCAGGTACATACTTGAATGTGTTGGTTCGGCCTATGTGTAATAGAGCTAAACTTGGTGAGGCTATTGTAGAGTGAAGCAGTGGAAAGCACTTACAAAGACAGCGGGACAGACAGAGACACATGAGCGGATCAAGGTGCAGGGTAGCGGTGGCGCCCCCAGTGGGTTACGCCCGGTATAGCAGGATCCTCTCAGCACAGACCTGGCCCACCAGGCCAGCGTACTGCGCCACCTCCATCTCGTCGTTGGAGCACTTGCGTTTGCGGGTGTAGGCGGCGTAGGGCATGACCGTCCGTCTGTACAGCACCAGAGCACGACCCAGGTCCTTCAGTACATGTGTGTCACCTGGACAGGAAGACAGACAAGTGGTGCATTCAGTGATGTGAAACGTTCTGAACATTGCAGATAGAAATAGACTGAATTGAGCCGAGATGATTGATTCCATATTCTATCTGACTACAGGTTGAATATTTTCCTGGTGTTTTACAATTGTTTCATCCAGAGAATAAATCTATCACTTTCCTCCCTGGTATTTCCAGACAAAACCGGACGTGTCATTCTAAAGCATATAAAACCATCGGACAGAATCGTGTGCCATTCTAAAGCTCAAATTATATACAGCAGAGTCAGACAACCATTCTAAAGCTCAAATTATATAACCATTCTAAAGCTCAAATTATATACAGCAGAGTCAGACAACCATCAGATTTGGTTCCACACCACCAGAACCCCCCCCCCCCCATCATCTAATAGGCTACATATAACAGCTATACCGCACAACAGAAAAACATAAAAGCCCATAGATGTAGCCTATGCTCTTCGGGAAAAATAAATTAAACAAGCTTCAGTAACCTTTTTGAGTGTGGACTATTACTGTAGGCCTACTGTATTGTATTATACTGTATTATATGGACTGGAATAACCATGTTGTGCGTATTACCTACTCTTCCATCTATTGTTCCTTTATTCCTTCTTCGCTCTCAACCGTTAAATGAAATATGTTTCCGTGTCCTTATCTTCATTGTAATTACATGCTTGAATAATATAGGACTAGAAAAAGATGCAGATGGCTTCTCTTCACGAGGATTGAATGTTCATGGGTCTGAATAAATAGCTTACTTGCTTTAGCCTTTCGCCATCGCACGTTCTCTCTTCTTTCAAACTCTTTTGGCTGCTTCATTTAACGTTCAACAAACAAGAGCAAACTTGCATCCCTCCTCGAATAGTCTATTAGTATAAGAAACGCTCAAATTTCCAACAAGCTATTCTAGCCTAGCAGGAGCTAAGGAGGAGAGGGGCCAGCGCAGAGCAGGTGCGTAAATGCGCAAGAAAACAGTGAACTGTCCAACAATCTTGAACAGGATTATCTAAACTGAACAAAAATATATAAACTCAACACGTAAAGTGTCAGTCCCATGTTTCAGCTGAAATAAAAGATCCCAGAAATTGTCCATAAGCATAACAAGCTTATTTCAGGTGTTCCTTGTGCTGGGGACAATGAAAGGCCACTAAGTGTGCCATTTTGTCACACACCACAATGCCAAAGATGTCTGAAGTTTTGAGGGCGCATGCAATTGGCATGCTGACTGCAAGAATGTCCACCAGAGCGGTTGCCAGACAACTGAATGTTAACTTCTCTTCAAAAAAACACCCCCAACATCAATTTTAGAGAATTTGGCAGTACGTTCAACCAGCAACACAACCTCACACCACATGCAACCACGCCAGCCCAGGACCGCCATATGCGGATTCTTCACCTGCGGGACTGTCTGAGACCAGCCACCCAGACAGCTGATGAAACTGTGGATTTGCACAACCAAAGACTTTCTGCACAAACTGTCAGAAACCATCTCAGGGAGGTTCATCTGCATGATCTTTGTCCTCACCAGGGTCTTGACCGGACTTTAGTTCGGGATCGTAACCGACTTCAGTGGGCAAATGTTTCACATTCGATGACCACTGGCACGCTGGAGAACCGTGCTCTTCGCGGATTAATCAACGTGTATGGCGTTGTGTTGGCCAGCGGTTGGCTGATGTCAATGGTGCGAACAGATTGCCCCATGGTGGCGGTGGGGTTATGAATATGGGCAGGAATAATGGCAATTTGAATGCAGAGATACCGTGAAAAGATACTGAGGACCATCGTCGTGCCATTCATCTACAGCCACTACCCCATGTTTTAGCATGATAATGCTCGACCCCATGTCACAAAGATCTGCACACAATTACTGGAGGCTGAAAATGTCCCAGTTCTTCCATGGCCTGCATACTCACCAGACATGTCACAAATTGAGCATGTTTGGGATGCTCTGGATTGATGTGTGCGACAGTTTGTGGGGCAGCAGGGTAGCCTAGTGGTTAGAGCGTTGGACTAGCAGTTAATAGTGGGTTAACAGGCAGTTAACCCACTGTTCCTAGGCCGTCATTGAAAATAAGAATTTGTTCTTAATTAACTGACTTGCCTAGTTAAATAAAGGTAAAATAAAATAAATAAACGTTTGTTCTAGTTCGAGCCATTAAAAGAGTGGGACAACATTCCACAGGCCACAATCAACAGCCTGAAGAAGATGTATCACACTGCATGAGGCAAATGGTGGTAACACAAGATACTAACTGGTTTTCTGATCCACGCCCCTACCTTTTATTTTAAGGTAGAGTACCTGTGACCAACAGATGCATATTTGTATTCCCAGTCATTTGAAATCCATAGATTAGGGCCTAATTAATCTATTTCAATTGACATTTCCTGATATGAACTGTAACTCAGTAAATTTATTGAAATTGTTGCATGTTGCATTTATATTTTTAAATGCAATTTGAATGCAATTGATAGAGAGGGAGAAAGACAGAGTGCTTGTGTGCACACTGATTTAAAGTAACAATATTCGAGTGATACTGTTTATGATCTTCACAATGAAAAAATAAGGTAACCCCCGAAAGCCAGATGGAAATGTGTAAATTAGACACACATTTATATTAGTCTATCATTCAGATGTATTAGGCATAATATTACTGTAGCATAGGCTATACCTGTCAGAAGGAAAAAAGTTACCAGCTGATGAGATGATGCATGCATTGTGAACTGTGCACCATACTGAGATGCCGCCCACCCTGAGTGTTGATTGATCATGCAGATAGAGCAGAGAAGGCATTGGATATAATTTAACAGTTCAATTTCACGTAATGCTGATAATGCTGATCATTGACTGGTTTCTCGCAGTTATTTCTCACGGGAAACAGGAGTTGGTTGTCGCAGCAAATCTCGGTAACCCGGTTCCCGCTATTAAACGCTATACCTGACAGACAATCCAATCCAATCCTAAGAAAGTAAAAGTGCAATATGTGCTTTGTAAGAAAGCTAAAGTTTCAGTTCCTTGCTCAGAACATGAGAACATATGTTATTCATATGTTCAATATTCCCAGGTAAGAAGTTTTAGGTTGTAGTTATTATAGGAACTATAGGACTATTTCCCTCTATACCATTTGTATATAATTAACCGTTGACTATTGGATGTTCTTATAGTCACTTTAGTATTGCCAGTGTAACAGTATAGCTTCCGTCCCTCTCCTCGCTCCTCCCTGGACTCGAACCAGCTACACAACGACAACAGCCACCACATCAAAGCAGGGTTACCCATGCAGAGCAAGGAAAACAACCACCCCAAGGCTTAGAGCGAAAGAAGTTTGAAACGCTATTAGCCAGCCATTTCACTTCGGTTACACCAGCCTCATCTCGGGAGTTGATAGGCTTGAAGTCATAAACAGCGCAATGCTTGATGCACAACGAAGAGACGTTGGCAAAACGCACGAGAGTGCTGTTTGAATGAATGTTTACGCGCCTGCTTCTACCTACCACCGCTCAGTCAGATACTTGTATGCTGAGTCAGATTATATGCAACGCAGGACACGCTAGATAATATCTAGTAATATCATGAACCATGTGTAGTTAACTAGTGATTATGACTGATTGTTTTTTACAAGATAAGTTTAATGCTAGCTAGCAACTTACCATGGCTTACTGCATTTGCGTAACAGGCAGTATCCTTGTGGAGTGCAACGGGAGAGAGGCAGGTCGTTATTGCGTTGGACTAGTTAACTGTAAGGTTGCAAGATTGGATCCCCCGAGCTGACAAGGTGAAAATCTGTCTTTCTGCCCCTGAACGAAGCAGTTAACCCACCATTTCTAGGCCATCAATGAAAATAAGAATGTGTTCTTAACTGACTTGCCAAGTTAAAAAGATTAAATAAAAATAATAATTTTTAAATAGGCAAATCGGCACCCAAAAATACAGATTTCCGATTGTTATGAAAACTTGAAATCAGCCCTAATTAATCGGCCATTCCGGTTAAAAATCGGTCGACCTCTACACCGTACACCTAGCGACCTGGTCAGCGTGCACTGCTCCCGCCCCGCCACAGGAGTCGCTAGTGCGCGATGAGACAAGGATATCCCTGTCGCCAAACACTCCCTAACACGGATGACGCTGGGCCAATTGTGTGTCACCCCATGAGTCTCCCAGTCACGGCCGGCTGCGGCAGAGCCTGGGCTCGAACCCAGAATCTCCGGTGGCGGAGCCTGGGCTCAAACCCAGAACCACTGCGCCACCCGGGAGGCCCTACCCTACTTGTTTAAAGTGGAACTGTAACGTTCTGTTACATCCTTATGAACAGTCCCCAGGGTAAGGCTCAATCCAATCACAAGACATATATAAACGTAGACATACAACACATTCGTTCTCGTATACCTCTGTTGGCATGGACAGGTTGTTAGAGCATGGACAATTGTTAAAGGAATCCAGGAACCAAACACATACATAACGCCGACCATCCCTCAAAAATCCGGTAGTAGAGAACCTTATACATGCCTTTGTCACATCATGTCTTGACTACTGCAATGGAGTCCTATTTGGGGTGTCTAGCAAAGCCCTGGATAGGTTCCAGTACGCCACTGCCAGTGTCCTCACACACTGAGAACACATCACCTGCACTCTGCACCACCTTCACTGGCTCCCAGTCATATTCCACGTCACCTATAATATCCTACTCCTCACCCTCCATGGCCTTACCCCCTCATACCACTCAGACATCCTCCACACACACACACACACACACACACACACACACACACCCTCCCGCTGTCTCTACTCTGACTTACTAACCATCCCAAAAACAAGACTCTGCATTCAGCACCCCTGCCTCCAAACTCTCTCCCCCCAGTCACCCACAACTCTGACTCTATAGCTACTTTCAAAAACAGACTCAAATACCACGGGTACCGTCTGGATTTCCCCTCAGCTTAGCTCAGCCTTACTCAGCTCTTGTTAATTTAAAAATAAATAAAAAGCTGATTAGCTTAACTACAGTGCATTCGGGAAGTATTCAGAAACCCTTACCTTTTCCACATTTTGTGATGTTACAGACTTGTTCAAAAGCAGATTAAGTAAAAAAAAAAAATCCTCAATCTACACAAATACCTTGTTTACAAAAGTATTCAGACCCTTTGCTATGAGACTCAAATTTGAGCTCAGGTGCATCCTGTTTCCATTCACCATCCTGGAGATGTTTCTACAACTTGATTGGAATCCACCTGTGGTAAATTCAATTGATTGGACATGATTTGGAAAGGCACATCTGTATATATGAAGTCCCACAGTGCATGTCAGAGCAAAAACCAAGCCATGAGGCCAAAGGAATTGTCCGTAGAGCTACGAGACAGGATTGTGTCGAGGCACAGATCTGGGGAAGGGTACCAAACAATTTCTGCAGCTTTGAAGGTCCCCAAGAACACACTGGCCATCATTCTTAAATGGAAGAAGTTTGGAACCACCAATACTCATCCTAGAACTGGCTGCCCAGAGAAGAGCCTTGGTCAGGGAGGTGACAAAGAACCCTGTGGAGATGGGAGAATCTTCAAGAAGGACAACCATTTATGTAGCAGTCCACCAATCAGGCCTTTAGAGTGGCCAGATGGAAGCCAATCCTCAGTAAAAAGGCACATGGCAGCCCACTTCCAGTTTGTCAAAAGGCACCTAAAATCTCAGGCCATGATAAAAAAACATTATCTAGTCTGATGTAACCAATATTGAACTCTTTGGCCTGAATGTCAAGCGTCACGTCTGGAGGAAACCTGGCACCATCCCTACAGTGAAGCATGGTGGTGGAAGCATCATGCTGTGGGGATTGTTTTCAGTAGAAGGGACGAGGAGACTAGTCAGGATCGAGGCAAAGATGAACAGAGCAAAGTACAGCGAGATCCTTGATAAAAACCTGCTCCAGAGTGCTCAGGACCTCAGACTGGGGCGAAGACTCACCTTCCACAACAGGACAACAACCCTAAGCACACAGCCAAGAAAACGCAGTAGTGTCTCTGAATGTCCTTGAGTGTCTCAGCCAGAGCCCAAACATCATTGGAGAGACCTGAAAATAGATGTACAGCAACGCTCCGAATCCAACCTGACAGAGCTTGACAGGATCTGCAGAGAAGAAATTGGAGAAACTCCCCAAATACAGGTATGCCAAGCATGTAGCTTCATACCAAAAAAGGCTTGAGGCTGTAATCACTGCCAAAGGTGCTTCAACAAACCTGTTTTTGCTTTGTCATTATGGAGTAGTGTGTGTAGATTGATTAGGGGAAAAAATTATTTAATACATTTTAGAACAAGGCTGTAACGTAATAAAATTTGGATTTTTTGTTGTTGTTGTTATTCTTGTTTTTTTTACTCTTGCTGTACAGTATTAAAATCCCATGTATTATCATCAACATCATCAGCTCCCGCCCCAATTCCCCTAACCTAGAGCAATGGAGGTGTGTTGGTCTGACTTTGGGTTGTTTATAAGGCCTCACTCCTGGCCCGGCTTTGCGAAACTAGTTGCTCAGTCATAAAGGCTGACAGTGAGTTCCCGAAGAGCAGTGAAGTGCTAAAAATGGTCCTCGCAGATTTGGGTGGAAAAAAGGGTGAAGAGGTAGGTAACCCCTGGTCCACATACCGAGGCACAATCCATTCTCCAGCGGTGAAGAGCCATGCCAGCTAGTACACAATAGTGCCAACAGTCAGAGAGGCGGCACAGGGCATTGGGGAATATCATGTCACCTGGGTTTACCTTTCTACATACACATTAAGGGCCATACTCTGACTTAAAAGCCCAACTTGTTTTTACACCTGTGGCATGTCTCCCTTTGACATCAATGAACGTGAAAGTCTGAATTGTGCACACTTACTGTATCTCTAGTAGGAATCAGGTCAATACAGTACAACCCGTACGTACACTTTGAGGGCCCAAATCTGTCTATCAAATCAGTAGAACACCAATGGCCGTTTCCCTATCAGGACGTGAGGTAGACTGACCGTCCAGCCATGCACTGTAGGGTCAGCCAGGAGAGAGAAAATAAACATGGTGATTCCACACAGGCAGTGCAGCTACGTGGTGACAAATGAGCGAAACAGGAGGAGAGTTATGATTGTTATTAATAGACAAAAAAGGCTCCCGCCCACTCTTCATTACGTTACTCTCCAAACTAGAGCTAGGCACATGTGGTACCCAGCTGAGGGTGGTGTATGGACTGTGTGTTTTCTCTTATTGTTCCAACTTTAAATGAACTCATACAAATATTCACCCAACTAAGCCCACCTCTGCTCTCCAGCTGAAGAGTTATGAGACGAGATGAGACAGAGGGAGAGAGACAGACGGACAGTACTATTATTATATAGTGTTGACTTGACCATGCATCACGGCACTTCTGCCTCTCGACTTTTACTTTCTACATTCCGTTGCTCTGTTCCCACAACGACGACTGGAGTTAGCCGTTTGATAAACTGTCCACTTCTCCACTTGTAGGGCATTAGTGTACCAATGTGATCCAGACAGAGAACCCTAACAATGCTTCAGATCCATTCACACTCCATGATGAAAATGATAAAGAAGCGGAGCTAAGGAGGACGAGGAGAAGGAAGAGAGAGGGGACCACCTTAGTCAACCAATATGATATAGTTAATGCTTCAAATCCAGTCTTCATGTTCATTATTAAAGGCGCAGAGAAGAAGAAGACGAGGAGTAGAGAGGGAACCGAATGCACGAATACAGTGTGGCCAATAATGACCCACTCTGGATGGTTTCTGACTTTAGTCAAGATTTGTTTCTTCCACAGCTCAGCACAACATTTTATTAAATAATATTTCCACGTGGGTTTAATGAGAAAAAGGGAGGAATTGGAAAATGCCCTTGGGATCCCAACTTTTTTCTTTCCCTCTCCCTCACTCTCTTCCTCTACTACAGGGGATATGTATATTTTGAGTGAGATATTATTGAATCCACAGTTTTGCATCATGTTTTATTTAAACACTCAGTTGTTTTCATCTCTTCTAAAAATGCTGATTTGTGAAATCTATTACATATCAGTTTCATCTTTTGAAACGAAAAACAAAATCAGCAATATCTCACAACTTGAATATTTACGCCTGTGGCTTCACAAGAGGAAACAAGTATTCATAACACTTGACTTCCATATTTTCTGTTACAGCCCAAATTCAAAATGGATTAAATAGATGTATTTTCTTCACCCATCTACACACAATTCCCCATAACATAAGTATTCACACCCCTGAGTCAATACATGATAGAATCACCTTTGGCAGTGATTACTGTGTAAGTCTAAGAGCATTGCACACCAAGATTGTACAATATTTGCACATTTTTTCAAGCTCTGTCAAGTTGGTTATTGATCATTGCTACACAGCCATACATAGATTTAAGCTGACATACAGTACCAGTCAAAAGTTTGGACACACCTACTCATTTAAGGGATTTTCTTAATTTTTTACTATTTTCTACATTGTAAAATAATAGTGAAGACATCAAAACTATGAAATTACACATATGGCATCATGTAGTAACCAAAAATAAGTGTTAAACAAATTTAGATTCTTCAAAGTAGCCACCCAAATACAAAACATATTTAGATTCTTCAAAGTAGCCACCCATTGCCTTGAAGACAGCTTTGCACACTCTTGGCATACAGCCACCACCATACATAAAAAATATGAAGACTGCTATTCAGTGATGCGTTGTGTTTGCCCCAAACATAACGCTTTGTATTCAGGACATAAAGTCCTGAATTTGTGTGTGGGTGTGTGTGTGTGTGTGTGTGTGTGTGTGTGTGGGGGGGGGGGGGGGTGATCCTAAATGAGCACTCTTTTTTTGGTCTTGGGGACAGGTTAGAGCTCTGTTAGCATCATGCTATCTGGCAGTGAAAAGCAGAATGGAGCTCTGTTAGCATCATGCTATCTGGCAGTGTAAAGCGGAATAGAGCTCTGTTAGCATCATGCTATCTGGCAGTGAAAAGCAGAATGGAGCTCTGTTAGCATCATGCTATCTGGCAGTGAAAAGCAGAATGGAGCTCTGTTAGGAGGGACACAGACATTCCTGAGCATGTCCATCACAGAGTTAACAGCAGAATGGAGCCTACACGCCATTTCCCCCCAGTGGAGAGCAAAAACAGAGGGACTATTAAACAGCGTTTGCATCCCAAATGGTACCCTATTACCTATATAGTGCACTGTAGGGAATATGGTGCCATTTGGGACGCATCCAGACAGTCCAACAGAGCTGGAGGACAGAGGCTGAGGCTTTTAGCTGCCCAATTAACCTTGCCAATAACACTGAGCAGAGCCGTCACAAGAGAGGAGACCAGGTCTCTCCTTCTCCCCCTTCCTCCGTCAGACAATCCAAACATCCGCTCCCCTTATAAACAAATCCATCCCCAGTCCTCCTTCCCACGTTCGCTCACTCATTCCCTACATCCATCCCTCTCTCCTCCAGGGCTCCTGCCTGGTAAGCGCCTCCAGACCCCTCGGTCCGTAAGGACCACCGGACGTCCACTGACATGGGTCTGCGGAGAGGGCAAACTTCTTCCAGGTCAGAGGTAAATTGGGTAGTGTCTCTGGAGTGAGAGGGTCAGGACCGAGACGAGGGGCTCCAGGGCTTTGACAACCGTGTTTATTCATGTATTCTTTATTTAACCAGGGAAGTCACTGAGATTGGCATCTCTTTCGAGTGAGCCCTGGCCAAGAAAGCAGCATACAGAATTGATTTGTGGATCCAGTGTGGTCTGTTTCATGTGGTTTCATCAACATTGATCAATGCAACATGATGTATCTATAGGGATGTCAATAAGGCAGAGGTGCCACAGATTCAGACTAAAACCAAATGTCTCACTCATTAAAACACCTCTAAGCCTAATTCACTAACTACTTCCATCTTTCCTCTCTATCCCTCTCATCTCAGCTCTAACAGGGGATTTGGAGAGAAGAGGAAAGAAGAGGTGGAGTGATCTCTCTCAGAACAGAAGGATATAATGATCCACTCAGGAGGAGAGCATTAGTGTTAGAGCCAGATCTAGTTAGTGGCACTTGTGATGAACACAACTAAAGTACCTCTGACAACCAGTCAGAGACAGAGAGACTGATAAGAGGACGTGAGAGAGACATGGAGAGCGAGAGAGGGGGATTATCATGTGTGTGTGTGTGTGTGTGTAAGAGTACAATGGTATGTTCTCTGTTAAATCAATCTACACGGTGAGTCCAGATAAACATTTAGGATTGTTTGATGTAATTCCATCAATTCACATGAAGTGTACCAGATTCTTTAATTATTATTTTATAATTATAGAATGTTTCACATGAACAGTCTGCATCTACTAGGAGCAGTGGTATGGTTGAGTCTTGACAGTAAACACAGCAAAACAAAAAAGCAACAGTATGGTGTCTCAATAGTCAATATATACAATCACTCACTGTGATATAGCTTCAGACTGATAACACTCAATGAAAATAATAAAGGTTTCCCAAACAATCAGCATTATAACACTCAAATACAACAGCAGCCTTCTCAAAACCACATACAGTACTCAGCAAGGTGTAACAAAGTATTTCTCACACAGACCTTCAATAACTAATACCAGAATAATTCAATACAAGTTGGTGAAATAATCAAATAGTCATCAAACCATGACCTTGTGGATAATCAACCTTTGATGATCAGATAACCTGCAACTAGGTCATGGATAATATTGTGAAAAGAAAAGTTGTTTCAATTCAGTCGCGTTTATCTAAATAAACAAGCGACTCGAGCACAAAACTGTCTTCAATGACAATGTCTTTCCGTTCTCTTCATGGAACTCTTTAATCCCATGAGAGAGAGAAAAATGTTCTTTCTTTAAGAGTCACTGAGAAACACCTATCCAGAGCGACTTACAGTTAGTGTGTTCATCTTAAAATAGATAGCTATGTGGGACAACCACATATCACAAAGTAAACTGTTCCTCAATAATGTAGCTGTCAGTAGAGTCAGACCTAGAAGGGGGGTGGGGGTCAAGTGCAGGTTGTGTTTATTTCATTTATATTTTGGGGGGTGGGTCGAGGTGAGGAGGAGGATTATTTAAGATACTGTTTGAAGAGGTAGGGTTTCAGATGTTTTTGGAAGATGGGCAGGGACTCTGCTGTCCTAGCTTCAGGGGGAAGATGTTTCCCCAATTGGGGTGCCAGGACAGAGAAGAGCTTGGACTTGGCTGAGTGGGAGCTGCCCTCCCTTAGGGGTGGGAGGGCCAAGAGACCTGAGGTGGCAGATTGGAGTACTCGGATTGGGGTGTAGGGTTTGAGCATAGCTGAAGGTAGGGAGGGGCAGTTCCTCCTGCTGTTCCGTAGGTAAGCACCGTGGTCTTGTTGTGGATGCGGGCTTCAGCTAGACGAGTGTGCGGAGGAGCGGGGTGACATGAGAGAACTTGGGAAAGTTGAAAACCAGGCGTGCTGCTGCATTCTGGATAAGTTGAAGGGGTTTGATGGCACAAGCGGCGAGCCCAGCCAACAGCGAGTTGCAGTAGGCCAGACGGGAGAGGACAAGTGCCTGGATTAGAACCTGTGGCACTTCCTGTGTGAAGTAGTGTCGTACTCTACAGATGTTGTAGAGGATGAACCTGCAGGAGTGAGTCACTGCTGTGATGTTTGTAGAGAACGACACAGTGTTGTCCAGGATCACGCCAAGGTTCTTTGAACTCTGGGAGGGTGACACTGGAGTTGTCAACCGTGATGGAGGTCTTTGAGTGGATAGGCTTTCCCCGGGAGGAAGAGCAATTCCATCTTGTCGAGGTGTAGCTTGAGGTGGTTGGCCGACATCCAAGTTAAGATATCTGCCAGGCACGCAGGGATGCGTGTCGCCACATGGGTGTCAGAAGGGGGGGATGAGAAAGGTTGTTGAGTGTCATCCGCATAGCAATGATAGGAGACGCCACGTGAGGATATGACGGAGCCGAGTGACTTGATGTATAGAGAGAAGAGGCCTAAGAACCAGCCCTGGGGGACACCAGTAGAGAGAGTACGTGGTGCAGACACAGATCCTCTCCACGTCACCCGGTAGGCGCGGCCTGCCTGGTAGGATGCAATCCAAGAGTGTGCATAGCCTGAGACGCCCAGCCCTGAGAGGGTGGAGAGGATGATCTGATGGTTCACGGTGTCAAAGGCAGCAGATAGATCTAGGAGGATGAGAACAGAGGAGAGTCGGCTTTGGCATTGCGGAGAGCCTCCGTGAAAAGAGAAATGCAGTCTCAGTTGAGTGACCCGTCCTGACTGGTTAGGGTCAAGAAGATCGATCTGAGAAAGATAACGAGAAAGTTGATCAGACAGCACGCTCAAGTGTTTTGGAAAGAAAATAAATTAAAGTCAGAGGGGACGCAGCCAGTGGTCAGGGAGGAGTTGATGAGGGAAGTGGCCAGACCCACCAGTCGCAGCATGTCATCTGGAGAGGGGAGAAAGAGGTCAAGGCGCAGGGTAGTTCTGTGTGAGTGAGACTAGTGGACTCAATCGGCTGAGTGAATGAGTAGCGGATGTCGTCAGAGGGAGGAGGGAAGGGGTGGATGATTAAGGAGGGAGAAGGTGGAAAAGTGTTTCCTAGGGTTAGGCAGAAGTTTGAAATTTAGCATGGTAGAAAGTGGCTTTAGCAGCTGATAGAGGAAGAGAAGGTTCTTTAAAAGTTTAGTTTTCCTCCATTTCACTCAGCTGCCCACAACCCTGTTCTGTAGGCTCGCAATGAGTCACTCAGCCACGGAGCAGGAGTGGAAGGCCGATCCGGCCTGGAAGAAAGGAGACAGTGAGAGTCATAGGATGCGGAAAGGGAGGAGAGTAGGGTCGAAGAGGCAGAATCATAAGACAGAAGGGAGAATCCTCCAGTATTTATGCTGCAGTAGTTTATGTGTCAGGGGGCTAGGGTCAGTTTGTTATATCTGGAGTACTTCTCCTGTCCTATCCGGTGTCCTGTGTGAATCTAATTCTCTCTTTCTTTCTCTCTCTCGGAGGACCTGAGCCCTAGGACCATGCCTCAGGACTACCTGACATGATGACTCCTTGCTGTCCCCAGTCCACCTGGCCGTGCTGCTGCTCAAGTTTCAACTGTTCTGCCTGTGATTATTATTATTTGACCATGCTGGTCATTTCTGAACATTTGAACATCTTGGCCATGTTCTGTTATAATCTCCACCCGGCACAGCCAGAAGAGGACTGGCCACCCCACATAGCCTGGTTCCTCTCTAGGTTTCTTCCTAGGTTTTGGCCTTTCTAGGGAGTTTTTCCTAGCCACCGTGCTTCTACACCTGCATTGCTTGCTGTTTGGGGTTTTAGGCTGGGTTTCTGTACAGCACTTTGAGATATCAGCTGATGTACGAAGGGCTATATAAATAAATTTGATTTGATTTAGCAGAAGGGAGAGATTATAGGATAGAAGAGGAGAAGGGCGACGATTGTGACGGTGGGTGACCATCTGGATAGGGGCTGAGTGGTTAGGGTTGGGAGAAAGGCAGACCGAAAAGGAAACTAAGTAGTGATCTGGAGGGGTGTTGCAGTGAGATTAGTAGGCGAGCAGCCTCTTGGTAAAGATGAGGTCAAGCATATTGCCTGCCTTGTGAGTCGGAAGGGATTGGGAAAGGGTGAGGTCAAAAGAGGGAAGGAGGAGAAAGAGAATTGGAAAGAAATGAATCGAAGGCAGACGTCGGGAAGTTGAAGTCGCCAAGTATGAAGAACGGTGAGCCATCATCAGGAAATGAGCTTATCACGGTGTCAAGCTCATTGAGGAATTCTCCAGGGGTACCTGGTGGGCGATAGATGACAATGTTAAGCTTGAGCGGACAAGTGACAGTATGGCATTTAAATGAGTAGATGGAGAGGGAGAAAATCTCCATTTAGGAGAAATGAGTAGACCTGTGCCACCACCACGACGACCAGATGCAGTCAGATGAAGAGCATCTGGAGAAGCAGTGCTCGTCAGGGCGAAAAAGTCAAGGGACTGAAGGGTAGCATCGGCTGAAATTAACTCAGCGTTCTTGACTGCAGATCGGCAGTTCCAAACGCTGCCAGAGACCTGGAATTCTACATGGGTTGTGCATGCAGGCTACACTAAATTAGAAGGGTTGCAACAAAGGGTTGGGGAGTGTCTGTAAAGCCTACAGGGAGAGGTGCAAACAGGTAAAGAAAACACACACAGTTGACAAAGCAACAAAATAGCTAAATTAGTTCAACTGTAAATAACTAGGTAAGATACTCAAGTGAGTGGTGTGAAGCCTTCCTCGCTTTCCTTCCTCGAACAACTCAGCAGAACAGTCTTTGTTTCGGTGAGTCTTAGTTTCGCGACAAACCGTCACTGACACGACTGCCGATAAACAGCTGCCGCTGAGAAACCAGGGGAGCATGAAGAGCTAACACTAATTGCCTAGCAGAGGTGGCGAGCACACCTTCCTGTACTAATTGCCTAGGAGAGGCTCTATATTCAACAGGCAATTTATTTCTGTCCTTTTCTTCCGCATCGTGTAGAATGTGGTTGTTAGTCCTACCTCTTCTGAATAATAAGGTGGTTTATTGAATCTTAGAACATCTTTGTTCTGTTTACTGATTGACTGGGTCAGCGGAGAGACAGTGATCTTGATCAATGTCATGACTTGCCCTCTTGGGTGAGAATCATAAGTGGCAGATCAGGCCCCCCCCCCCCTCATGAGTTTTATGACTTAACAACCAGGTCGTAAATACCTTGCAGGAACTCCTCTCCCACTCTTCAGAAATGGAAGTTAAAAATCCCGTAAAATACCACAGAGAGAATTTGCAGTACTGTAACATCAAAAGTTTGGACATTTCTAACATAAATGTGGTGAATGGTTCGTGTGGCTCTAAACAATCATGTCATATAAGTTTCTAATTTGTAATGGAACTAAGGACGGTAGAACATAAACTGTATCTCTGAATGTGTATATTTCTCAGTTATCAGATTTACATCTAAATGTTGTGGCTCTTATATGATTAAAAATTAAACGATTTGTGAGAAGATGAAATATGATTTTTAGCCTTCTAAATTAGATAATGGGTTTTCATATAGTCTTTTGATACAGTGCCTTGCAAAAGTATTCATCCCCCTTGGCAGTTTTCCTATTTTGTTGCATTACAACCTGTAATTTAAATTGATTTTTATTTGGATTTCATGTAATGGACATACACAAAATAGTCCAAAATGGTGAAGTGAAATTGTTATTATTATTATTTATTTTTTAAACTTGTTTCAAATTCAAAAAAATAAACAAACGAAAAGTGGAGCGTACATATGTATTCACCCCCTTTGCTATGAAGCCCCTAAATAAGATCTGATGCAACCAATTCCCTTCAGAAGTCACACAATTAATTAAATAAAGTCCACCTGTGTGCAATCTAAGTGTCACATGATCTCAGTATATATACACACCTGTACTGAAAGGCCACAGAGTCAGCAACACCACTAAGCAAGGGGCACCACCAAGAAAGCGGCACAATGAAGACCAAGGAGCTCTCCAAACAGGTCAGGGACAAAGTTGTGGAGAAGTACAGATCAGGGTTGGGTTATAAAAAAATATCAGAAACTTTGAACATCCCATGGAGCACCAATAAATCCATTATTATTATTCCGTTAAAATGGAAAAAATATGGCACCACAACAAACCTGCCACGAAGTGCCGCCCACAAAAACTCATGGACAATGCAAAGAGGGCATTAATCAGAGAGGCAACAAAGAGACCACAGATAACCCTGAAGGAGCTGCAAAGATCCACAGCAGAGATTGGCGTATCTGTCCATAGGACCACTTTAAGCCGTACACTCCACAGAGGTGGGCTTTACGGAAGAGTGTCCAGAAAAAACATAAGCAAACATGTTTGTTGTTCGCCAAAAGGTGAAGACTTCCCAAACATGTGGAAGAAGGTACTCTGGTCAGATGAGACTAAAATTGAGCTTTTTGGCCATCAAGGAAAAAGCTATGTCTGGCATAAACCCAAAACCTCTCATCACACTGAGAACACCATTCCCACAGTGAAGCATGGTGGTGGCAGCATCATGTTTTGGGGATGTTTTTCATCGGCAGGGACTGGGAAACTGATCAGAATTGAAGGAATGATGGATGGCGCTAAATACAGGGAAATTCTTGAGAAAAATCTCTGGAAGACTGGAACAGGTTTGAGACTGGGACAGAGGTTCACCTTCAAGCAGGACAATGACCCTAAGTATACTGCTAAAGCAACACTCGAGTGGTTTAAAGGGAAACATTTTAATGTCTTGGAATGGCCTAGTCAAATCCCAGACCTCAATCCAATTGAGTATGATTTAAAGATTGCTGTACACCAGCGGAACCCATCCAACTTGAAGGAGCTGGAGCAGTTTTGCCTTGAAGAACGGGCAAAAATCCCAGTGGCTAGATGTGCCAAGCTTATAGACATACCCCAATAGACTTGCAGCTGTAATTGCTGAAAAAGTTCTCTACAATTAACAGTTCTCTACAAACTATTATTTTTTTCTTATTCATTGTTTGTTTCACAATAAAAAATATTTTGCATCTTCAAAGTGGTAGGCATGTTGTGTAAATCAAATGATACAAACCCCCAAAAATCAATTTTAATTCCAGATTGTAAGGCAACAAAATAGGAAAAATGCCAAGGGGGGTGAATACTTTCGCAAGCCACTGTAAGTCAGTAACCATGCACATGTGAGCACAGACATTTTGACAAAAGGAGGGAATGACCTTCTCCCCCAAGTGTTTAAAAGGACTCGCTGAAGAATTTACATTAGACCAAGTAGGCGGACGGTAAGCAGGACGTCACGAATGGTTAGACAATAAAGACCAGAAAAACGTGGAGCGGTGGCTGCACGATGAAATGGTAGGAATTTAAATCTCTATAGAGACCAGACAGTGTGAAGCGGTGACTACGCGGCTGAGCAATGGTTTAAAACTAAAGACCAGTGTGACCGACAGCATGAGCTGAAAGATATGAAATGGTTAGAAACTCTGAAACTCTCTCTCAAAGAAGACAACACAGGAACATCAGTCTGCAGCTGTTTAAGTACTTTAGTCTAGTAAGCTCGACTGAGAACCACCGGGTAGTACTTAAACAGTAACTCGTTAAATAAACTTTTCCAATGGTGCCCCAGATTACTACTTAACTAATTGTTATATGATTCATGTAATCATCGTAATAATTAAACATAGTTAATTGATTTGATAAAATAATCGTTATCGCATTAATCACAGCACCAATCAACTATCCCTTACATGAGTGTAGTTCTTTGCGTGTGCGTGCAAATGTGTGTATGTGTTATTCCAGAGGGAATCTGTTACTATGGGTGCTGTCAGACTGGGACTTGTAAAGATGGAAGAGAATAGAAGGCCTCAGTCTCTCCTAGCGACTTGGCACCATATCGCCTGGCTTTACTACCAAAACACACACTTTCAATAAACAGCACCAGTTAAAGCACAGCAAGACCACATACACTTGGCTGGGTGGGGAGAGAGAGAAGTTTCTGCGTGTATTTGTGTGTAGGTAGAGAGGAGTGTGTTGGCGTATGGCTGCAGCATAAGCGTTTACCCTGTGGAGAGGGCAATTCTCCTATGTCTATGTCAATCAAACAGAGATTGTGACAAAGTGTGTATGTGTGTGCATGCGGGTGTTTAAAACGTGCCTGAGGTCAGAGAGAGGCCTAGGCTTTCCGCGGGAGGCATGTAACTAACCCATGTGCGCCCTTGTTTTCCAACACGTCAGCATAAATGTATAGATTAGCACACCACACACCTCATTAAGACAGGGCCTCCAGCCTCCTCATCCTGACAACCAGAGACCGCCCCCAGCAGCTATCCTCTGCCCCCAAGGTGAGGCCAGAGCCTTAAATAGTCCACTGGACTGCTCTACAAGGGAGTACATATAGCTACTGTGTATTAAATACAAAAACATTTTAAGTGACATGTTTTGTGTTGGCAATAGACAAAAAAAAGACAGGAAATTCAGATGAGCAGCCCTACCCTAAATTTTATATATGCACTAAGTTTTAGAGCAAACTCAGCTTATTACCTGCTACTGGTTTTAATTATATCAACACCTTTCCTGAGTATTCAAATGGGAGTTCAAGGTCATAATGAATCTGACTCTGTGATTCGAGTTCGGGTTGACAAATTTGCAAATGATTTATCCTATTTATATGAAAGAACTGCTTAACGGAATGGGGTGACGTTTGGTGAACATTTCATCGCCACTATAATGAAGGGGTTAATGGTAATGTGCACAGGTGAAACAAGTCATATCTGTCCATAAGAGTTATGCTGTAGGCTACTAAAAATGTCAAGAGATAGTTACATACTGGCGTTACATACTGTCATACAGCTATGACAATGTTTGTATTGGTAGTAGTATGAGTTGGGGTTATGCTGGTTCATTGTTTAGCTAGCTACATATCTAAAAAGACTCCACTTCGGCCGGATTATTACACGATACATCAAATTAGCTGGTGTGTCTGGGGGTGATTACGGCCATCGATTGTATTTCATGAACATGTGTACATGTCTAGACAATAGGGACCCAGACAGTGAGGGATGGTTATAGCATTTCCTTCACATGGCCCATCAATTTGTGTTGGGTATCATCTAAGTGTGTTGGGTATCATCTAATAACAAAATATTAATATTTTTTTTTTATCTGGACACTTTCTGTTTTTGATATTGCTCCTATGCAAGTACTATCACTGTACCGTTTACACCTGTATGCTGTGCATTTGACAAATAAACATAGATTTGATAAAGTGTGTGTTTGCCACATGGCCTTACATGTGATTCCTTAAAGAGATGGGTGGGACTAAGGTTTAAGAGGCTGTGAAGCATGCTGAATGGGTGTCGACAAATAAGAGCTCTACAGTAGGTGTACCAAAACATTCAAGGGCCTTTTTTTCAAGTGGGGTTACAAGCTTATCAATTTTAAAAGCAAACCAAGCTGCTTACTTTCCTAATGTTCCTCAACTGTAGTATATTATATACCATTTTCTAGCCCTGAGACTACTTTTATCCAACGTAAAAAAACAAACAATTTCAAATGTTGCTACATAATACCAAATCGAGGCAGTCGGTCACGTTTGTTCAGTGTAATTCGGTGCAAGTGTCTTCAAATATTTTCTTGCCCAGGGACCCCCTCCCATGCAAATTGGCGACCCAATTTACCAAGAAATGATTTGATATTGAGATAAAAGTGGCTGCATTGGACCTTTGTTTTAAGGTCAGCAAAAATGAATGTTAACACTTTATTTGGATAGTCCATTGGTAGATGCTCTACAGACTATAAGTAACTATCTACTAACCCTAAACCTTGCTTATCAACAGATGGTCATACTATCTGTAGTCCATCTACAGATCGACTACCCAAACAAAGTGTGACCAAAATAAAACTAAGTCACTGGTAACGTATTCATGAGTGATTTTTCAAATCCTATGTCAGATACTCCAGTGAGTGTAATTGTCTCCAATTAGTGTAATATTCGCAATATTGTTTTATTTAACCTTTATTTAACTAGGTAAGTCAGTTAAAAACAAATTAAAATTTACAATGACGGCCTACACCGGCAAAACCGTAACCTGGACGACGCTGGACCAATTGTGTGCCGCCCTATGGGACTCCCAATCACGGTAAGTTGTGATAAAGCCTGGAATCGAGCCAGGGTCTGCAGTGACACCTCTAGCAATGAGATGCAGTCCCTTAGACCGCTGCGCCACTCGGGAGCCCATATTACTAGCTGAGGAATAAAGAAATAAGAAATTCAGCTCTTTTCTACTGTTTTGTTTATTCTGTTGCCAGCGATATTCATAAAAATATAATATCGATTTTAATTTTAAGATTCTTTAAAGTAGCTACCCTTTGCCGTGATGACAGCTTTGCACACTCTTTGCATTCTCTCAACCAGCTTCATGAGTTAGTCACCTGGAATGCATTTCAATTAACAGGTGTGCCTTGTTAAAAGTTCATTTGTGGAATTTCTTTCCATAATGCGTTTGAGCCAATCAGTTGCGTTGTGGCAAGGTAGGGGTGGTATACAGAAGATAGCCCTATTTGGTAAAAGACCAAGTCCATATTATGGCAAGAACAGCTCAAATAAGCAAAGAGAAACGACAGTCCATCATTGCTTTAAGACATGAAGGTCAGTCAATCCGGAACATCAAGAACTTTAAAAGTTTCTTCAAGTGTAGTCGCCGCACAAACCATCAAGCGCTATGATGAAACTGCTGAATTGCTGAAAAGAAACCATGACTAGAGGACACCAATAAGAGACTTGCTTGGGCCAAGAAACATGAGCAATGGACATTAGACCGGTGAAAATCTGTCCTTTGTTAAAATGTGAAATTTTTGGTTACAACCGCCGTGTCTGAGACAGAGAGTAGGTGAATGGAAAAGTTTTGAGAATGACACAAATATTAATTTCCAAAGTTTGCTGCTTCAGTGTCTTTAGATATTTTTGTCAGATGTTACTATGGAATACTGAAGTATAATTACAAGCCTTTCATACGTGTCAAAGGCTTTTAATGACAATTACATGAAGTTGATGCAAAAAGTCAATATTTGCAGTGTTGACCCTTCTTTTTCAAGACCTCTGCAATCCGCCCTGGCATGCTGTCAATTAACTTCTGGGCCACATCCTGACTGATGGCAGCCCATTCTTGCATAATCCATGCTTGGAGTTGTTCAGAATTTGTTGGTTTTTGTTAGTCCACACACATCTTGAGGATTGACCACAAGTTCTCAATGGGATTAAGGTCTGGGGAATTTCCTGGCCATGGACCCAAAATATCGATGTTTTGTTCCAAGAGCCACTTAGTTATCACTTTTGCCTTATGGCAACGTGCTCCATCATGCTGGAAAAGGCATTGTTCGGCACCAAACTGTTCCTGGATGGTTGGGAGTCGTTTTTTCCCCCAGATGCCCCAAATACAATTAGCATACAGTGGGGAGAACAAGTATTTGATAACCTGCAAAATCACCAGTGTTTCCTACTTACAAAGCATGTAGAGGTCTGTAATTTTTTTTATCAGAGGTACACTTCAACTGTGTGAGACGGGATCTAAAACAAAAATCCAGAAAATCACATTGTATGATTTTTAAGTAATTCATTTGCATTTTATTGCATGACATAAGTATTTGATACATCAGAAAAGCAGAACTTAATATTTGGTACAGAAACCTTTGTTTGCAATTACAGAGATCATACGTTTCCTGTAGTTCTTGACCAGGTTTGCACACACTGCAGCAGGGATTTTGGCCCACTCCTCCATACAGACCATCTCCAGATCCTATCCTTCAGGTTTTGTGGCTGTCGCTGGACAACACGGACTTTCAGCTCCCTCCAAAGATTTTCTATTGGGTTCAGGTCTGGAGACTGGCTAGGCCACTCCAGGACCTTGAGATGCTTCTTACGGAGCCACTCCTTAGTTGCCCTGGCTGTGTGTTTCGGGTCGTTGTCATGCTGGAAGACCCAGCCACGACCCATCTTCAATGCTCTTACTGAGGGAAGGAGGTTGATCTCGTGATACATGGCCCCATCCATCCTCCCCTCAATACGGTGCAGTCGTATAGTTCCGTGTAGTTCTGGGCTGATCCCTCACCTTCCTCATGATCATTGATCATGACGAGTTGAGATCTTGCATGGAGCCCCAGGCCGAGGATGATTGACCGTCATCTTGCACTTCTGCCATTTTCGAATAATTGCGCCAACAGTTGTTGCCTTCTCACCAAGCTGCTTGCCTATTGTCCTGTAGCATATCCCAGGCTTGTGCAGGTCGACAATTTTTCCCTGATGTCCTTACACAGCTCTCTGCTCTTGGCCATTGTGGAGAGGTTGGAGTCTGTTTGATTGAGTGTGTGGACAGGTGTCTTTTATACAGGTAAGAAGTTCAAACAGGTGCAGTTAATACAGGTAATGAGTGGAGAACTGGAGGGCTTCTTAACCTCTTGAACCTCTGGGGGCAGTATTTCAATTTTGGATGAAAACGTTCCCGTTTAAACAAGATATTTTGTCACGAAAAGATGCTCGACTATGCATATAATTGACAGCTTTGGGAAGAAAACACTGACGTTTCCAAAACTGCAAAGATATTGTCTGTGAGTGCCACGGAACTAATGCTACAGGCGAAACCAAGATGAAATTTCATACAGGAAGTGAGCCAGATTTTTGAGGCGCTGTGTTCCAATGTCTCCTTATATGGCTGTGAATGCGCAAGGAGAGAGCCTACACTTTCTGTCGTTTCCCCAAGGTGTTTGCAGCATTGTGACGTATTTGTAGGCATATCATTGGAAAATTGACCATAAGAGACTACATTTACCAGGTGTCCGCTCGGTGTCCTCCGTCGAAACTATTGCGTAATCTCCAGGTGCGTACATGTTTCCATTTTGAACAGAGGAGAAACCAAACTGCCACGAGTGACTTATCATCGAATAGATGTGAAAAACACCTTGAGGATTGATTCTAAACATCGTTTGCCATGTTTCTGTCGATTTGATGGAGTTAATTTGGAAAAAAGTTCGCGTTTTAATGACAGAATTTTCGGGGGGTTTTCTCAGCCAAACGTGATGAACAAAACGGAGCGATTTCTCCTACACAAATAATCTTTTTGGAAAAACTGAACATTTTCTATCTAACTGAGAGTCTCCTCATTGAAAACATCCGAAGGTAAATGATTTCATTTGAATGCTTTTCTTGTTTTTGTGAAAATGTTGCCTGCTGAATGCTAGGCTTAATGCTATGCTAGCTATCAATACTCTTACACAAATGCTTGTGTAGCTATGGTTGAAAAGCATTTTTTGAAAATCTGAGTTGACAGTGTTGTTAACAAAAGGCTAATAAGCTTGTGAGCCAATATATTTATTTCATTTCATTTGCGATTTTCATGAATAGTTAACGTTGCGTTATGGTAATGAGCTTGAGGCTATAATTACGCTCCCGGATACGGGATTGCTCGTCGCAGCAGGTTAAAGAAAAACTAACAGGTCTGTGAGAGCCGGAATTCTTACTGGTTGGTAGGTGATCAAATAATAAATAAAATGCAAATTAATTACTTAAAAATCATACATCGTGATTTTCTGGATTTTGGTTTTAGATTCCGTCTCGCACAGTTGAAGTGTACCTATGATAACAATTACAGACCTCTACATTCTTTGTAAGTAGGGAAAACCTGCAGAATCAGCAGTGTATCAAATACTTGTTCTCCCCACTGTATGCAAATTGCCATCATACAAACTGAGGCAGCAGACTTTGTGAAAATTTATATTTGTGCCATTCTCAAAACTTCTGGCCACGACTGTCGATGTCCTAACCGACTTCCCAAAACCACAGTTAACAAGACATTTGTGGCGTGGTTGAAAAACAAGTTTTAATGGCTCCAACCTAAGTGTATGTAAACTTCTGACTTCAACTGTATATATACATTTTTTAAATAAACTTTCTTTAGACCTTTGCCAATGATTGACATTTGAGGGGTCAGACTTACTGTGTAATAAGTCCATATGTTCAGTCAAAATGACTTATTTACAAATTGTCCTTCAAAGGGATGCCTTGGGATTTTGTCAATGACGCCCTTCATCTACTTCCCCAGAATCAGACAAACTCTTGGGTACCATTTATGTCTGCGTGCAGTTTGAAGGAAGTTCATTTCATACCGCTCATAGCCTACTACTCTGTAGCATATGCGGTGAGTGTGTGATAAGATAAATGACGACTAACAAAAATAGACACAAACCAATTTAATGCCACACAATTATGCAAATTAACCTAATCGACCGATCAAATGTATTTACATTGACTGGTATTTCCATAATTTCTCCCAAAGAATTTGACCGGCGGCAATCTTTTATAAAATATCTTTATTTATTTTTTCTTGCCAAAAGCTGGCAATGATCAGTTAAAGGAAACCCTGGCACACAGTCACACACAGACACAACTCGCTGGAAAACAGTGGCAAATGTAACAGAGTAGTTAAATAAAAATGAATGAATGAGACAGTAGCGTGTGCACCGCGCACACACACCAAACACCTGAAACTACGCACACCTCTGCCTGCCAAGACCAATGTGACCGCTTGCGCCACACTAATAGTGTGTTAGACACTGGAAACAGCCAAAGCAACTGTCTGTGTGTGTGTGTGTGTGTGTGTGTGTGTGTGTGTGTGTGTGAGAAAATGCAGCGATTCTCTTTCTCTCAGCTTGCAGGCTGCCATATACACTGGAGACAAATACTTCAACTCTTCTGAATGGTTTCTAGAGGATTTTCTCTCCATCTCAAGATCTGGTAGTTGTACATATTAGCCTGTTGTTTACTTAGCCAGATCAGTGAGTAGAGGTGAGGCTCGCCTAAACGGAGCCAGGCTCATCTTGGAAGAGCTAAATAGCTTTGGAGAGGATTACTATAGACACGGCAGTGGGGGTAGAAGTGTGGGGTGAGGTAGAAACAGTTTAAAGGAGTGTGTGTGCTGATATAGAACTCTAACAAAGAACTGAACAGTCAGCAGAGCGGGACATAGATAGAACAGGGAGAGGAGTGTGTGTGTGTGTGTGTATCATTATGTGTGAGTAAGAGCGAGAGAGTACTTTCAAGTACCCCACTCAGCAGTTATCCGCAATGAAACCTCTTTTTCTCCCTCTCCTCCTCTCCACTCTCTCCCTCCCAGCTGTGGCGTCTGCTGGTCGGCCCAGCTATTATCACTGATATCATTATTCTGGTAATAATAACAGCATCTGCATCGCAAATGACACCCTTTTCCCTACATGGTGCACTACTTCTGACCAGGGCCCAGTAGTGCATTATGTAGGGAACAGGGTGCCATTTGGGATGCAGCCCCGAGTCTTCCATAATGACAGTGTCTGACCACAGTGGAGCCAGCACACAAACTGACCTGGGTTCAGAGAAAGCTCGATGTCTGGAGCTAAGCCAGAGGTTTCAACATACTGCACGATCAGACTCGGATTAGTTTGGTTCGGCTCACACACACACACAGGTTCATCTGAGCACACACTCATCCATAACAGCTTGTGAATACAATCGAAACGTTATTGTCCAATGTCAATTGGAATTTTTTATTTTTTTTGCTTCATGTTATTCCCAAACCAAACCAGTTGTAGCGGTTAAGTGCCTCGCACACAGGCACAACGGCAGTAAATGGTAGTTGAGATTTTGATGACAGAAACCCTCCGGTTGCCGTCTCACTGCAGTCACATTTCCCCCCGAGGATTGGAAGCAGCAACCCTTCTACTGGCCCAATTCTGTAACCTTGAGGCTACTGCCGACCACAAGAATGACTGATATAGGTCAGTGTGCCGTAGGATAGCGTTCATAGTGTACTGTAGGTTGCGGTGTTGTTTTCAGTACCTGCGTCGGGGTCCTGGTTGAAGCGTGCGTAGTGGGTCTGCTCCAGGCTGGGGATGCAGCATTCTATGGGCACAAAGACATACGTCTCTGGGCACAGGAGGTCTGAAGGCTGGTACTGCCCCTAGAGAGTGCGACAGAGAAAGGGGTTGTTATTTTACAATACATAACATTGCAGAACATTTTGGGGGTGGTCCCAACCGGGACTCAAACCCTGGTCCAGAAAATGTTAGCCTTAGCCGTTACGCCAAAAGACAAACAAACAAACATAATATTGCGGCAAATTTGGGGACTGGAACCGGGACTGGAACCAGGGTGCAGCAAATATCTACCCAACACCTTACTTAATAAGTTACTACAAGAGATCTGAACATCTTGATGAAGTTGCGACAATATTTTGAGTGTTAGACATAGTTATAAACTGAACTAGACAGTGATCATCGGGAAAGACGGATGTAGAGGAAAAGGCTGAAGAGAAAGAAATCGGGAACAGGGGGAAAGAGGAGAGTGCAGCAGAACCTTGGCCCTTTGGCCTGTTATCAAAGGCCTTGAATTGATCACATGGCTCCAAACAAACACACAGATTACACTGTAAACAAGAAGCAACAGGCATGCTGCACTGTCTTACACACAGTCACATTGTACACACACATGCTCAAACCAAACACACACATATATTGATAAACACACAAACAAGAGATTATGCAATAAAAAAGCAGGCGCCTCCATGAGGCCTTCTGCCGCATCTCAAAACACGGACGCACACACACATGCACCCGTTCTCTCACACACACACACACACACACACACACACACACACACACACACACACGTTCTCTGTCACACACGCACACATGTTCTCTGTCACACACGCACGTTCTCTCACACGCTCACACACAGTGAGGTCACAGCCTCCATTTGGTGCCAAATGAATACAACCCCGGACACGTAACCCACGATGGGGACAAACAGGGTCATCAGGGCCAGCTGAAGGGGATGTGTTAGGGAGTTAACTTTTTCTGGTGCCAACAGATGAATAGAGTGGTAGTGGCGTTGCAGTGGACACGCTACACACCCACTGACATTCTCTGACTGTCAACAGTCACAGACATTCTTACACTTCACCACAACTACTCTATGGGTTCCCTCATCATCGCTCAGCAAAAGCACACCTCCACATGTTTCTCTCACATGCACACACACCTTCACCCCAACACTGGACCTCTTGAAAACAGCCGTGGGCACGGATGAGTGAAGGGATACGAGGAGAGAGGGATGGAGTGAGTTGTAGATAGAGTGAGTAAGCCACAGTTACACTCTGTAGCACCAGAATACTTCCTAATCAGAGAGAGAGTGAACCAACGTGTAAGGACAGGCCTCTCTCTGTACTCTCCTATACCATGACAAGAAACAGGCACAGGACGACATAGACTTTTTATATTGCCCTGCATAAATTCCATGTCCCAATTGGCACAATATCTTCCCTATATAGTGGACTATATAGGGAATAGGGTGCCATTTGGAAAGCAGGCCATAGTAGAGTATTTTAGGCCTATTTCTATGCCCCAGTCCAAACCTTAGCCCAGAATAACATACATGTGCCTTTAAAGATTTGTGTGATGAAAAAAAGTAAAAGATGTAGAGAGAGGGCCTATATAACCAAAAATAAGAGACAGGAGGCTCATAGCCCATTCAGAGAACTCAGCACTTAGCCAAAAAGGAAAAAGGAGGAATAGAACACAGGTGTGTGAGAGAGCGAGAGAGAGAGGTCTGGCCACTATCTGTGAGTCTGTTCCCTTTCCTTATTGGACTGGAGTGTTGGCCTGAGCTCACCACCACAAGGTGTTTCTCTTCTCCTTCCTCACTCCCTCTCATCTAACCCTCATTCTTTTTCACTGTCACTCTTCCCCCCCCCCATCCTCAGTGTCTTCTCTCTCCTCTACAGCTTTCCTAGGTTGGCTTTAAGGCTCTCCCTTACCTCAGTTACAAATGACTTTTACAGAGTTTGCCTGGCCAGCAGATATGCTAGGGATGCATTGGTGTGACCACCATTTGCCTCATGCAGTGTGACATCTCATTCACAAAAAGTTGGTCAGGCTGATGATTGTGGCCTGTGGAATGTTGTCCCACTCTTCAATGGCTGGGTGAAGTTGTTGGATATTGGCGGGACCTGGAACACGCTGTCGTACACACTCAGAGCATCCCAAACATGCTCAATGGGTGACATGTCTGGTGAGTGTGCAGGCCATGGAAGAACTGGGCAGACCAGCTGGCCGGTGTGTTTACGGACATATTCAATCAATCCCTATACCAGTCTGCTGTTCCCACATGCTTCGAGAGGGCCACCATTTTTCCTGTTCGCAAGAAAGCTAAGGTAACTGAGCTAAACGACTACCGCCCCGTAGCACTCACTTCCGTCATCATGAAGTGCTTTGAGAGACTAGTCAAGGACCATATCACCTCCACCCTACCTGACACCCTAGACCCACTCCAATTTGTTTACAGCCCAAATAGGTCCACAGACGATGCAATCTCAACCACACTGCACACTGCCCTAACCCATCTGGACAAGAGGAATATCTATGTGAGAATGCTGTTCATCGACTACAGCTCGGCATTCAACACCATAGTACCCTCCAAGCTCGTCATCAAGCTCGAGACCCTGGGTCTCGACCCCGCCCTGTGCAACTGGGTACTGGACTTCCTGACGGGCCGCCCCCAGGTGGTGAGGGTAGGCAACAACATCTCCTCCCCGCTGATCCTCAACACTGGGGCCCCACAAGGGTGCGTTCTGAGACCTCTCCTGTACTCCCTGTTCACCCACGACTGCGTGGCCACGCACGCCTCCAACTCAATCATCAAGTTTGCGGACGACACAACAGTGGTAGGCTTGATTACCAACAACGACGAGACGGCCTACAGGGAGGAGGTGAGGGCCCTCGGAGTGTGGTGTCAGGAAAATAACCTCACACTCAACATCAACAAAACTAAGGAGATGATTGTGGACTTCAGGAAACAGCAGAGGGAACACCCCCCCTATCCACATCGATGGAACAGTAGTGGAGAGGGTAGCAAGTTTTAAGTTCCTCGGCATACACATCACAGACAAACTGAATTGGTCCACTCACACAGACAGCATCGTGAAGAAGGCGCAGCAGCGCCTCTTCAACCTCAGGAGGCTGAAGAAATTCGGCTTGTCACCAAAAGCACTCACAAACTTCTACAGATGCACAATCGAGAGCATCCTGGCGGGCTGTATCACCGCCTGGTACGGCAACTGCTCCGCCCACAACCGTAAGGCTCTCCAGAGAGTAGTGAGGTCTGCACAACGCATCACCGGGGCCAAACAACCTGCCCTCCAGGACACCTACACCACCCGATGTTACAGGAAGGCCATAAAGATCATCAAGGACATCAACCACCCGAGCCACTGCCTGTTCACCTGCTATCATCCAGAAGGCGAGGTCAGTACAGGTGCATCAAAGCTGGGACCGAGAGACTGAAAAACAGCTTCTATCTCAAGGCCATCAGACTGTTAAACAGCCACCACTAACATTGAGTGGCTGCTGACAACACACTGACACTGACTCAACTCCAGCCACTTTAATAATGGGAATTGATGGGAAATGATGTAAATATATCACTAGCCACTTTAAACAATGCTACCTTATATAATGTTACTTACCCTACATTATTCATCTCATATGCATACGTATATACTGTACTCTATATCATCGACTGCATCCTTATGTAATACATGTATCACTAGCCACTAACTATGCCACTTTGTTTACATACTCATCTCATATGTATATACTGTACTCGATACCATTTACTGTATCTTGCCTATGCTGCTCTGTACCATCACTCATTCATATATCCTTATGTACATATTCTTTATCCCCTTACACCGTGTATAAGACAGTCGTTTTGGAATTGTTAGTTAGATTACTTGTTGGTTATTACTGCATTGTCGGAACTAGAAGTACAAGCATTTCGCTACCCCCGCATTAACATCTGCTAACCATGTGTATGTGACAAATAAAATTTGATTTGGGACATTTTCATCTTCTAGGAAATGCATACAGATCCTTGCGACATGCGGCATTATCATGCTGAAACGTAAGGTGATGGCGGCGGATTAATGTCACGAAATGGGCCTCAATTTCGGCACAGTATCTCTATGCATTCAAATTGCCATCGATAAAAATGTATTTTTTTTAGTTGTTCGTAGCTTATGCCTGCCCACACCATAACCCCACTATGGGGCACTCTGTTCACAATGTTGACATCAGCAAACCGCTCGTCCACACAACGCCATACACGACGCCATCTACCTGGTACAGTTGAAACCGGGATTCATCCGTGCCAGTGGCCATCGAAGGTGATCATTTTCCCACTGAAGTCGGTTACGACGGCAAAAAAATCCAAAATGAATGCAGGCCTATTTAAACGGTATTGACGGTTACTTTATTTTCACAACAGTCTTCATCCAAAACCGTCAGTTACACCGTTATTCAATTACCGTCATAGTACTGCATGTTTTAGCTGCACAGCTAGGGCTAAGTATTGCTCAGAAGAGCAAAGATGTTTGTTAGTAATCTATTCCCTTACAATGCTGGACTGACTGGCTCCACCAATGACTACAAAACTCCAGATCCAGTGTCTGGATCACTAATGTCATTCTGGCGCTATGAATAGGTCTTTGCTAATGAGTATATTGAAGTGTATTGCAAAAATATTAAAATAGACAGTCAAGGAACTTTAGGAAAATGAGTTTGGGCAAGTAAACAATTGAAAAATACAATTACACACTATCACACGGACTTAGGCTACATTCGTATAAACAGACAAAAATGGCAGTCTCCAGCTATGTCGGCTCTTGAGCACACAAAGTGAGGCTGACCCTAGTACAGGGTAGTGTTCAAAGAGCAACAAATGGAAGACAACAGACTGAAGCAATATGCCGCCGATAGACATGGTCTAAGCAACTTTGCAGTATTGTTCTATTTCTCACCTTATTAGCTCATAACGTCCTTTGCATTATTACACACAGCAGGAAAAAAATGTGTATGTTAGATCGGCGGTAACTCACCACCATTTCGACGAGAAATATGACTTTCCTAAATTGGATCCTTTGTTCATACCCCCCCAAGGCAAGTCTACTTATCCCAGAGACTGCTGCAAGACGCTGCCAGCTGAGAAGAGACATTCGGAGTGGAATCTTAGTCCGACTCATGAGGCGTGCATACCACCCACTGTTTCAGAGAATATTATTCGCAAATGAACAATCGCTGGACAATAAAGTAAACAAGCTCAGGGCGAGGATCTCCTTCCAGATAGTCATCAGGGACAGTAAAACTACCTCACGGAATCATGGCTCTCACCGGATATATTGTCAGAGTCCATACAGCCAGCTGGGTTCTCAGTACGTTGCACAGACAGGAATAAAGCACTCTCTGTAAAAAAGAAAGGCGGAGGAGTGTGTTTCATGATAAACTACTCATGGTGTGATTGTGGTAATGTACAGGAAGTCAAGTAATTTTGTTAATCTGACCTAGAATACCTCACAATCAAATGCTGACCGCATTGTCTCCCGAGAGAATTCGGTCAACGTCACAGCCGTGCATATTCCCCCTCAAGCCGATACCACGACTACACTGGACGTTGTACAAACCACATATCCTGAGGCCACATTTATTGTAGCTGGCGATGTTATATCAACATCGCCTGCGCCACTCGTGCTTCAAAAAAAAAAAAAAACTCTAGACCATTGCTACTCTACCTTCTGGGACAGCTACAAAGCCCTCACTTTGGCAAATCAAATCACACCCCTTCCTATAGGCAGAAATGCAAACAGGAAGTACCCGTGGTAAGGTCAGGTCAACGCTGGCCTGATCAATCGATATCTTCAAGATTGTTTTGATCACGCGAACTGGGATATGTTCCAGATTGAGAATAACATTGACGTATACACTGGCATAGTGACTGAGTTAATCAGGAAATGTATAGGGGATGTTCTCACTTTGACATTTAAAACCTATCCAAACCAAAAACCGTGGATAGATTGCAGCATTCACGCAAAACTGAAAATGCGAACAACTGCATTTAACCACAGCAAGGTTACTGGGAATATGGTTCAGAACAAACAGTGCACTTATGCCCTCCATAAGGCAATCAAAAAGGCAAAACCTCAGTAGAGAGACAAAGTGGTGTCATAAATCAACTGCTCAGACACTGCATGTAGCAGGGATTCCAGACAATCGGATTATAAAGGGAAAACCAGCCGGGGACACCAACGTCTTGAGGGAAACACAGTGACACCAACACTGGCCACCACATGCTACATGGACTGCGAGCTCTCGTCCCCGGTGGCGGTCGTGAGTAAGACATTTAAGCATGTTAACCCTTGTAAGGCTCCCGGCCCAGATGCCATCCGAAGCCGCATCCTGAGAGCATGCGCAGACCAGCTGCCTGGAGTGTTGACGGACATTTTCAATCTCTCCCTATTCCAGTCTGTTGTCCCCAGTTGCTTCATGTACCCAAAAAAGTGAAGGTAACTGAAATAAATGACTACTACTACTCCCTTCTGTCATCATGAAGTGCTTTGAGAGGCTAGTTAAGGATCATATCACCTCCACCTTACCCAACACACTAGACCCTTGCAATTAGCATTTCGCCCCAATAGACCCACGAATGAGGCAATCTACATCGCAATGCACACTGCCTGATCCCATCTGGACAAAAGGAATACCTATCTCAGAATGCTGTTCAATGAATACAGCTCAGCCTTCAACAATAGAGTACCCTCCAAGCTCATCATTAAGCCTGGGTTTGAACCCCGCCCTGGGCAACTGGGTCCTGGACTTCCTGACTGGCCGCCCCCAGGTGGTAAAGGTAGGCAACAACAATTCAATCACCACAAGCTACGGCCTGTTTACCCTGCTACCATCCAGAAGGCGAGGTCAGTACAGGTGCATCAAAGCTGGTAACGAGAGACTGAGAAACAGCTTCTATCTCAAGGCCATCGGACTGTTAAATAACCAGCCCCCGCCAGGTCCCCGCCAGGCCCTGAACTTTAGTCATTGTCACTAGACGGCCACCACCCAGTTACTCTACCATGCACCTCAGAGGCTGCTGCCCCATGTACACCTAGTCATGGAACACTGGTCAATTTAAATAATATACAGTTTACATACGGTTTAACTCACTTCATATGTATATACTGTATTCTAGTCAAGGCCAGTACTACTTAAGTATTGCTGAACACAGAGGTCGACTGATTAATCGGAATGGCCAATTTCAAGTTTTCATAACAATCGGTAATCGGCATTTTTGGACACCGGTCAGATTACGTTGTACTCCACGAAGAGACTACGTGGCAGGCTGACTACCTGTTTTGCGAGTGCAGCAAGAAGCCAAGGTAAGGTGCTAGCTAGCATTAAACGTATAATATAAAAACAATCAATCTTAACATAATCACTAGTTAACTACACATGGTTGATGATATTACTAGTTTATCTAGCTTGTCCTGCGTTGCATATAATCGATGCGGTGCATGTTAATTTATCATTGAATCATAGCCTACTTCACCAAACGGTTATTTAACAAGCGCATTCGCGAAAAAAGCACTGTCGTTGCACCAATGTGTCCCTAACCATAAACATCGACGCCTTTCTTAAAATCAATATACAAGTATATATTTTTAAACCTGCATATTTAGTTAATATTGCCTGCTAACATTAATTTATTTTAACTAGGGAAATTGTGTCACTTCTCTTGCATTCTGTGCAACAGAGTCAGGCTATATGCAGCAGTTTGGGCCGCCTGGCTCGTTGCAAACTGTGTGAAGACCAACTTCGCCAAACGGAGGATGATTTAATAAAAGCGCATTTGTGAAACAAGCACAATCGTTGCATGAATGTACCTAACCATAAACATCAATGCCTTTCTTAAAATCAATACACAGAGGTATATTTTTTAAACCTGCATATTTAGTTAAACTTCTTAGGGCTGAAATCCCATTAACGGGATCGATATGACAACAGCCAGTGAAAGTGCAGGGCGCCAAATTCAAAACAACAAATCTCATAATTTAAATTCCTCAAACATACAAGTATCTTACACCATTTTAAAGGTAATCTTTAATCCCACCACAGTGTCCGATTTCAAATAGGCTTTACAGAGAAAGCACCACAAACGATTATGTTAGGTCAGAGCCAAGTCACAGAAGAAAAGCAATTTTTCCAGCCAAAGGAGTCACAAAAATCAGAAATAGAGATAGAATTAATCACTCAACTTTGATGATTTTCATCAAATGACACTCATAGGACTTCATGTTACACAATACATGTATGTTTTGTTCGATAAAGTTCATATTTATAAAACAAATCTCAGTATACATTGGCACGTTATGTTCAGTAGTTCCAAAAACATCTGGTGATTTTGCAGAGCCACATCAATTTACAGAAATACTCATTATAAATGTTGATGAAAATACAAGTGTTATACATGGAAATATAGATACTTCTCCTTAATTAAAACCTCTTGGTGTTAGGGGAAAGTATTTTCATTTTTTGGGAAAAAAACTTTCCCGTTTTAAACGGGATATTTTGTCAGGAAAAGATGCTAGAATATGCATATAATGGACAGCTTTGGATAGAAAACACTAACGTTTCCAAAACTGTAAAGATATTGTCTGTGAGTATAACAGAACTGATGTTGCAGGCGAAAGCCTGAGAAAAATCCAATCCGTAAGTGCCCCAGGTTTTGAAAGCGTTGCATTCCAATGACTCCCTATTCAGCTGTAAATGTACCATCAACGAGCTTACGCTTTCTACGTATTCCCCAAGGTGTCTACAGCATTGTGACGTAGTTTTACGCATTTCTGTTGAAGAATAGCCGTAGGCAGCCACATTGCGTGGTCACATGGTGGCTCCGAGAGAGATTCTCGCGTAAAATACAGAGGTAGCCATTATTCCAATCGGTCCTAGTGAAAAACTAATTGTCCCGACGGATATATTATCGAATAGATATTAGAAAAACACATTGAGGATGGATTCTAAACAACGTTTGCCATGTTTCTGTTGATATTATGGAGCTAATTTGGAATATTTTTCGGCGTTGTGGTGACCGCAATTTCCAGGCGATTTCTCAGCCAAACGTGAAGAACAAACGGAGCTATTTCGCCTACAAAAATAATATTTTGGGAAAAATGAACTTTGGCTGTCTACCTGAGATTCTCGTGAGTTCATCAGAGGTAAACGATTTAATTTGATTGCTTTTCTGATTTCCGTGACAAATTTGCCTGCTGCTAGCAAGGCATAATGCTATGCTAGGCTATGATAAACTTACACAAATGCTTGTCTAGCGTTGGCTGTAAATGATGACAACGGTCCCGTTCACTGGGTAGGGGTGTCACTACAGGTTAATGCAACCGCTGTGGCAGATTCCAAAAAAGCTTTACAGAAAAAGCAAACCATGCAATAATCTGAGTACGGCGCTCAGAGACCCAACAAGCCAAAAAGATATCTGCCATATTGTAGAGTCAACAGAAGTCAGAAATGACATGATAAATATACACTTACCTTTGATGATTTTCCAGGAATCCCAGTTCCACAATAAATGTTTGATTTGTTCGATAATGTCCATCATTTATGTCCACATAGCTACTTTCCTTAGTGCGTTTGGTAAACAAATCAAAACTCACGAAGCGCGTTCACTAGTTGCAGACTAAATGTCAAGAAGTTCCGTTACAGTCCGTAGAAACATGTCAAACGATGTATAGAATCAATCTTTAGGATGTTTTTAACATAAATCTTCAATAATGTTCCAACCAGAGAATTCCTTTGTCTTCAGAAAAGCAAATGGAACGGGTGCTACCTCTCGTGAATGCACGTGACCAGCTCGTGGCTGCTGGCAGACCTCTGACTCATTCCCCTCTCACCTCAGCCCCCCTTCACAGTAGAAGCCTCAAACAAGTTTCTAAAGACGGGTGACATCTAGTGGAAGCCTTAGGAAGTGCAACATGACCAATATCCCACTATATCTTCAACAGGGGCTGAGTTGAAAATCAACCAACCTCAGATTTCCCACTTCCTGGTTGGAATTGTTCTCAGGTTTTAGCCTGCCATATGAGTTCTGTTATACTCACAGACATCATTCAAACAACTACAAACAACTACAAATAATATTCATATATTAGCAACTGAGACTGAGGAGGAGGCAGTTTACTCTAGGCACCTTATCCAAGCTACTCAATACTGCCCCCAGCCATAAGAAATCCAGGTTAGCAGGCAATATTAAACTAGGGAAATTGTCACTTCTCTTACGTTAATTGCACGCAGCGTCAGGGTATACGCAACATTTTGGGCCACCTGGCTCGTTGTGAACTCATTTGCCAGAATTGTACGTAATTATGACATAACATTGAAGGTTGTACAATGTAACAGGAATATTTAGACTTGGATGCCACCCGTTAGATAAAATACGGAACGGTTCCGTATTTCACTGAAAGAATAAACTTTTTATTTTCTAAATGAGTTTCCGGATTTGACCATATTAATGACCTATTTGTGTGTTATGTTATAATTAAGTCTGTGATTTGATATTTGATCGAGCAGTCTGAGCGGTGGTAGGCAGCAGCAGGCTCGTAAGCATTCATTCAAACAGCACTTTTGTGCTTCAAGCATTGAGCTGTTTATGACTTCAAGCCTATCAACTCCCGTGATTATTCTGGTGTAACCGATGTGAAATGGCTAGCTAGTTAGCTGGGCGCGCACTAATAGCATTTCAAATCGGTGACGTAACTCGCTTTGAGACCTTGAAGTAGTTGTTCCCCTTGCTCTGCAAGGGCCGCGGCTCTTGTGGAGTGATGGGTAATGATGCTTCGAGGGTGGCTGTTGTCGATGTGTTCCTGGTTCGAGCCCAGGCGAGGAGAAGGACAGAAGCTATACTGTTACACTGGCAATACTAAAGTGCCTATAAGAACATCCAATAGTCAAAGGTATATGAAATACAAATGGTATAGAGAGAAATAGTCCTATAATAACTACAACCTAAAACTTCTTACCTGAGAATATTGGAGACTCATGTTAAAAGTAACCACTAGCTTTCATATGTTTTCATGTTCTGAGCAAGGATCTTAAACGTTAGCTTTTTTACATGGCACATATTGCACTTTTACTTTCTTCTCCAACACTTTGTTTTTGCATTATTTAAACCAAATTGAACATATTTCATTATTTACTTGAGGCTAAATTGATTTTATTGATGTATTATATTAAGTTAAAATAAAAGTGTTCATTCAGTATTGTTGTAATTGTCATCATTACAACAAAAACAAAACAAACAAAAAAAACGGCCGATTAATCGGTATCGGCTTTTTTTGTCCTCAGCATTGAAAAATCATAATCGGTCGACCTCTAATTACTGCACAAATATTTTCATGTCTCTCCAGAGATGTCCTTGAGTGGCCCAGCCAGACCCTGGACTTGAACACGATCGGACATTGAGACTTGTCCGGACTGTGTGCTTAGGGTCGTTGTCCTGCTGGAAGGTGAACCTTCACCTCAGTCTGAGGTCCTGAGCAGGTTATCATCAAGGATCTCGTTGTACTTTGCTCTGATCATCTTTCCCTCGATCCTGACTGGTCTCCCTGTCCAAGCCACTGAAAAACATCCCCACAGCATGATGCTGCCGCCACCATACTTCACCGTAGGGATGGTGCCAGGTTTCCTCCAGAAGTGACACTTCGCATTCAGGCCAAAGAATTCAATCTTGGTTTCATCAGACAGGAGAATCTTGTTTCTCATGGTCACTTTAGGTGTCTTTTGGCAAACTCCAAGAGGGCCGCCATGTGCCTTTTACTGAGGAGTGGCTTCCGTCTGGCCACTTTACCATAAAGACTTGATTGGTGGAGTTCCGCAGATGGTTGTCTTTCCATTCTGTTTCCATTGATCATCCTTGAGTCAAGGGGTCTGAATACACAGTATATACACACACACTCCAGATTCAAACACTGCTTGTCCTAATATTTCCATATTTCTTAATTTTTATTTTTTTTACTTTTTAGATTTGTGTGTATTGTTAAGATATTACTGCACTGTCGGAGCTAGGAATACATTTCGCAACTAAAATACAATTTAATTTGGCAAGGAGGGACTACTCGAACTTATCCAATAAGAAACACCAGTTCTCCATTACAAAGTGTTTTGCTACATTATGCCCAAATTAACACAACCCAGGTGTGTCTGAACTGACACTGGACACAGAGGGCTTAGTATGACTCAGACCAGCTCTGACACAGGGTCACAATCACCTAGAAAATTGGATGTGTGTGTCACTCACAGCCAAAGACAAATAAAGACCCTATCTGTCCCTCCCAATTATTACACACACAGTTCACAATGACCTCCACTCTCATTCTGTCTCTCAGAGTCTTAACACACACATTCACATTATCCACAGACATACAGGACTGAGGGGGTCCCTGCCATGCATTGCTGAATGACACGTAAACAAACTGGGTCACACTAACACACAGACCTACCTACACATCAGTGTTCAGGGTGAGAATGGTGAAGGCTGTTGGAGGCGGAAAGAGGGGTATGTCACCAATGAAAGATGCAAACAAACTCAACTCCAAGTTGTTTTGTCTCTCACATGGTACGGACACACAAACATGGACAAACACACACACAAATTGAAACACCCTCACCCCCACTCCCAGGGTTTGCCCCACCCCTTCCGCCCCCGCACAGCTCTGCATCAGTGCTCCATGGACGACAGGTTAATGACGAGAAAATATTTTTACAGGATCTTATTTCGATAGAGCCCGACAGACCGAAGGCAGCGAGCAGCTTTATAGGCATCAAGACTCACAGGGCCCTTTTATCTCCTCAACTCTCCAGGTCTTTATGGGCAGGGCAGCACAGACAGCTACAGACATACAAGCCCCAGCACATCTGTGGGAGTATGGCTGTATGTTATCCGTTAAAGACAGACATACAGCACCAACCCCAGCCAACGACATAGTCCCAGCCTTCTCTATATTGCGCAAGATCTTTTATGGGCAGGAAAACAGTACAGACACAAACATATACTGCCCCAGTCCCAGCCACCTGAGCCCCCAGCCTGCTCTGCATGACTGAGTATGACTTAGCCTTTATGTTATGGCCCCAACTCTTTCTGCCAGTAGTGCTGATCGGTTTTCTGGAATCCCCCTTCTCTCCCTAAAAGCCTTGCATGTCTCAGAAAATTCAGACCAAGTGGTGCAGCCACTGTTTTGAAAAATAAACCAGTCTGAGTTAAATGGCAAGGCAAACACGTCCAAACTCATGTCAGGCACACTGGACCCACACCAATTTGTCTAATGCTCCAACAGTTCAACGGAAGACGCCATTTCCATCGCTATTCACATGACCGTAACACATCTGGACAATAGGTACACGTATCTGAGAATGCTGTTCATTGACAACAGTTCAACATTCAATACTATTGTTCCCTTCAAGCTCAACACAAAGCTCAGAGCCCTGGGTCTGGACACCACCCTCTGCAACGATACTGGACGTCTTGACAGGCAAACCACAGGCTGAGAGGATAGGCAACAACCCCCCCCCCCCCCCCCCCCCCCCCACACACACACACTGACTCATAACACAGGGGCCCCCCCCAAGGGTGTCATCAGTCCTCTGCTGTATTCCCTGTTCACCCACGACTGCATGGCCTTTCGCAACACCAACTTAAAGCTCTGATGACACCGCGGTTGTAGGCCTGATAACCAACTGTTACTGTAATTTAATTATTCCAATATGTTTTCATTAATTACAAATTTTATGAGAATTTGTAAGATTCTTGTTTTCATAAAATAGACGGAGACCAGTCAATAATAGGTAACAGAATTTATTCTCGGAGCGAGCTGCCACGTTACCACAAGCAACAGTTTATATACAATAACATGACGTCATTTCATTGCTTCTAGAATTAATCTCCTCCTTTCGACCGAGAATTAAGTGAGTTTAAAAGTTAATTCCAACTCACTAACACACACAATATAACTGCATTTAATTAAAAAAAAAATTTAACCTTTATTTAACCAGGCAAGTCAGTTAAGAACACATTCTTATTTTCAATGACGGCCTGGGAACAGTGGGTTAACTGCCTGTTCAGGGGCAGAACGACAGATTTGTACCTTGTCAGCTCGGGGGTTTGAACTCGCAACCTTCCGGTTACTAGTCCAACGCTCTAACCACTAGGCTACGCCTAATTAACTCTTGAACCCTCACCATTATCAATCACCACTTAGCTGACAGTTCTAATTAACAGAAAACCTAGGAATGCACTCACTGTCTTATCTAAAACACCCCAGAGCTAAGTTGTCGGTTCAACCATAGGGTCGTTAACCTATCTGCTTACTTAACCCACAACCCATTCCTCTCCAGACTAGTTTGGAATGGTGTTCATTATATTTAATTACTCCTTGTTCATGCCACATAATCCCTTCTTATGAACTCATATTGTTAATCAGATACAATGAAACAGAGTATAAGTTTACTTAGTTACAGTTCTATTTAAAATGAGGATATTGTTTAGTCATTTATTCCTAACACCAACAACGACGCATCAGCCTATAGGGAGGAGGTAAATGAACTGGCATTATGGTGTAATGAAAATAAATTCTCCTTAAATGTCAGCAAAACAAAATTGTTGATTTTTGACTTCAGAAAGCAGAGAAAAAAGGGAAACATGCCCCGATCCACATCAGAGTGACTGCAGTAGAGTCACAAGTTTTAAGTTCCTCTGCGTCCACATCACGAAGGACATGTCATGGACCGACAACACCACCACTCGTCAAGAGGGCACCAGTGGAGCCCCAGTGTTGAGGATCAGAGAGTGGAGATGTTGTTTCCTACATTCACCACCTGGGTGCGGGCCGTCAGGAAGTCCAAGACCCAATTACACTGTGCAGGGTTGAGAACCAGGGCCTTAAGCTTAATGATGAGCTTGGAGGGCCCTACGGTTTTGAATGCTGAGCTGTAGTCAATTCTTACATAGGTATTCCTCTTGTCCAGATGGGATAAGGCAGTGTTTATTTTTATTTTTTATTTGATTTATTTCACCTTTATTTAACCAGGTAGGCTAGTTGAGAACAAGTTCTCATTTGCAACTGTGACGTGGCCAAGATAAAGCATAGCAGTGTGAACAGTCAACACAGAGTTACACATGGAGTAAACAATTAACAAGTCAATAACACAGTAGAGAAAAAAAAGGGGGAGTCTATATACATTGTGTGCAAAAGGCATGAGGTAGGCGAATAATTACAATTTTGCAGATTAACACTGGAGTGATAAATGATCAGATGGTCATGTACAGGTAGAGATATTGGTGTGCAAAAGAGCAGAAAAGTAAATAAATAAAAACAGTATGGGGATGAGGTAGGTAAAAATGGGTGGGCTATTTACCGATAGACTATGTACAGCAGCAGCGATCGGTTAGCTGCTCAGATAGCAGATGTTTGAAGTTGGTGCGGGAGATAAAAGTCTCCAACTTCAGCGATTTTTGCAATTCGTTCCAGTCACAGGCAGCAGAGAACTGGAAGGAAAGGCGGCCAAATGCGGTGTTGGCTTTAGGGGTGATCAGTGAGATAAACCTGCTGGAGCGCGTGCTACAGATGGGTGTTGCCATCGTGACCAGTGAACTGAGATAAGGCGGAGCTTTACCTAGCATGGACTTGTAGATGACCTGGAGCCAGTGGGTCTGGCGACGAATATGTAGCGAGGGCCAGCCGACTAGAGCATACAAGTCGCAGTGGTGGGTGGTATAAGGTGCTTTAGTGACAAAACGGATGGCACTGTGATAAACTGCATCCAGTTTGCTGAGTAGAGTGTTGGAAGCAATTTTGTAGATGACATCGCCGAAGTCGAGGATCGGTAGGATAGTCAGTTTTACTAGGGTAAGTTTGGCGGCGTGAGTGAAGGAGGCTTTGTTGCGGAATAGAAAGCCGACTCGACTTGATTTTCGATTGGAGATGTTTGATATGAGTCTGGAAGGAGAGTTTACAGTCTAGCCAGACACCTAGGTACTTATAGATGTCCACATATTCAAGGTCAGAACCATCCAGGGTGGTGATGCTAGTCAGGCGTGCGGGTGCAGGCAGCGAACGGTTGAAAAGCATGCATTTGGTTTTACTAGCGTTTAAGAGCAGTTGGAGGCCACGGAAGGAGTGTTGTATGGCATTGAAGCTCGTTTGGAGGTTAGATAGCACAGTGTCCAAGGACGGGCCGGAAGTATATAGAATGGTGTCGTCTGCGTAGAGGTGGATCAGGGAATCGCCCGCAGCAAGAGCAACATCATTGATATATACAGAGAAAAGAGTCGGCCCGAGGATTGAACCCTGTGGCACCCCCATAGAGACTGCCAGAGGACCGGACAGCATGCCCCCCGATTTGACACACTGAACTCTGTCTGCAAAGTAATTGGTGAACCAGGCAAGGCAGTCATCCGAAAAACCGAGGCTACTGAGTCTGCCGATAAGAATATGGTGATTGACAGAGTCGAAAGCCTTGGCAAGGTCGATGAAGACGGCTGCACAGTACTGTCTTTTATCGATGGCGGTTATGATATCGTTTAGTCCCTTTTGCGTGGCTGAGGTGCACCTGTGACCGGCTCGGAAACCAGATTGCACAGCGGAGAAGGTGTGGTGGGATTCGAGATGTTCAGTGACCTGTTTGTTGACTTGGCTTTCGAAGACCTTAGATAGGCAGGGCAGGATGGATATAGGTCTGTAACAGGGTGTCTCCCCCTTTGAAGAGGGGATGACTGCGGCAGCTTTCCAATCCTTGGGGATCCTTGTTAACAACACTCATCTCAGATTTTCAAAATATGCTTTTCAACCAAAGCTACACAAGCATTTGTGGAAGAGTATTGATAGCCTAGCATAGCATTAAGCCTAGCATTCAGCAGGCAACATTTTCACAAAAACAAGAAAAACATTCAAATAAAATAATTTACCTATGCTAATGCGTTATAGTTTAAGTATTTTTCTGTCGATTTCTCAGCCAAGCAGGATTTTCGCCTACAAAAATATTATTTTTGGAAAAAAGGAACATTTGCTATCTAACTGGGAGTCTCCTGAGTGAAAGCATCTGAAGTTCTTCAAAGGTAAAATATTTAATTTGGTTGCTTTTCTTATTTTTGTGAAAATATTGCCTGCTGCCAGCACAGCCTAGCATAGCATTATGCCATGCTAAACTTACACAAATGCTTGTCTAGCGTTGGCTGTAACGCATATTTTGAAAATCTGAGATGACAGTGTTGTTAACAAAAGGCTAAGCTTGTGTTTGAATATATTTATTTCATTTGCGATTTTCATGAATAGGAAACGTTTCGTTATGGTAATGCGTTTGAGGCTATGATTACGCTCCCGGATACGGGATTGCTCGTCGCTAGAGGTTAAACACTGTTTCCCATGCTTGTTCAATGAACCATAATTAATGAACATGCACCTGTGGAACGGTCGCTAAGACATTAAAAGCTTACAGACGGTAGGAAAATGTGGTCACAGTTATGAAAACTTATTACACAAAAGAGGCCTTTCTACTGACTTTGAAAAACACCAAAAGAAAGATGCCCAGGGTCCCTGCTCATCTGCGCGAACGTGCCTTAGGCATGCTGCAAGGAGGCATGAGGACTGCAGATGTGGCCAGGGAAATACATTGCAATGTTCGTACAATGAGAAGCCGAAGACAGCGCTACAGGGAGACAGAATGGACAGCTGATCGTCCTCGCAGTGGCAGACCACGTGTAACAACACCTGCACAGGATCGGTACATCCGAACATCACGCCTGCGGGACAGGTATATGATGGCAACAACAACTGCCCGAGCACCAGGAACGCACAATCCCTCCATCAGTGCTCAGACTGTCCGCAATAGGCTGAGAGAGGCTGGACTGAGGGGGCTTCTAGGCCTGTTGTAAGGTAGGTCCTCAAGAGATATCACCGGCAACAACATTGCCTATGGGCACAAACCCACCGTCGCTGGACCAGACAGGACTGGCAAAAAGTGCTCTTCACTGACGAGTCACGGTTGTGTCTCACCAGGAGTGATGGTCGGATTTGTGTTTAGCGTCGAAGGAATGAGCATTACACCGAAGCCTATACTCTGGAGCGGGACCGATTTGGAGGTGGAGGGTCCGTCATGGTCTGGGGCGGTGTGTCACAGCATCATCGGACTGAGCTTGTTGTCATTGCAGGCAATCTCAACGCTGTGCGTTACAGGGAAGACATCCACCTCCCTCGTGGTACACTTCCTGCAGGCTCATCCTGACATGACCCTCCAGCATAACAATGCCACCAGCCATACTGCTCGTTCTATGTGTGATTTCCTGCAAGATAGGAATGTCAGTGTTCTGCCATGGCCAGCGAAGAACCCGAATATCAATCCCATTGAGCACGTCTGGGACCTGTTGGATCAGAGGGTGAGGGCTAGGGCCATTCCCCCCAGAAATGTCCGGGAAATTGCAGGTGCCTTGGTGGAAGAGTCGGGTGACATCTCACAGCAAGAACAGGCAAATCTGGTGCAGTCCATGAGGAGGAGATGCACTGCAGTACTTAATGCAGCTGGTGGCCACACCATATACTGATTGTTACTTTTGATTTTGACCCTTTGTTCAGGGACACATTATTCCATTTCTGTTAGTCGCATGCCTGCGGAACTTTTTCAGTTCATGTCTGTTGAATCTTGTTATGTATATTTACACGTTAAGTTTGCTGAAAATAAACAGATGACAGTGAGGACGTTTCTTTTTTTGATGAGTTACTAATAAAACTTTAACACTCCCTTCCTTTCACCCCCACAACCCACACACCCCTTCTGTCTCAATCTATCTATTCCCTCCACCCCCCCTCATCCACAACCAGCAAGACTCAACGAGCCAATCATCTGACCCAACCACGTGAACCCTAACACCTGACCCGTCAACCCTGTCAGTGGCTGGGAGAATGAATTAGCCCCAGACTGCGGCACCACACCATGGCTGTTAATGATTTGTTGAAAACGTAAGCAGGGCAAACTAATAAAAAAATGAAAACAGAGGATGATTGTGAAACAAAAGCGAGAAAGAAATTACTGAAAATGTTATACAAATGTTTCTACTGTGAGGCACACTGTTGGTGGTCTCTCGCTGAGCTTAAATCAAACAACAATTAACTGCCAGAAAGAAAGGCTGCAATTTAGGGGAGAGAGGGAAGGGAAAGGGGTGAAGGGGGGAGCGTTTAGCTTATAAACTTCACAGAGAGGGTGAAAATGGGTCTGGGCTGGTTTGATCTCGTTTTGATGGCCAAAAGGTTCTCTGACAGGGGCGTCTGAAAGAGAGGGGGGTTAGGGGGTATGCCACTGGGCCAGCAGCACAGTATTCCACCCACATAACAGAACAATCAGTCTAGCCAGTACAGAAATGAGCCAACTAAGGCAGAGCATTGGGGAGAGAATAAAAGATTTGAGAAAGAACAGATAGCCCTCTCAATAAGAAACCCTGTCATCCACACAACAGAATAATATAGCCCAGCAATTTCCTACTAAGCTCAATAAAATGTCTTATATTGTTGAATTGAAATCCGTTTTAATGTATGGATTCCGTGATTGCGTCCATATCACAGATGTTATAGGGCCCTAGTTTATCTCTCCTTAAAATAATCAAATTCATTGAATAGCTTCTTTCCCCACCCCCTCCTCCATCCATCCTTTAATCCAAACCTGCATGGTGGCTGCTTTCTTTGCACAGTTGGTCATAGTACAAAGAAAGAAAGGAGGGAGAAAAAGAAAGGACATGTTGCTGTGCCCAGACCTGTTGAGCTGATGAGACATAAGCACATAGTGCTGCTACATAATATCTACAGTTGTTTATGGTAAATAGCATAGAGCTAGCATAGAGCTCAGTTGATAGAGCAAGGCTCTTGCAACACCAGGATAGTGGGTTTGATCCCCGGGGCCACCTATACATGCAAACTGTATGCACGCATGACTGTAGGTCACTTTGGATACATGGGGACACATCCACTTTAAACAGCAGGTCTGGGATCAGGTATACTTCTGTTAATGGTAAATAGATGCTATAGAGCAGGTCTGAGATCAAACGAGTTCCTGAGCGCTAGAATACAACATGGATGGTAATGTAGATGGGCCATATAGTAGGGCTAGTTAATTATTTGAATTACATCACCAGCAATAAACTTAGTCCTGATAAGCAATACAGGCTACAAGCCATTTGGACCATGTCCAATGCTCAAACACTACACCAGCATAACTCCCCCGAAAAAAGCCTACGAATACCTCAAACTCACACACTGTCACTTAATCTGGGCAGAGAGATGCACATCTAAGTGACACAGAGTGTGAAGTCACATGTGAAAAACAAAGAAAAAGTAGGACAAACTGAGTCGTGAGAGTTGCACTGCTAAGCATGTTTCTACCTGCCACTGCATACCTTGAGTTATACACAGAGAGATGGAAGGGGAGGAACACACACACAGTAGAGGATAGGGAAGGACTGAAAAAAGACAAGACTGGACTGCTCCTTCTAGAGATGGGAGAAGCAGATGTTTAAGGGACAGTAAAAATGAAAGTCCCGCAAACGAAGACATTGAAATACTTCAATTGTATGTAACAAAACATTATCATGTACAGCAAATTAATAAATTGCATGGAGAAAAAAAATCTGGGATAGTTTCAATTCATAATGGAACACTCTGAACTATCTAATGGTGCTGGGCTTGTCCCCACCTCCCTCTCTCTCAACCGCTCTACCGGTGAGTGAAAGCACAATGAGAGGCTTTGCCATGTCCAGGCGCCTCCTGTACCTTAATCAATGCATTATGGACCCTGTCAGCCCTATGAAAACAACTGTCACACCCCCCCCCCCCCTCCTGTACTGATGAGGTGGATGGGTCTAGAACACGGATGGTGGGGAGAGGTAGTGGAGTAAAAGAGCGATGATTTATATACTATGGCTGCATTGTATGTGTGCCCGCTAGTCTCCACGGAGAGAGGGTCCTGTTGACCTCTTAAGAATCTCAGAGTGAACAGAATGACCTATATTACCGAAACCTTAGAGGTAGTCATAGAGGGATTAGAGCAGGGATCTCCATCACACAGGAATGCATCGGTTTTATAAACTCAGCAAAAAAGAAACGTCCTCTCACTGTCAACTGCGCTTATTTTCAACAAACTTAACGTGTAAATATTTGTATGAACATAAGATTCAGCAACTGAGACGAACGAACAAGTTCCACAGACATGTGATTAACAGAAATGGAATAATGTGTCCCTGAACAAAGGAGGGGTTAAAATCAAAAGAAAGTCAGTATCTGGTGTGGCCACCAGCTGCATGAAGTACTGCAGTGCATCTCCTGCTCATGACTGCACCAGATTTGCCTGTTCTTGCTGTGAGATGTTAACCCACTCTTCTACCAATATGCATATTATTAGTAGATTTGGATAGAAAACACTCTGAAGTTTCTAAAACTGTTTGAATCATGTCTGAGTATAACAGAACTTATTCAGCAGGCGAAACCCCGAGAACAAACCATTCAGATTTTTTTGTTTGTTGAGGTCACGCTGTTTTCAATTGGGAATCCAGATTTCTAAGGGGCCTTCTTGCAGTTGCTATCGCTTCCACTGGATGTCAACAGTCTTTAGAAATTGGTTGAGGTTATTCCTTTGTGTAATGAAGTACGGCCATCTTGAACAAGGGTCACTTGAAGTGTACTGTTAGATAGAGGCGCGTGACCAGAAAGCTAGCTTCAGTTTGTCTTCTTCCTGTATTGAACACAGATCATCCAGTCTTCAATTTTATCGATTTATTTACGTAAAAAAATACTTAATAGTTGTATTACAAAAGTAGTTTGAAATGTTTTGGCAAAGTTTACAGGTAACTTTTGAAATATTTTATAGTCATGTTGAGAAAGTTGGAACCAGTGTTTTTCTGGTTCAAACTGGATCAGATATTTTGGATATATCGACGGAAACATTTTGTGTCGCGCCTGCAGGGTTGAAATATGGTTTCTCTCTTTGTTTATGGAGGTGCTATCCTCAGATAATAGCATTGTCTGCTTTCGCCGAAAAGCCTTTTTGAAATCTGACATGTTGGCTGGATTCACAACACGTGTAGCTTTAATTTGCTATCTTGCATGTGTGATATCATGAAAGTTAGATTTTTATAGTAATTTATTTGAATTTGGCGCTCTGCATTTTCCCTGGCTTCTGGCCAGGTGGGACGCTAGTCCACATATCCCAGAGAGGTTAATTGCCTCCAGTCGGTAAGCTGTTAGTGTCTTAATGACCGTTCCACAGGTGCATGTCCATTAATTGTTTATGGTTCATTGAACAAGCATGGGAAACAATGTTTCAACCCTTTACAATGAAGATCTGTGAAGTGATTTGGATTTTTACAAATGATCTTTTGAAAGACAAGGTCCTGAAATTGCTGAGTTTAGATTCTACTCTACTTACTTTCTCCATTTGTCCTGTATTATAACTAGTTTTGGTTAAATGTCTGATAATTATGTTCTCAATTTATGCAAGTCAGCGATATAACAACTTTCTATACTTAATTCTACAGTGTTCAGCTTTCTACTTAAATGCCTACTTAACAGGCACACACACCAAGGCAACGTGGAAGATTGATTGTTATTGACTAGTGATGGATGAGGGCTTGCTCTCGGACTGTGTGCTTTTGTATTTCAAGACTAAGAACTGAGCTGAATGAGACTGAGGGGAGGTAGGTAACTACAGCTGCTACTAAAAAGTCCTTAAAAAGGCCGTCGTCAACTACCAGCCCAAGCAACAAATATTCCTTACTTCTTTTTATCGTCTTCCCTTTTGTCATTGGCAACCGTTTTGTCACCCTCTGCTTTGCTCTCCATCTGTCCCTTCCTATTTCACTCATTTCACTCACTCGCTCTTTCTTCCTTTCTGTGGAACTTTAATGGTTTCCTGGGCTCAGTTCGAGACATTATTTCAGAGGGAACAATAACAACAAAAGTAAGTGCCACTTTAAGCAACTCTCACTACCTCCCTCCCCCACTGGGAACCGGTGTGTGTGTATGTTTGTCTTTCCCGTCTATGCGCGCGTGCATACATTTGTGTGTTAGTTTGCTGAATTAAGGGGCCTTGAAAACAAGCGCTCTCTGTCAGGTCCTACGAGCCCAGGTCTTGTGGAAATTAACTCGAGCCAAGTAACCAACTGCCTCATTTATGTACTTTAACTTTATTATCATCACCACCTTCAAATGTCTGCTTGCTTAGTCAATCTTTAAAAATAACCTCCCCACCTCTTCAAAAGAAATGGAAAGTTACAGAAACACGGACCAGTGTTTTTTTAGCCCTCCTGTCTGTACAAAATTCTAAAAACAACAGTAGTAAATGAAATTGTATGTAGGTTTGTTGTGCGAGAGAGAGAAGAGGGAGAAAGAGAGCAGAGAAACCAGGAGAAAGACTTGTTTGTTTTACAACTAAAGAGATAAAAACATGTTTGCACAAATCAACTCAATGCTTGAAGTTGTGAATCTTTATTATTACCACATTGAGATCTGTGGTAAGATTATTAGCGATGCCAGACTTCTATGATCAGTCAGTCAGTGTGGTTCAGGCTCCACCTTTCTGAGAGTACTGAGGCAACTTGTTGAACCCAAATACTTTAGAAAACAGACAGGGTGCAATTCCCCTCCATTACCACTAGAGTTACCTTTCCACAGACTTCTCAGTATTAGAGTAGGTGTTTGGCTAAACAGCACCAATGGACAGATCTGGGACAAGGCTATCTGGAATGAAGTGTGTCTATGGAATTCTTTACCATCTGGTTATTGCTTAAAGTGCTGCTCTTGGTAAGAGAGATGGTGAGAGGAAAGAAGGCTCTTCAACATCTAGGCTTATAATAAAAATCGACTGAATTCATATAGTGCTTTTGCAGAACTCAAAGTGCTTTACATAGTAAAAAGGGAAATTCACCTCATCCACCAGCATCAAACACCAATATCTACAATACTCATCTCTGTCTGGAGTGTGTTCTCACCTCATTCTGCGGGTGGTGGAAGGTGAAAGGATACAGCGCAAGTTGTGAGGTGGCAGCCAGAAGGTCCTGTCCCCAGTCTGAGACAGTCCATGCCAAGTCACACCTCAGCCTGTCCAAAAGGCCTCTCTATGTGCCGTAGCTTCCACACCCTCACACCAGACCGGAGTCCCTCTAAAGGACCTTTGCAATAGCCCTGCTAAGAAGCTATAGACTGGAGCTGGTCCAGGGAGCTGGCTGTTGAGTGTCAGCCAACTCAATTGTGCAGAGCTGGGCTTGGAACTGGGACTGAGCGTCTCACAGAGGCTGTTTGCTTGGCTGGTCTGGATGTGACATCCTGCCCGAGCCTGGCCATGGTCGGTTAGGGTTCATCCTCTGCCAGCCCCACTGACTGGCCATGTGGCCCACAGCCTTGGGAACCACTCTAATGGAGTGGAAGTAGCAAGATAGGTTGGGGGGAGGGAGTCTTGGGTAATCCAGGGGAGGACGTGCCCTCGCTCTCTCTCGCTCTGTGCCAGAGAAATGTTCAGTCATCTCAGCTCTGATCTCACCACTTGACCACACACCTTTTCCTCACTCCCTTGTTCCCTAACTTTTTTATTGCCTAATCTGTCCTTTTGCTCCTCATCAGTGGAGACTAGAGAAAATGCAGAAGGTCTTGCTCCTGTCTGTCTCCTCATGGGCTGTGTAGGCAGGATGCTGAGATGATACAGTGCATTTGGAAAGATTTCAGAACTTTTGTCTTTTTCCACATTTCGTTATGGATGAAATTATACCCCCCCCCCCCCCCCCCCCCCCCCCCCCACCCAATCTACACACAATTACCAATAATGACAAAGCAAAAACAGGTTTAGACATTTTTGCAAATGTACTAAATAGAAAAACCTGAAATCACATTTACATAAGTAAACATTTTACCTTTGGAAGAGATTATAGCCTCAAGTCGTCTTTGGTATCACTCATTCATATATCTTTATGTACATATTCTTTTTCCCCTTACACTTGTGTGTATAAGACAGTAGTTTTGGAATTGTTAGTTCGATTACTTGTTGGTTATTACTGCATTGTCGGAACTAGAAGCACAAGCATTTCGCTACACTCGCATTAACATCTGCTAACCATGTGTATGTGACAAATACAATTTGATTTGATTTGATTTGTATGACGCTACAAGCCTGGCACACCTGTATTTGGGGAGCAACACTGAAGCATGCATGAGAGCATCAGCTGTTCCGGAAGACTGTGTGATCACGCTCTCCGTAGCCGATGTGAGTAAGACCTTTAAACTGGACAAAATTCACAGGACTACTCCCAGGAAGTGTACTCTGAGCATGCGCTGACCAACTGGCAAGTTTCAACCTGTCCCTGACCGAGTCTAATATCAACATGCTTCAAGCAGACCACCATAGTCCCTGTGCCCAAGAACACCAAGGTAACCAGCCTAAATGACTACTGACCCGAAGCACTCACATCTGTAGCCATGAAGAGCTTTGAAAGGCTGGCCATGGCTCACAACACAACCATCCCAGAAACCCGAGACCCACTCCAATTTGCATACCGACCTAATACATCCACAGATGATGCAGTCTCTTTTACACTCCACACTGCCCTTTCCCACCTGGACAAAAGGAACACCTACGTGAGAATGCTATTCATTGACTACAGCTCAGCGTTCAACACAATAGTGCCCTCAAAGCTCATCACTAAACTAAAGACTCTGGGACTAAACACCTCCCTCTGCAACTGGATCCTGAACTTCCTGACGGACCGCCCCCAGGTGGCAAGGGTAGGTAACAACACATCTGCCACACTGATCCTCAAAACGGGGGCCCTCAGGGGTGCGTGCCCAGTCCCCTCCTGTACTCCCTGTTCACCCATGACTACATGGCCAAGCGTGACTCCAACACCATCATTAAGTTTGCCGATGACAACAGCGATAGGCCTGATCACCAACAACGATGAGACAGCCTGTAGGGAGGAGGTCAGAGACCTGTCAGTGTGGTGCCAGAATAACAACCTTTCCCTCAACGTGATCAAGATAAAGGAGATGAATGTGGACTATAGAAAAAGGAGGACCGAGCACCCCCCCCCCCCCATTCCCATCGACGGGGCTGTAGTGGGGCAGGTTGAGAGCTTCAAGTTCCTTAGTGTTCCACATCAACAAATTACCATGGTCCAAACACACCAAGACAGTCGTGAAGAGAATTGGGATTCATCAGAGTGCATCCAGGCTGGTTGTATCACCGCCTGGTATGGCAACTGCTCAGCCTCTGACCGCAAGGCACTACAGAGGGCAGTGCGTACGGCCCCAGCACATCACTGGGGCCAAGCTTCCTGCCATCCAGGACCTCTATACCAGGTGGAGTCAGAGAAAGGCCAAAAAATTTGCCAGACTTCAGCCACCCTAGTCAATTTTTATTTTTACTATTAGTTCTTCTTGATTTTCTTTCTCCTTCAGTTTATTTGAGTAAATACTTTAACACTTGTTTCTTCAAACTGCATTGTTGGTTAAGGGCTTGCTTCCAAGCCCTTAACCAAGATCTGGCCAAGATAAAGCAAAGCAGTTCGACACATACAGAGTTACACATGGAGTAAAACAAACATACAGTCAATAATACAATAGAAAAATAAGTCTATATACAATGTGAGCAAATGAGGTGAGATAAGGGAGGTAAAGGCAAAAAAAGGCCATGGTGGTGAGGTAAATACAATATAGCAAGTAAAACATTGGAATGGTAGATTTGCAGTGAAAGAATGTGCAAAGTAGAAATAGAAATAATGGGGTGCAAAGGAGCAAAACAAAATACATAAATACAGTAGGGGAAGAGGTAGTTGTTTGGGCTATATTATAGATGGGCTATGTACAGGTGCAGTAATCTGTGAGCTGCTCTGACAGCTGGTGCTTAAAGCTAGTGAGGGAGATAAGTGTTTCCAGTTGAGATTTTTGTAGTTCGTTCCAGTCATTGGTAGCAATACAATTTGATTTGCTCCCATTCTTCGCTGCAGATCATCTCATGCTGTGTCAGGTTGGATGTGGAGCGTTGCTACATAGCTATTTTCAGGTCTCTCCAGAGTTGACATGTTCGATCGGGTTCAAGTCTGTGCTCTGGCTGGGACACTCAAGGACATTCAGAGACATTCTCAAAGCTACTCCTGCGTTGTCTTGGCTGTGTGCTTAGGGTCATTGTACTGTTGGAAGATGAACCTTCACCTCTGTCTGAGGTCCTGTAATGTAATATCTGGTGATCATTTGATTAATTGTTCAGCAGTCTTATGGCTTGGGGGTAGATGCTGTTAAGGAGCATTTTGGTCCGCTCCGGTACCGCTTGCTGTGCGGTAGCAGAGAAAACAGTCTGACTTGTGTGACTCGAGTCTCTGACAACTTTATGGGTTTTCCTCTGACACTGCCTATTGTATAGGTCCTGGATGGCAGGAAGCTTGGCCCCAGTGATGTACTGGGCCGTACGCACTACCCTCTGTAGAGCCTTAGGGTCAGATGCGGAGCAGTTGCCATACTAGGTGGTGATGCAACCGTTCAAGATGCTCTCAACGGTGCAGCTGTTGAACTTTTTGAGGATCTGAGGAACCATGCCAAATCTTTTCAGTCTCCTGAGGGGAAAAGGTTTTGTCGTGCCCTCTTAATGAATGTGTTGGTGTGTTTGGACCATGATAGTTCGTTGGTGATGTGGACACCAAGGAACTTGAAACTCTCGACCCGCTCCACTCTATGGACAATTCCTTCAACCTCAGTGGTTGGTTTTTGCTCTGACATTTACTGTTAATTAACTGTGGGACCTCATATAGACAGGTGTTTGCCATTCCAAATAATGTCCAATTAATCGAATTTACCACAGGTGGACTACAATCAAGTTGTAGAAACATCAAGGATGATCAATGGAAACATGATGCACCTGAGCACAATTTCGAGAGATATAAAAAAGTTTTATACGTTTGTTAAAATTTCTAAAAACCATTGTGGTATTGTGTGTAGATTTAGGTAAAAAAAATAATTGAATCAATTTTAGAATAAGAATGTAACGTAACAAAACGTGGAAAAGGGGGTCTGACTACTTTCCGAATGCACTGTACACAGTCCTTCAGCAAATCAGCAACAAAATTGTAAATCAGTACTTCCAAACAGTCTTCAAATAGACAGTGGTATGAAATATAAAATTGGAAACTGAAATGTTGATACTGTCAGAGTTAAAGTATCAACTCACAGCCATTTGTTTCTTTAGAGAATGTATGATTTGTCATGCCAAACAATGACCACATTACAACAAACAGACCAGGGACCAGGCTGGAGATAAGATGGTGCAGACGGAGAAGGTTGACATCTTACGTGCTCAAACCCGATTTTGCTACTTACTGACTTTTTCGTGTTTCTTTACTTTCTTTTCCTCCAGAAAGCTCACACCATTATCACCTATGACTGAAGTATTTTTGAACTACAAGTCGACAGCTACTAACCTCGCATTCAACCTTGATTTTGGCTTCTACTTCAACTCTGACTCAGCTGTTCCCTTGCTTACACCGGGCCCAACTCCATTTTTCGGGCTCCCGAAGCACCGCAAGAGAAGACGCAAGGGCTTTCGGCTGGAGTCTTTGTTAGACTCAGATGTAGAGAAGATTGTTCGGCATTCCCCTTCCGTTTTATCGGCAAATGTCCAGTCACTTGAGAACAAGATGGACGACATCCGTACGAGAGTTTACTCCCAAAGGGAAGTGAAAATCTGTAATATTCTATGCTTTTCAGAAACTTTGCCGACGGTCGATATGGACATGAAACTCGAGGGGTTTCTCCATGCTTCGTCCCAACTGGACAGCGGACTCAGGCAAAACCAATCAGGGAGGGATGTGTCTCTTTGTAAACAACATCTGGTGTGATGGATATCTCAAGCTTTTTTGCTCATCTGAAATAGAATACCTCATGGTAAATTGCAGACCTTTTTTAATATACTGAGATAATTTTCATATGTAATCATCACTGCGGTCTACATCCCACCCCGAAACCAGAATTGCACTAAGCAGGCACTCAACGAGCTGTACAGGGCCATAAATAAACAAGAAGAAACACACCCATATGCAGCATTTATAGTGGGAGGAAACTTTAATGTGGGGAGACTGAAATGCATTTTACCAACACGTCTCCTGCGCCACTGCGCGCTAACACTCTGGACCACCTTTACTCTATCCACAGAAACGCATACAAGGCCCTCCTTCACCCTCCCTTCAGCAAATCAGACCATGACTCCATCCTCCTGCTTTCTGTTTACAAGCAAAAACTACAATACGTAGTACTAGTAATGCGCTCAGTACGGAACTGGTCAGATGTAGCGGACGCTAAGCTACGAGACTGCTTCACTAGCACAGACTGGAATATGATCCGGGGTTCATCGGATAACATTGAGTTTACCACATCAGTCACGTGCTTCATTAATAAGTGCATCGACGATGTCGTCCCCACAGTGACGATGTACCCTAACCAAAAGCCATGAATTACATGCAGTATCTGCATCGAGCTAAAGGCTACAGCTACCGGTTTCAAGGAATGGGACAAGGACGCTTACAAGAAAGCCCGCTACGACATCCTACATGGAAAATATCAATATAGGACTAAGATAGAATCCTACAACACCGGCTCCAAAACGCGTCGGATTTGGCCAACACGTGTCAAAGACCCCAGCCACCCAAGCCATAGACTGTTCACTCTGCTACCGCACAGCAAGTGGTACCGGAGAGCAATGTCTGGGACCTAAAGGCACCTGAACAGCTTCTACCTCCAAGCCATAAGACTGCTGAACAGTTAATCAAATGGCTAACCTATTACAATTACCCTTTTGACGCCACACAAAAACACACAATTTCACACTATGCTGCCACTACTCTGTTTACATGCTATCCTGATTGCCTAGTTACTTTTACCCCTACCTACATGTACATACTAATTGAACTACCTTGTACCCCTGCATATTGACTGGGTACCGTACAGTACTCCCTGTACAGTGGTTCCTCCTTTAAATGTTGCGTCATACTGCAGCATACATTGCGGGCTGCTGCAGCATTCTGTGGCACGTTATTTAATTGTCAGACATTTTTTCTGTTAATGCAATATTTTATTAATATTATGATATTTCTATTTGAAGAAAAATTCAAACCTCAGGGTCTCCGTTTGGATGGTATGGAAAATATGGCGCTGTACAACATGACGATCAGGGCTAGGCTACAGCATAAGAGGATTGGAGGATTCTAAATTGTTTGCGTTCATTACACAACTTTAATCCAATATTTCTGATATTCAGTGATATTTATTCCCATAATAACCCAGGGACTCTGATGGCACAGCTGGCGCTGCAGTACAGCGCCCTTAACCACTGCGCCACCCGGGAGGCCCCATGTTTTTTCTATTTCAAGTAAAACAAAAAACCCTCTGGGTTTCCGTTAGGATGGAACGGAAAATATGGCGCTGCACAACGTGACGGTCGGCAGTACAGTACTGGGCTATTTAGCTAAAGAATCCCAGTGATGTGCGGGCAGGGCACGTGGGAGACCGGGGTTCAACTCCACGAAGTGGAGGAAGGAGGAGGTGTCCTTGTGACTTGCACAGTTAAATAAAGGTTAAACTAGGAGCATAACATTTATGCACCCTCATTTTTGAAATTCTAATCTAACCAATACCCAAACAGAGAGTCAGTGATACAAATCTCATTGATTTATCAAGACCAGTCACCATGCTTGTCTCAAAACAGTGCGAAACGATGCTGAAATAAATAAGACCTATACCACTTTTTTTTGCAGCACATTAATCAACACTAGCGAGACTCATTTTGCCTATGGTAAGGCCTACAGTATATCTAAAAATATTTGTTGTCAATGAGGTGACTCTGCCAATAATTACATATAGAGGATTGGAGGATTCTAAATGAATATCTAATGGGCATTTTACGTTAGATATGATCAGATAGGCTCTGTGAGACTAAGGGGCTTTTATACAATTCTAAATTAATTAATTAATAATAGCTTTGTATAAGATGTAACAATATTTTGGAGATTTAGTTTTAATTTAACCTAGAGTGAGCGAGAAAAAAGCTATTCTTGAACATGGGGTGAGAATACTCACAAATTTGTAAATAAAGCCTGTTTGTTATTTGGAATTATTTATTTCTGGAGAAACCTAACTTGATTATTTAGCAGACATCACTTGCTAATATTCAGTCAACCCATATCTTAAGAATATCATGGAATAAAATTGAACATTTTCGTTTCTCCATGCTTGTCTCAGAGCAGCGCTGAAACAGTGCTGAAATAGACGTCCAAAGCGAGAAGGCTTTTACATTTGGATAATAAAGCATTTAGAAGATATAAGGCACCTGCATTTGTTTATTACGCTACTGTGCAGTCTGACAAGTAAACAGCCTACAGTACATACTGTAGTAAACACGGGAAAGTGCCTAATTCCGTACAAGGGAGAGCAGGCCATGTCCAGACTTTCTCGGTGACCTCATTAACTCTGTCTTTAAAGCTTTTTTTGGTTGCAACAGTCACTCTAAATCACAGTCAGAAGACAGTTGAAGAAACTTGAGTGGACTTATGGAAAGGCTCGGTAAGAATTTTTTTATTTAATTATATATTATTATTTTTTAATTCTTAGAACATTAACCATGTGTGTTCGCTTGTTTTGCACGGTTTTGTAGTTTCGACCGAATGATTCGTCTGACAAACAAAGAACTTTGCGTCCTGCAGGCCCAGGCATGGATCAAAGCGTACGAGACATTCAATGACGTCATCTTCAAAGACGATTCAACCGTGGCCCTTGAGCAATTTGCTCAAAACTGCTACAGAAAAAAAAGAAAATCAAGCAAGCCGGGTCCAAAGCATTCACGCTAAAACTCCATGTGTGGGGGGGAAATTTCTCACCAGGGACCAGGCCCATATTTGATTATTGATGGTAAGTTTGGCTATTTACAAAGCAAAAGTTACATAAAATATTGAAGCCTACAACTCACGGACTGTTCTGTGTTCCACAATAATTCACTCTTGCCTACTTTTTCAGGCATCAAGGCTCGAGATTTCTTTGAGGAAGAAAAAGTGGTATTAGTCAGCCACCAATTGTGCAAGTTCTCCCACTTAAAAAGATGAGGCCTGTAATTTTCGTCATAGGTACACTTCAACTATGACAGACTCAATGAGGGAAAAAAATCCCAAAAATCACATTGTAGGATTTTTTATGAATTTATTTGCAAATTATGGTGGAATTTTAATTTTTTCTTTGACCCGTTATGACGTTATAATTACTTACATTTTTTCCAACGTTATGTTTTTGTCAGACATCTTCGCTGAAGAAAGTCACCAGCGACGAGTGGCATAATGTCAAATTCTTCATTGGAAACACTTGACATGATTGGTCATATAAAAACCTTGGGACCCAAATGCATAATGAGTGCTCTAAACCCCCCCTCCTGCGGTGGTCTGGAGCTATAAAGCCATGACACTGGGTACCTCTAAATCCCGCGGCGCTAGCTCGCAACTTTTAAAGGAGTCACCACTGTATATAGTCTTGTATTTGTTATTTATTGTGATACCATTTATTTATTTATTTTGCAAATGTTCTTACTTTTTCACTCAGCATTTTTGGAAAGCATTTGTAAGTAAGTATTTCAAGGTAAAGTCTACACCTTTGTATTTGGCATGTGACAAATAACATTTGATGAGGCTATGTTCTAGACTCCACCGAGATACAATCCATTTCCAGAAGTCCAAACAAACAATTAGCGAAACAAAATGCTTCAAAAAAGTTCACAGGGACTACTGCTGGAATTACATTAACTGTGCTAAAAAAGTTAAATTCCACAAGGAACTTCAACAGTGTTATAAAGTGTTCTAGGTTTCTTTTCACAGACACTCGTAGACAGTACAAATTGTTCCAGATATTCACCGGAGACTCAATAAAAAAGGAGAGAGAGCGATAGAGAGAGAGGTTTGAGACCGCTCACTGCTGAGAGGTGTCCAGCAGAGTTCAAGTGGTCATGTTGTGAGAGAGGGTTAGGACTGAGAGGCCCTCACTAAGTCCCAGAACACAGGGGGCCTCCAACACATCATTATCCTGCTGGGACTCCAAACAGGGACATTTTGTGACCAGAACAAGCGCACAGCGCGTCTACGCATTAATTAGCTAGTTTGGTCACATATGCAAATAAGCTCGTAATGGGACACTGTGGGCATGTATGTATGTGTGTGAGTGAGTGAGTGAGTGAGTGAGTGAGTGAGTGAGTGAGTGAGTGAGTGAGTGAGAGTATGAGTGTGAGAGTGTGAGTGTGAGAGAGAGCAAGAAGGTGGGAACTGGGCAACCTTCTCACCCCAGCTCCGTCTCTCCCGGGGATAAAATGGGGCGAGGTAAATAAGGTAGTGAATGGGTATCCCCCCCATCAGATATAGGGGGGGTGGGGGGATAAATACCAATGGTGAAGGGGCAGGAAACTGTGGCAACAGACACCAGTGTGTTTAGAATTCTACGTATATACAACATCGCAGAGGCAACCAAACACACACACACAGAAAATGGAAGATCCATCAAGCGGACCTATAATAAATGCTGGGGGGGAGGAAGGAGTGTGAAAATGGCATGTTGCCATAATCCTCAACAAGACATCACAATGTCTTTGACAGAAAGGGAAAGGTTGGGAGGAATACCTGAATGAAATAAGACATGGATGAATGAACCAATGAGGGAATAGAGGAATTAGATAATGAAATACGGAGGCAATGAAGAAATGAATGAGAGAAAGGGGGATTAACGAGACATTTCTGGCCCAATCTAATAGACTTGGAAAGGCTGCTTACTTTCACCCAACCTCCTCAAAACCATCCCGTCTTAGTCAATGTTATGTGGATGTCCCCTGTGTGTGTGTGTGTGTATGCGAAAGACAGAGATGGTTCTGTGTGTGCGAGATGATTGTGTGTATGTTTCCATGTGTTAGTGGGTGTGTGTCACACACACTCCTAGTGTTGCTGATTTACAGTGGCCATCTCCACTGTGACCTATCCTCAACCGCTTATGGTTCTAGCAGCCCAGTCTGCTCTCCCTTACTCTTTCACTCCATCAGTCTATCCATTCCGCCTATCTGCTGTGGGCGAGTCCATCACTTTTGACATTCTTCCCCTCCCTACAGTTTTACTGTATATGAATCAGCTGTTCTGGTGTGTGTGTGTTTGTATTTGTGTATGTGTATATGTGCTCCATCTCTTATAAACCTCCTTTCCAGTGCTTCACCATGTCATAGCAGGCTACCATAGGGAACCAGATTTAAACAGGCCCAAATGTCAGGCAGCCAGGAGTGTTGGAAAAAGCATAACCATTAGTGTTGAGAATGTGAGAATTAACCATTCAGAATCCCCCTGGCTTCATTTTAATTAAACATCTCTTAACGCGCACACACTTTACCAATGGAATGGCTGACATGATGTCTGTTTATGTCCCGAAGATGCCCTGGGCCCAGGTCTCAAACCCACAACCCTCTGGTCTCTCCGTTGCCCAGCTCAAAATAGACTGATTATAGGTTTGAGGTGAATGCCAACCTAGGCCTGGACGTCAATGATTCTACCTCAACTGGGAGTTGTCGGGGCATAGGGGTTCTACACTGGCTGTCTGAAGCTACAGTGCAGTAGAAAAACTGCACACTGAGTGAGAACAGTGACAGCACATTCAGTAAGAGAACACAGCTCTCAGTGGGCTGTTGTTACATAATGTATAGACTAGAGCAAAACTATGGCTCTGGACCAGAGCCTTACTCCTTAGTACAGGGGCCCACAGAGACAGAGGAGTAGGGGCTAATGAGTGAAAATGAGAAGGAGAGAGAGCCAGAGCACTAGTTCAGACTGGTCTCCCTGTTGAGGACCTTGCACCTAGAATAACACAGAGGGAAAGACAGGAAAAGAGGGAGAGGGGGGAAAAGGAGAGGAGGGAGAGCTCTCTATGAGGGCCAGATAGGGTTTTAGGAACGTGACGCTCTGAATGTACTGGGGTTTCAATGAGAGACATCGCCGTAGCCACCAGTCGGAGAGGTTAGGCGGGGGGGGGGGCGGAGTCTAAGAGTGGAGTGGAGTCTAAGGGGGCATCAACACCGTTTACACAGTTCCAAATGATGATGATGATATATATATATATATATATATATATATATATATATATATATATATATATATATATATATATATATATATATATATGATGATATATATATATATCATCATCATATCTATCTATCTATCTATATATATTATATATATAATATATATATATATATATATATTATATATAGATATCTATATATATCTATTCTCCGTAAGAGAAAAGGTGTGCAACCCAAATGACACCCTGTTTCGTACATAGTGCACTACTTTTGACCGAAGCCCAGAGCCCTGGTCAAAAGTAGTGCACTATATGGAACAGGGTGCAATTTGGAACGTAGATGAGACATCCATCCCAATCCTCTGTCCCTCCACCAAGTGCACTGCACGCAAATGTCTTTATGGAGGTGAGGCACAGAGATTAAAATAACAAACACATAGAATAGGGAAAACACTGCGCTCACAATCAAAGCCTCAGCCATTAATCACACTCACATGTTAAGGAGCGGGGCAAAACTCCAGTTCTCTGTTTGATATCATACAGAATAATATAAATACTGTCGTGAAATATTCTCTACTATTTTGGAGAAGTTATTGGCATTGGTGAATATAGTTGGGTAGAGTACAACAGTATACAATTGAGCCGAGTACAGTAGAGAAGTCAAGTAGAGCAGAGTATAACAGAACAAAGTAAAAGTGTCATTATCGTACCTTGTATCGCATCTTGTTGCAGGAGTGGATGTAGAAGCCCAGGTAGTAGAAGCACAGCTTGGGGGACTGTTTCTGCAGCTGCCTGGTGAAGGCAACCTCCCTGGAGAAAAGAGATAGAGGATTTAGTCACAGACAGACAATATAATAAAGTACACTATTTATACAAAAGCATGTGACACCCCTTCAATTTAGTGCATTTTGGTTATTTCAGCCACACCCACACAGCCATGTAATCTCCACAGACAAACATTGGCAGTTGAGCAGCCTTACTAAAGAGCTCAGTGACTTTCAACCTGGCACAGTCATAGGATGCCACCTTTCCAACAAGTCAGTTCGTCAAATTTCTGGCCTGCTAGAGCTGCCCCAGTCAACTGTAGGGGCTGTTATAATGTGAAGTGGGAACGTCTAGGAGAAACAACGGCTTAGCCATGAAGTGGTAGGCCACACAAGCTCACAGAACGGCACCGGCGAGTGCTGAAGCACGTAAAAATGGTCTGTACTAGGTTGCAACACTCACTCCTGAGTTCCAAACTGCGACGAAGCAAGGTCAGCACAAGAACTGCTAGTCGGGAGCTTAATGAAATGGGTTACCATGTCCGAGCAGCGCATGGCTAAGATCACCATGCGCAATGCCAAGTGTCAGCTGGAGTGGTGTAAAGCTCGCCGCCATTGGACTCTGGAGCAGTGGAAACGCTTTATTTGGAGTGATGAATCACGCTTCACCATCTGGTATTCCAAAGGGCAAATCTGGGTTTGGCCAGGAGAACGCTACCTGCTTGAATGCATAGTGCCAACTAAAGTTTAGTGGAGGTGGAATAATGGTCTGGGCTGTTTTCATGGGTCAGGCTAGGCCCCTTGGTTTCAGTGAAGGGAAATCTTAACGCTACAGCATACAAATTACATTCTAGACAATTCTGTGCTTCCAATTTTGTGCCAACAGTTTGGTGGAAGGACCCTTTTCCTGTTTCAGCATGACAATGCCCCAGTGTACAAAGCGAAGTCCATACAGAAATGGTTTGTCGAGATCGGCGTGGAAAGACTTGACTGGCCTGCACAAAGCCCTGACCTCAACCCCATCAAACATCTTTGGGATGAATTCGAACACTGACTGTGAGCCAGGCCTAATTACTGTTATAGCAGCAAAGAGGGGACCAACTCCAAATGAACGCTCATAATTTTTGAATAAGGCGTTCGACAAGCAGGTGTCCACATACACTACATGACCAAAAGTATCTATTTTGTCCTATTTAATTCTGTGAGTTTAGTCCAGGCAGTAATGCAGATAGAGTATAATAGTTTTCTATTGTGATAGTAGTTTTCTGCCTGTCTATTTCTCACAAACATCTACAATGAAGTAGTATCAATTGGATTTAATTCTGAGTTTAGTACAGGTAGTCAGAATGCACAGGGCCCTTGAGGGTCTGTGGAGTGGCATGACAGATCCCTGAGCAGGTTGCTGGTTCAAGACCCATCTTATAGTATGAACTCTTCAGCAAAGTCCTTTACCCATATAATAATGATATAGAACACTATAATAATTAAATGTGTATTGTTTGACCTAAAAGGTTTTAATAAACAGCTGTACTACACAGAACATGTGTAATATTGTATAAATGTTTTAGAAATCTGCTGCAAAGAGTAATTTTTGCCAATCACTTATCATAGTATAATCAGAACATACTATAATCACATAGGCCCTATAATCATATCTAACTATTTCAGAGTAGTAAACCAGCTGTCATTTATAAAACAAGGAAGTAAACATCTAGATGCCAAATGGCACAGTATTTGCTATATATAGTACACTATGTACTGTAGGGAATATAGTGCCATTTAGGAAGCAACCAACAACTAACTTATAGTACGCAGTTCGTTTCCCCAGTGTTCACATTACATTCAATAAAAACATTGAAATATTGAGAGGAGAGGTAGACAATAAGGCTAATAAGGCTAATAAGTGCATAAAATAAAGGCTTAATCCCAATACCCACCCTTACAGCTTATGTAAGCAGTAAATTGCCACATGCCACTACCAGAGTGGCTCACTTGTGGGTATGCTGGCAGCATATGTAACCAATTTCAGGAAACTAGGCGTATGTCGCGGGTCACTACTTCACAGGAGAGCCAATTTGAATGAAATAATTTTTTTAAATCAAAATGCTTTTTTATATTTTTTTTATACATGTGAACTTTCATGTGTCTTAATAACAAAACTTGTATGCCATCTGTAAATACAAAAACAATTGTTAAATTGAATGTGAACTGCTCTGAATTTACGAATGGACAATCTGACAGCACAGTTGCAGTCAACAACGCTCTGGATAACATAACAGCCTAACCAGTGAGCTGCTCTCGCTCAGATGTGTCTGGAAGTAGCTAGCAAGTTAGCTTTGGCGCTTGACTGCGGTTAGTACATTCGGATTAACCCTTAAAGAGATGGGTGGGGCTAAGGCTTAAGAGGGTGTGAACAATGCTGAATGGGTGTATACAAAGAAGGGCTCTGCAATAGTAGTACCAAAACATTCAAGGCCATTTTCTCAAAAGTGAGTTTACAAGTTTACTTTCAAAGCAAAATTATTTTCCTAATGTTCCTCAAATGCAGTGTATGGTATACCATTTTGTAGCTCTGAGTCTCTACTTTTATCCAACGTAAAAAACACAATTTCTAATTTTGCTACATAAGACCGATTTGAGCCGGTCAGTCACATATAGCAGCAAGTTAGATTGTGTATAAGGAATTCAGCACAGCAGGTTTTGCACAGCACAGCTCTGGTTATTAAATGGGTTAATAGTTTAATCCATTCACAATTTCACAAATTTATTCACAGGTAAATAGTAATATGCTCTCAACCTCTCTGGTGACGAACTTTGCTGCCCTGTTTCCAATCGTCCACATGGCTGGGAGAACTTATTCAAGTAAGTAAATATATTTTGAAAATGTTTTTTAAAAAGTAAGAATATGAGCAAACTAGATAACGTACAGGCTAAATCAAATGAGCTGCTGACGTAGCTAGCTAGCTATCTAGCCAACTTTACATACATCCCCAGCTATCTAAGTTCATATTAGCTAGCTATATTGATGTATTCATCAATGTAAAAAACAAACTCCAAATGCATTTGTAGTTAGCTAGCTAAGACCCAAAGAAGAGGGTGAAAGGATGGCAACCCCACTGTCAAAGTGAGAGAGTAGGCTATTCTGTAGAGGGTAGGTACTTTTGTGTAGCTCAAGTCCCTAGAAGTGAGCACAGAGATAATAGTAACATAACATTAAAATATTTGAGTATAATTGAGCCTTTTTCTTGTGATATTTTTCTTGTCCTCAGATACAGAGAGCTGTGAAAGCCTGTCTGCAAATGAAGAGGTCACAATGAAGAGCAGTGATTCTCAGTTCTGGGGACTCAAAGGGGTGCCCATTTTTGTTTTTGCCTTAGAACTACACAGCTGATTCAAATGATCAACTCATTGTCAAGATTCAAGTGGTATTTATGTATTCATTTGTGATGCTATCCTTAATATGATCTTGTTGTTGTCACATGCTAAACATGCAAGTGTGCACATGCAGCTATGGTGCATTCGGAAAGTATTCAGACCCCTTGATTTATTCCACATTGTGTTACGTTACAGCCTTACTACAAATTTGATTAAATAATCTTTCTTCATCAATCTAAACACAATACCACATAATGGACAAGGCAAAAACAGGATTAGACATTGTTGCTAAATATTCAAAATATAAAGAGAAAAACCTTATTTACTTCCAGTTGAAGTCAGAACTTTATATACACTTAGGTTGGAGTCATTATAATTCATATTTCAACCGCTCCACAAATTTCTTGTTAACAAACTATAGTTTTGGCAAGTCCGTTAGGACATATACTTTGTGAATGACAAGCAATTTTTCCAACAATTGTTTACAGACAGATTATTTAACTTATAATTCAATGTATCACAATTCCAGTGGGTAAGAATTTTACATAAACTAAGTTGACTGTGCCTTTAAACAGCTTGGAAAATGATGTCATGGCTTTAGAAGCTTCTGATAGGCTAATTGAGTCAATTGGAGATGTACCTGTGGATGTATTTCAAGGCCTACCTTCAAACTCAGTGCCTCTTTGCTTGACATCATGGCAGAAAAAATCTAAAGATATCAGCCAAGGCCTCAGAAAAACATTGTAGACCTCCACAAGTCTGGTTCATCATTAGGAGCAATTTCCAAATGCCTGAAGGTACCACATTAATCTGTACAAACAAGAGTACGCAAGTATAAACACCATGGGACCATGCAGCCATCATACCGCACAGGAAGGAGACGCATTCTGTCTCCTAGAAATGAACGTACTTTGGTGCGAAAAGTGCAAATCAATCCCAGAACAACAGCAAAGGACCTTGAAGATAATGGAGGAAACAGGTACAAAAGTATCTATATCCACAGTAAATCGAGTCCTATATCGACATAACCTGAAAGGTCACTCAGCAAGAAAGAAGCCACTGCTCCAAAACGGCCATAAAAAAAAACAGACTACGGATTGCAACTGCACAAGGGGACACAGATCGTACTTTTGAGAGAAATGTCCTCTGGTCTGATGAAACAAAAATAGAACTGTTTGGAAATAATGACCATCGTTGTATGTTTGGAGGAAAAAGGGGGAGGCTTGCAAGCCGAAGAACACCATCCCAACCGTGAAGCATGGGGGTGGCAGCATCATGTTGTCGGGGTGCTTTGATGAAGGAGGGACTGGTGTACTTCACAAAATAGATGGCATCACGAGGCAGGAAAAATATCTGGACATATTGAAGCAACATCTATATTGATTGGACATTATTTGGAAAGGAACACGCCGGTCTATATAAGGTCCCACAGTTGACAAACATCAAGCTATGAGGTCAAAGAATTGTCCGTAGAGCTCCAAAACAGCATTGTATTGAGGCACAGATCTGAGGAAGGGTACCAAAAAATGTTTGCAGCATTGAAAGTCTCCAATCCTTCTTAAATGGAAGTTTGGAACCACCAAGACTCTTCCTAGGGCTGAACGCCAGGCCAAACTGAGCAATCGGGAGAGATTGGCCTTGGTCAGGGAGGTGACCAAGAACCCGATGGTCACTGACAGAGCTCCAGAGTTCCTCTGTGGCTATGGGAGAACCATCCAGGCCGGCCCATCAGGAAGTCCAGGATCCAGCTGCAGAGGAAGATATTCAGAACCCTGAGTCCTAAGCTTGGTGACAAGCATGAAGGGGACAATGGTGTTGAACGTTGCGCTGTAGTCAATGAACAGCATTCTTACATAGGTATTCATCTTATCTAGATTGGTGCAGTGCGGAAAGCAATTGAGATTGTGTCATCTATGGATCTGTTGGGGCGGTATGCAAATTGGAGTGGGTCAAGGGTGGCGGAGTTAGTGTGCCATAACCAGTCTCTCAAAGCACTTCATGATTACATAAGTGAGTGCTACAGGGTGGTAATCATTCTGGCATGTATGCCATTGCCCCATAGAGCTGCAATCTGACTATGTTGCCTTACAGAAAGCCCTGGTTAGTTAAAAAATGAATATGGGCAAGATTAAATACATATTGCTCTCTAATTCTCAAAAAACTCAAATCTGATAGACTACATATTTATTAATTGGATGGTTCTCCCATCGATAGGTTTCCTGCCTGTAAACATCTGGGCATATAGATTGACAAAGTTTGAATGTTTAAAAAAAACATACGAATGAGCTGGTTAAAACGCTAAGCTTTAACGTGGGCTTATTTTTTATTTTTTTAAGATCCTGCCTCTCCCTAAATAGCAGGAAGGATATTGTACAGCACACATTTTCCTGCCAGTTTTTGACAATGGGGACACCATTTACCAAATTGCACCAGCCACTACTCTTAAACTTTTGGATGCCGTCTAACTTAGCGCCATCTTTGTTTACAAAGCAATACTACACAAGCTTCCAACGTCCCTATTGCACTCCACACTGCCGTTTCCTACCTGGCCAAAAGGAACACTCATGTGAGAATGCTATTCATTGACTACAGCTCAGTGTTCAACACCATAGTACCCTCAAAGCGCATCATTAAGCTAAGGATCCTGGGACTAAACACCTCCCTCTGCAAATGGATCCTGGACTTCCTGACGGGCCACCCTCAGGTGGTGAGGGTAGGTAGCAACACATCTGCCACGCTGATCCTCAACACTGGAGCTCTCCAGGGGTGTGTGCTCAGTCCCCTCCTGTACTCCCTGTTCACCCACGACTGCATGGCCAGGCATGACTCCAACACCATCATTAAGTTTGCAGACAACACAAGCCTGATCACCGACACCGACGAGACAGCCTATAGAGAGGTCAGAGACCTGGCCGGGTGGTGCCAGAATAACAACCAACGTAACCAAGACTAAGGAGATGATTGTTGACTATAGAAAAAGGAGGACCGAGCACGCCCCCATTCACATCGACGGGGCTGTAGTGGGGCAGGTTGAGAGCTTCAAGTTCCTTGGTGTCCACATCATCAACAAACTAGAATGGTCCAAACACACCAAGACAGTCGTGAAGAGGGCACGACAAAGCCTATTCCCAATCAGGAAACTAAAAAGATTTGGCATGGGTCCTGAGATCCTCAAAAGGTTCTACAGCTGCAACATTGGTTGCATCACTGCCTGGTATGGCAATAGCTCAGCCTCTGACCGCAAGGCACTACAGTGGGTAGTGCGCATGGCCCAGTACATCACTAGGGCTAAGCTGCCTGCCATCCAGGACCACTACACCAGGCGGTGTCAGAGGAAGGCCCTAAAAATTGTCAAAGACCCCAGTCAGACTGTTCTCTGTACTACGGAATGGCCAGCGGTACCGGAGTGCCAAGTCTAGGACAAAAAGGCTTCTCAACAGTTTTTACCCCCAAGCCATAAGACTTGGCTACCCGGACTATTTGCCCAACCCCTCCTTTTACGCTGCTGCTACTCTGTTTATCATATATGCATAGTCACTTTAACTATACATTCATGTACATACTACCTCAATTGGGCCGACCAACCAGTGCTCCCACACATTGGCTAACCGGCCTATCTGCATTGTGTCCCACCCACCAACCCCTCTTTTACGCTACTGCTACTCTCAGTTCATCATATCTACATTTACATACTACCTCAATCTGCCTGACTAACCGGTGTCTGTATGAAGCCTCGCTACTTTTATAGCCTCGCTACTGTATATAGCCTATAGTCTTTTTACTGTTACTTTATTTCTTTACCTACCTATTGTTCAACTAATACCTTTTTTCCACTATTGGTTAGAGCCTGTAAGTAAGCATTTCACTAAGGTCTACACCGGTTGTATTCAGTGCACGTGACAAATAAACTTTGATTTGATTTGTTGCTAAAGTATAAAAGAATGAGCTACCAAACCCAGTTGCAGGGTAAATCCTTTTTTTGTTTTAGTGAACACCCTATTGTTGGAATAACGTGCAAAATTCCTTGATTCACTGGTGCCGGTAGGTCAGTTTAGGACTCTGGTATTAAATAATTGAGTATGCAGTATTGAAATTGTTCCTTGTTTTATTTGGAATGTTAACAATTGTGAATGAGAACTTGGTATCAATGGGGTTAAAAAAATATTTTTTATTTATTTATTTAAATGAGGTACTTTCTTGGCCCACATGGATAATTTCTCTTAATAAGCTTAAACTTGATTCAATTTGTCTATAGATTATTGGTATTGTTTGTTCTCTCTCATTATTAGTCACCTGGCTACTTTAAGTTTAAGGCTATTCATAATAACCTTTTGAAATTGAACTCGGTTACATTCATTGTTTGATCGGGAGAAAACCATGCATAAAATGATGCAGTCATGCCTTCAGTCATAATCATAACGGCCTATCGAATGGAGAGAGCAGAAAATATAGACTACATAAAAAATGAATAGCCTAAAGCCCATGCAGCCGACAGAAACAGAGAAAGAAACAATATTTTCTGACTGGACATTTTGTGCTGCTTTGGTGGAATTCTCCACTATCTGGCCTATATTCCTCTCGAGTTCTGCATCACACACAGCATGTATTGAAATAGGCTTTAGCAAATAGGAATAGGCAAGTGATTTGGAATGTCACTTGTGCTGCCCTGCGAGAGACTGTCACATCACGATGTCGTCACCATCGACGATGGCTGTCAATCATCGTTGATAGGCGATGCTATCGTAATATCGCCCACCCCTAACGCACACACAAAACTACTCCAATGCTGGACACCAGCTGCCTTTTGGATAACAGTGCCTCAGGCGCAATGTCCAGTCCTCCAATCCCTCTTTATCCCCCTCTCCTTGGGGCCCCTCTTAAGAACATCTCAACATCTCCCTCTCCTGTTCTTAGCACAGAATCACACCTACACACACTCCCTATGGAACACCAAGTCTCCCTCTAGCTCGCTCACTCACTCTTACACAACACACCCTCCCCCTCACACACACGCTTCAGAAGGTGTATGGCAGAAAATGTGTATATCTGACAGAGGAAGTCAAACCAAATCAAACCTAATCAAATAACCTCGTCTGGGCTTTATCTACACAGGGAGTACTGTTACTCTTGGAGACAGACTCTTGCAATAATAATATAAGAAATGCAGACCAGGGTCTGTTCAGGCTTGTGTGTGTGTGAGCGTAAAATGTACAAACTGCACGTTCTCTACTAGTCACACACACACAATCTGTAGTCTCTCACATGCATGCATACACATGGCCAACTCTGTAAATCACCCAGTCCTTCAACATCTGTGCAGAAATACTTAAACGCTTTCTCACATTATTGGGTTACACTTTACAGGAAGCGTCAGATGTGTGTGTATGTGCGCGCTACGTGTGTGTGTGATCTCTTATTTCATACCAGCAGACAGTGCTGTCGTCAGCCGCACCACAAACACCCCACTGCCTCATCCAATACTGACAGATGAGAGCAGTATTTACCTACCCAGTCCTTAGGTATTACCTATACTGTACCTCTACTGCCCACAGAGGTGGGGAGGGCGAGCGTGTGGTGGGAAAATCAAGAGAGATTGAGAGAAACAGAGAGAGAGTGTAAAGGTTAATTAGGGAAGAAGAACCTGAAAGAAGAGAGAAAAAATAAAGAGAAATGAGAGAAGAGAGAGATGGGGATGAGGGAGGTAAAGAAAAACATAGGAGCGAAAGAGAGAACAAAAAGTGAAAAGATTGTGTTTTCTGAAAGTAAAAGAGGCCAGCCAAATAGAAAAAGTAACCAGCCAGGGAGTTTCCAGGCTGTGGAGGATTTTTTTCTTCTTTTTTCTTCAGAACAAGCTCTATATTGTGGCATTTGGAACATTCTAAAGACCTTGCTTCCATCTGAAATGCACAGCTAAATTATTGAATACTTCATTTTTTATATGACTTCACCAGATTGGTAAAATTACTTATCGAGTAGAAAGACATGACACAATTAAAATGACTTAAAATGTATGAATTGAGTGTGTTAGCTGTTTTGGATATCGTCTAGGCCAGGGTACCCCAACTGGCGACCCGCGGGCTTGGTGTTAAAAAAAAAAATCATTCTTTGGCAGAAGACTAAAATCAACAGGAAATCTGCTCCAGGTGATTGTAGTTTAAGAAATCTGTTTACAACTATTCACACGCATAAGAGACACATGATTGTACATAAATATGAGGAAGATTTGAAATTATGTTTTAGTCAAACATATTTGCAAGGGATTTTTGCAGTCTACAAATTATTTGTAATTATGTTCCAGCCCACGAACATCCGCTACAACAAATTGAATTCAAAGAGGTCCAGTGACTAACATTTTCTCCCCCCAAAAGGTCCAAACCATTAAAATGTCTAACGTGCGCTATGATTTGGGGACATATGTAGTTCTTGTATATGTATAGCTAATAAACAAAGTACTACATTTCAACAATATTTATTGCACATTTTCAATGCAGCCACATTACATATGAGGCTAAATAAATATGCATCCTAATCATAAATAAAAGTAGGCCAATTACAAATGTTCTCATTTCAAGCAAAACTGCATCTTAAAAAAAAGAACAAGTGCCTGTTTCTGAAAAAAGTGCTTTGATTTTTGAACAAATAAGAAACGACAGATTTAATATTTATCTGTCCTACTCTCTCCCACTTCACTTCTCCATCTCTCTTCTTTAGCGAGAGAAGTTGTCTTTTTCTTGCCCAGCCACTAATTTGAACCTTGGCTGGAATGGAGTCCGTGCCATTCTCATACACATATGTAGGTGCTCATTGTTGAGTCTAGAACAGTACTTATTTTTAATGATGTTCTTAGTGGAGAAAGAAGATTCACCGTATGTGGAGCCACGCATGGTCAAGGTGTGTATAGTGCTACTTTGGTTAGACCAGGGAAAACCGTCTCAGACACAGCCTGCAGCCAGAAAGCGTCATGATCAGTTAGTTGAAAGTGCTCTCTTGGTGCAACATTTGCTCGCAGATCAATCAGTTCCATCTGTAGAGATCCACCATGTGCCCACTTGAAGGTCTGTGTCATCTCCTTTTGAAAATCCTCTGACATCTGTGATGAGGAACGGATTCTCAATTAGAAGGAGCTGCTGTCCAAGCCTGAAGCTGTCAAATCGATTTCTGAAGTTTCCAATCAGCTTATCTATGAAGTACACATGAGGAGAAACATCTCTCTCACCCTGAATCTGTTCCTGCACTTTCGGAAGTGTGCACAGTTTCCTTGAAGATATTCCATGAAAATGTCCAGTTTCCTCTGGAAGGAGCGGATAGATGTCATCAAATCACAAACTGAATTACCCTGTTATTTCACGTTGAGATCGTTAAGGTGTGATGTCTACCAAAAAAGCAACAAATCCATTTTGCCTTCTGACTCTTGAGCTGTACTAGGAAAGCTGTTATTTCCTTTCGAATGGACCAAAAGCGTTCCAACACCCTGCCTTTAGTGAGCCATCTTACATTGTTGTGCAGCAATAGGTCATTTGATTTTTGCCTCAACTTCTTTCAGGAATTCTGTCAGCAGGCAATGTTGATGAGATGAGGATGCCCTGAGGAAGTTGATAAGTTTCATCATTATATTCACACTTCAGCATACTCTTCTGACAGATTGGCGCACAGGACAGACTGATGAATGATGCAGTGGTAAGCTGTGAGATCAAGGTTGTCCTGCCACAGCTCCGCTCTCTCTAGAGACCACTTGTTTTAGATCTATCCCCTCTCTCAGCATCTCCTCTATGGCCATGTATATGTCCTTTCCTCTTGCATGTGTCTCGAAGTGGTGTTACACCTGACAGGTCTTCACAGAATTCCTTCTCTGTGTGGTCAAATCTAACATACACCAGAAGCTGGGCATTATCACTCACATCAGTAGACAGTAGATTCACCGATCATACTGGGCTTTGAGTTTGTATATTTTGCGTGACCTCACCTCAGACTGCTGTGGATATGTTTGCTCAAAAGATGTGTGCTTTGTTTCGTAGTGGCGCTCTTCATGTTGGCACTTTTTATTAGAGCCACGGTCTCTGAACATATCAGGCAGAGTGGTTTGACACTCACTGCGGGAAGGATAAAGGCATATTTGTCTGTCCACTCCTCTTTGAAAGCTTGATTTTCTGTATCAACTTTCCTGACTTTTGCACACACCACTCTATAATTTCTCCTCTCGCTCCGGCTTTGCTTCTCTCGCTGTCTCTCTCTGACATCAGTCTCCTAACATGCATTGTAAACATTTGCTTTGATTGGCTGAGTTTCGTGAAGTGATTTAAATAACGCATGTGATTGGACAACACACAGTAGTATGGAATGCTGTCTGGGACCTTCCCAGCTGTGCTGAGCCAGTACAGTATGTGTACATTGAAAAAAAAATCATCATTATTTAACTTTAAAATTATTTATGAGAAATGTGTCGAGGCCCGATAGGACCTTCACTCGGTCCGGACCTGGACACGAGGTCCGCCAATTGTGCACCTCTGCACTACAACAACAACAAAAAGCGGCCCGTAGCTGAATCTAGTTGATGATCCCTGGTCTAGTGCTATAAGATCAGGACTAATTTCTAAGTAAGATAACCTTTAACATTTAAGTCATATTTACAGTTTTACTGCAAGATACGAATTTCTAGAATGATGTTTGTTCTTCAAATTATGTATTTTATTGGCTATGCTACTGTGGACACTTTAGGGTAAGGAAACCAATGTGGAACTTGGGTGAACTATCCATTTAACAGTTTGGCCTGTCAGTCAATAACTGTGGGTGAGATGGTCAGGGGAGGGGGCAGGATGTTTGGTAAAAAGTTGGTAGGGTTTCAGACCTCTCAATCATTCATTGTGGGTGGGACTTTGAGGGAAGGCGGTAGATGAGTAATTTAGTCAGAAAAACTAGTCTACTCTTTGAATTTCATTGTGGCAAGACAAACTAAGAAAAAAGTTGTTTTCTGTCAAGTAAACCTGGATTTCCTGTAAACAATATAGAATTGCGGGAATATGAATTGCGGGAACAACCATACCCCGTTCAAAGGCACTTAAATGGTTTGTCTTGTCCATTCACCCACGGAATGGAACAAATACACAATCCATGTCTCAATTGTCTCAAGGCTAAAAAAAAACTTCTTTAACCTGTCTCCTCTTCATCTACACTGATTGAAGTGACATTACCAGGTGACATCAATAAGGGATCATAGCTTTCACCTGGTCAGTCGAGGTCATAGAAATAGCAGGTATTCCTTATGTTTTGTACATTCAGTGAAACGTTGTATAATTTATGAAAGCAAAGGGATATAAGAGATTGACATAGTCAGTTGGACACCTTTTACACAAGTGGTTCGGTCGTCAATCAAAAACATGAAATAGCCTATGAACCCAGACTCCGTAGCTAGCTATAAAAGGTCTTCAAAGAAAATACATGTGCCACAAAACCATAATTAAGTGGACTTCAACTCATCGTTACCACTTACATTACATGTGACGTGTTAATTCACTCACAGAAAACGATGAAGAAGCATCATGTTCTCCCTACTCTGAAAATACATTTTACTGCAGCCAACCACAGCGCACAAAAACAACACAGGTACCAAGAGGCGGGACAGAGAGCAGTGTTACCCTCTCGCCGCTCGCTTTGTGACTGACAGGAACCTGTCCTATCAATAGAAGATTCATATCGTTCATTCTAGCGGGACAAGGATATACAGACTTTTCTCACTAGCGAATTGAAACTTTTAAATGAAAAGAAGCCTAGTTATTTTTCCAGTTCATACATTTTATTGAACTCTGGAAAGAGTGAGAGAAAGAGAGCAGAGCGAGAGAGTGCAAGTCTATAACAGAGAAACAAAGACAAGGAGAGGAGACACAAATCAGGCAGAAAGAAAAGAAAAAGAAAGGAGCAATGGAAACACTGCCAAATGCGAGACTCGATCCTTAGCCCCTTCAGTCCTACTGACCTGAGTGCAGAGTAGGAGCCCAGTGACAGAGAGGCGAAGTCGGGGTGGTAGTACAGGTAGACCGAGGACACGCAGGTGGGCAGGATGTCCACTACTCCCACTGCCACGATGCGGCCATCCAGCCAGTACTGTTGGTGGAAGGAACCGTAGCCCGCCGCTGGTCCATCCGGAGGCGTCTCCATCTGAGAGAGAGAGAGATGTTATAGATCACAATAGTACAAACTCAAATACAAACTGGAAAAATGGAATTGACCTAGTGACTGAATCATATGAATTCCCGGTTTGTTTAGTGCTTTGGCATTAGCAGGTTTCACACACACACACATTTATCTTTTCATTAGAGCCCAGGCCCCACACGTGTAGTTTACAGAAAGCATTTGTTGCTTTGAAACTGAAATTGGTACTTAATGCAGGTAAAACTAAGTACATGTTACTTTCCAAAACACTTAAAAATATACCTGATGATTTACGCATATGTACATTGGATGTTGCCCACATTTATCATGTCCCTGCTTATAAATATCAGGGTATCTGGATTGATGGAAAAAGCTCTTTCAAAAAGCATACTGATGAGTTAGTTAAGAGGGTAAGAATAAAAATGGGCTTCCTAAAAACAGGAATGCCTTTCGTTAAATAGCAGAAAACAAATAATTTAGTCGACATTCATTCCGGCTTTAGACTATGGCGATATAGTCTATATGAATGCAGATGCCACTCCATTTAAACCATTGGACGATAGGTTCATTACACATCAATGCATTCTGTATCAGAAAGTAGGCAGGTCCTCTCAAATCTCGTAGATCAATACACTGCTCTCTTTTTGTTTATAAGGCCTTCTTGTGCAAACGTCTAGGGCATTTCAGACAGCTGTTAGGGGACCTTTTCACTCAAGGAGAATGTTTTTTTTATGATTGATTGTGTTTTGATTTGTGTATATTGTCTATATGAATGTGAAGTTTGATGTGTATATCGTATTTTGCTGTGTATTGTTTCATACAGGGCTCAGCTTTGACTCCATGTCAAAAGAAAGGTTCAATTAAATAAATAAATGCACAGGAGTGTACAGTAGCCCACACTCAGCCCGCTAATAGCTCCCAAATGTGGAGGGGGATCAGGCTGGGGGGTGTAGGTAGAGCTGTGTGTGCTAGCCACCGAAACACATGGGAGACTTCTTTTAATAAAAGACCCTGTATGAAATCCATCTCGCCGGGCAGGGTGTGGAATGTGGCCAAGCTTACTCTTGGATGTGTGTGTGCAATACAACTCCTGTTTAGTACCCAACAGATTGCATGCTGGGTTTTTCAAATCAACTGGCTTAACGGCTTTAGATCACACATACTTTAGACAGCTAGTGGGGCTAGGGGGCATATTAAGCCTGAGGTGGACTGGTGTATGTGCATGTGTGAAAGAACGGTTGAAACAGGATCCTTCCCCACGGCCCATCTGGGCCCGGGGCAGACGCCGCTTGTTATCACAACACAGAGAGAGCTGCCGTTGTTAATCCAACAGTGTGAAAACCCCCAGAATGCTGCTTGGCCACTGACCAGCAACAACCACCTTGACACAATTAAACCTGTCTAAATATGAACCCCCCCCTCCACCCAATACCTATAATTGGACCTCCAGGACCCCTGCAAACCCACAGCTATCTTTCCCAGAAGACCTCCACCGGTCCTGGGCTCCACATTCCTCTTGTACCCCCTTGGCAAATTTGCTCCAGCGCCGGGCTGCTGTGATACCAAACACTAGCTGATTACCTGAGCGACACAACAGAGCATTGGAGACGGGGACAGGGGTATCCGTTCACTATGTGGGCTAGGGGGTGACGTGTTTGCGTGTAGTGAGCAGACTAGAGGAGAGAAGACTAGAGGAGGACTAGCACGGGGCAGACTTTCAGCAGTTGGAAGTGAGTGATAGGGAGGCCGGGGGTAAAATGGAGTGTTAAGCTGGGAGAGTGGAGGTGGAATTGGCCGGGGGTCTGGTTGGTGGCTGTATTAGCTACACTACCAGTCAAAAGTTTTAGAACGACTCCTCATTCAAGGGTTTTTCTTTATGTTTTCTATTTTCTACATTGCAGAATATGCCTGGATGACAGCTTTGCACACTCTTGGCATTTTCTCAACCAGCTTCATGAGGTAGTCACCTGGAATTTGTGGAATTTACTTCCTTAATGCGTTTGAGCCATTCAGTTGTGTTGTGACAAGGTGGGGGTGGTATACAGAAGATAGCCCTGTTTGGTAAAAGACCAAGTCCATATTATGGCAAGAACAGCTCAAATAAGCAAAGAGAAACGACAGTCCATCATTACTTTAAGAAATGAAGGTCAGTCAATACGGAACATTTCAAGAACTTTGAAAGTTTCTTCAAGTGCGGTCGCAAATACCATGGGTGAACAGATGATCTCCCCGCATGTGTATTTCCCACCGTGAAGCATGGAGGAGAAGGTGTTATAGTGTGGGGGTGCTTTGCTGGCGACACTATCTGTGATTTATTTAGAATTCAAGGCACACATCACCAGCATTGCTACCACAGCATTCTGCAGCGATACACCATCTATTCTGGGTATTGGCTTAGTGGGACTATCATATGTCTTTTAACAGGACACTGATCCAACACACCGAGGCTGTGTAAGGGCTATTTTACCAAAAAGGAGAGTGATGGCGTGCAGCATCATATGACTTGGCCTCCACAATCCCCCGACCTCAACCCAAATTGAGATGGTTTGGGATGAGGCGGACCGCAGAGTTAAGGAAAAGCAGCTAACAAGTGCTCAGCATATGTGCGAACTCCTTCAAGACTGTTGGAAAAGCATTCCAGGTGATGCTGGTTGAGAGAATGCCAAGAGTGTGCAAAGCTGTCAAGGCAAAGAGTGGCTATTTGAAGAACGTTTGGTTACTACATGATTCCATGTGTTATTTCATAGTTTTGATGTCTTCACTATTATTCTACAATGTAGAAAATAGTACAAATTATGAAAAACCTTGAATTAGTAGGTGTTCTAAAACTTTTAAAAACACAAAACGGGTAGTATACCTCTGGGGCTCCTAGTGGGCACCACATCTGGAGGCTGGGTGGGGCCCCTGAGCTGTGGCAGTCTGTCTGGGGCTGGGGAAAATGCCCGTCAGTGGAAGGCATGCAGCCTGTAAATTTCTTGGTACAGGCTCTGGCAGCAAACACTGGAGTCTTTGTCAGAGCCTAGGTTCACTTAGAATTTAGTCAGAAGTGAGAGAGTGGGTCTCCATATGTGTGCGAGAGTGATTTTTCTTACCCCCTCTGAGCATGGCCCTGAGTGTCTGTCAGTGAATGGTTGAGTGTCTATTTACTTTCGGTGTGTGTGTGCACTCATATGCGTGTGCGTTTACGCACGGGTATGTATGTGTGCACTTGTGTGTGTGTTTATGCAGCAGACACGTGTAAGAGGTAGATCTTGTCTCACTCTAACCTGCGCGTCACCTCCCAGGTCAGCCTAATGGCTGTGTCCTTGCCACAATGACAACAACGTAAACATTCTCCACCGCTAAACAGTAAACTGCCTCTGAGGCCTCAAAAGGGGCCCAAATCCCTCTGATGGGCCCCCAAACTCCCCCTTTACTTCCCCCTTCTCCACGCTCTCCCCCTCTGGTCTAGTTTAGGGGAGTAAAAGTGCAATTTCTTAACTCAAACAAATGCACATTGCAGTATTGGAGTAGGAGCAACTGTTCCCTATGGTCAAATAAAATCTGAGATTAAAAACTTAGCTACAACTACTACCAGGTAGACTCCCCTCACAGGTATGCTTTCACTTTTCAGAATAAGAAGTCTGTGTGCGGTTTCTATAAACAACGACACTGCATAAACATTGCTATGGCAGGTTTGATTGAATTCCTGCCTGAGTGCTCCATGAGTTTTCAGAAGGCTCCGTGGCCAAAGTGGAGCAGGTTAGTGAGGGGCATTGATATTCATTAGGGTGCTGCTCATGGTCTGGTTTGGGGAAGAGAAGTGCAATCTGGGCAGACACACAGTACCAGTCCTCAGAGCTGTTTAGTTATCAGGCCTGGCACGGTAATTGTATAATCGTGTAACTGACGATTATGGATGAACACCGTCATGAAAATAAAACAAACGCCATAACCGTTTTAATAGAATAAGAAAATTATATACAGTCAAAGGTTGAGAAAAAACTATGAAATAACACATATGGAATCACATAACCCAAAAAAGTGTAAAAATAAAAAATCTAAAAAGTTTATATTTGAGAAGTAGCCACCATTTGCCTTGATAGCTTTGCACACTTGGCATTCTCTCAACCAGTTTCACCTGTATGTCTGCAAGGCCTATATCATCTGCCTACATATGTCATGGAGATACAGGTGAAGCTGGTTGAGAGATTAATCCATCCTAATGACAGAATATATATTTTTCTCCCACTGTCATAAGACACACTAGAGAACAGATTTCTTCTTGATATCTAATTTCATGGTTAATAATGTGATTGATTGCAAGATTTGGCCCATGGCCCACACAGATCATGCTACAGTAGTTACATGTTGATATAAAAACTCTGAATATCTGAGGAAGGGTAGATTTAGACTAAACACCATGCCATTACAAGATGAGATATTGAGTCAAATCAGTAGCAGATGATCTTAGATCCTTTTTTTCACAGATAGCACATTTCAAACTGCCTGCAAACAGAAATTTCAGTTGCATGAAATGTATAACAAAAAAGGCAGAATATGCACTGTTTAGGATTAGAACACATTTTAATGAGGGAGTTGAGAATACAGGCAGGCTACGAGCAACACAAAAAATGAACCCTTCTAATGTAATCCCAGCAATTAAGAAGGGTGATAAGATAGTTTCTCTTTGGATAAGGTCACCGTTTCAGCATTTTTATGAAGATTTCTATGCAGCCAGTGTTCAGCAGGCCCCATACTTTTATGCTTGTTATAGAATTACCTAGATGATCAGATAGCTAGGTAGAGGACCTAGACTGTTCTGTAACAGAAGAGGTTAGAGCCACCATTTTATCTATGAAAGTAGGGGGGTCACCTGGTCTGGATGACCTTCCTGTAGAATATTATAAAAAGTATATTGACATTATTGTACCATTTAAAAATGCCTCCCCTCCGTACACCTTTAATGAGGGTTTGATGTCGTTGATCCCTGAAAAGGATAGAGATATGACAGAACTTGGGAATGTTAGAGCAATTAGCCTCCTCGATGTGGATTGTAAGATTCTTACTAAGACCTTTGCGATACGCTTAGAGAAGGCCTACCTAATATCAAACAAGTAGGATATCATACCAAGTAGGATTTATGAAGAACAGGTCCTCTAATACTAGGCTCGGACACCGAATGTGGTTAAAACTGCCATTAAAAAAAAGCCAGACTACGGTTTGCAACTGCACATGGGGACAAAAATCTTACTTTTTGGAGAAATGTCCTCTAGTCTGATGAAACAAAAATATAACTGTTTGGCCATGATGACCATCATTATGTTTGGAGGAGAAAGGGGGAGGCTTGCAAGCCGAAGAACACCATCTAAACCGTGAAGCACGGGGGTGGAGGCATCATGTTGTCAGGGTGCTTTGCTGCAGGAGGGACTGGTGGACTTCACAAAATAGATGGCATCATGAGGTAGGAAAATTATGTGGATATATTGAAGCAACATCTCAAGACATCAGTCAGGAAGCTAACGCTTGGTCGCAAATGGGTCTTCCAAATGGACAATGACCCCAAGCATACTTCCAAAGTTGTGGCAAAATGGCTTAAGGACAACAAATGATGATGGCCACTCCAAGGTATTGTGCGCCACCAAGTGCAACAGCGCTCTCTGATTAGCAGCCGTGTCAGTTTGGCAGCTGAGCGTGTCGGAGGGAGATGCATGTGCTTCGCGGTTTACCAGATCTTTTTCTGCAGTTATCTTGAAAGTCACTCCGCAACCTAAATGCTGCAGCGCTGTCGTTCAGCAGCAGATGATGCGCTGTCAGCCAATGACTTGTCATTCCCACTCGCCGCTGTCTAAATTCTGACTGAGGTCAATCACCCTGAAACACAAATACAGCGATGAGTTTCTCTTTGTTTCATCCAAGCTTTGAGAAATAATGAGGAGCACCCACAATGTGTTTTGTGTGGGGGAGTGTTTTGTAATGAGTCACTCAAAACTAACAAATTAAAAAAGACACGTCCTGGCCAAACATTCACAGCATGATCAGGGTTGCGGTTCTCTCGCAAAATTGGGCAACTTTGAAAACGATGTTGTGGGTGAAAATGTATTGGTGGCGGGTTTTGGGCCTACTTCTAAATCGCACAGCTCCGCCCTCGTATTTCTCTTTAAAAATAATAATAATATATATTTAACTATAACCTGCTGCTGCTGACTACCAGTCAGTGAGCAGGTTGTTACTAGCAGCACACGCGCGCACATGGTGACAACCTTTTACCATTTGTAGGTAGGCTATTTATATTGGTCATTATGAAGACACCACTTTTCCGTAAAACATTAACGCCAAGAACTGATAACTGCGATAAGGCATTGGAAAAGGACTGTTGGCGCACTACAGCTCTTTAGATAAGTTTGCTCACAGGTGGTTTAAAGTAAATGGCATTCAAATGTATTTATTTTACCTTTATTTAACCAGGTAGGCAAGTTGAGAACAAGTTCTCATTTACAATTGCGACCTGGCCAAGATAAAGCAAAGCAGTTCGACAGATACAACGACACAGAGTTACACATGGAGTAAAACAAACATACAGTCAATAATACAGTATAAACAAGTCTATATACAATGTGAGCAAATGAGGTGAGAAGGGAGGTAAAGGCAAAAAAGGCCATGGTGGCAAAGTAAATACAATATAGCAAGTAAAACACTGGAATGGTAGTTTTGCAATGGAAGAATGTGCAAAGTAGAAATAAAAATAATGGGGTGCAAAGGAGCAAAATAAATAAATAAATTAAAATGAAATACAGTTGGGAAAGAGGTAGTTGTTTGGGCTAAATTATAGGTGGGCTATGCACAGGTGCAGTAATCTGTGAGCTGCTCTGACAGTTGGTGCTTAAAGCTAGTGCGTGTTTCCAGTTTCAGAGATTTTTGTAGTTCGTTCCAGTCATTGGCAGCAGAGAACTGGAAGGAGAGGCGGCCAAAGAAAGAATTGGTTTTGGGGGTGACTAGAGAGATATACCTGCTGGAGCGTGTGCTACAGGTGGGAGATGCTATGGTGACCAGCGAGCTGAGATAAGGGGGGACTTTACCTAGCAGGGTCTTGTAGATGACATGGAGCCAGTGGGTTTGGCGACGAGTATGAAGCGAGGGCCAGCCAACGAGAGCGTACAGGTCGCAATGGTGGGTAGTATATGGGGCTTTGGTGATAAAACGGATTGCACTGTGATAGACTGCATCCAATTTGTTGAGTAGGGTATTTGAGGCTATTTTGTAAATGACATCGCCAAAGTCGAGGATTGGTAGGATGGTCAGTTTTACAAGGGTATGTTTGGCAGCATGAGTGAAGGATGCTTTGTTGCGAAATAGGAAGCCAATTCTAGATATAACTTTGGATTGGAGATGTTTGATATGGGTCTGGAAGGAGAGTTTACAGTCTAACCAGACACCTAAGTATTTGTAGTTGTCCACGTATTCTAAGTCAGAGCCGTCCAGAGTAGTGATGTTGGACAGGTGGGTAGGTGCAGGTGGCGATCGGTTGAAGAGCATGCATTTAGTTTTACTTGTATTTAAGAGTAATTGGAGGCCACGGAAGGAGAGTTGTATGGCATTGAAGCTTGCCTGGAGGGTTGTTAACACAGTGTCCAAAGAAGGGCCGGAAGTATACAGAATGGTGTCGTCTGCGTAGAGGTGGATCAGGGACTCACCAGCAGCAAGAGCGACCTCATTGATGTATACAGAGAAGAGAGTCGGTCCAAGAATTGAACCCTGTGGCACCCCCATAGAGACTGCCAGAGGTCCGGACAGCAGACCCTCCGATTTGACACACTGAACTCTATCAGAGAAGTAGTTGGTGAACCAGGCGAGGCAATCATTTGAGAAACCAAGGCTGTCGAGTCTGCCGATGAGGATGTGGTGATTGACAGAGTCGAAAGCCTTGGCCAGATCAATGAATACGGCTGCACAGTAATGTTTCTTATCGATGGCGGTTAAGATATCGTTTAGGACCTTGAGCGTGGCTGAGGTGCACCCATGACCAGCTCTGAAACCAGATTGCATAGCAGAGAAGGTATGGTGAGATTCGAAATGGTCGGTAATCTGTTTGTTGACTTGGCTTTCGAAGACCTTAGAAAGGCACGGTAGGATAGATATAGGTCTGTAGCAGTTTGGGTCAAGAGTGTCCCCCCCTTTGAAGAGGGGGATGACCACAGCTGCTTTCCAATCTTTGGGAATCTCAGACGACACGAAAGAGAGGTTGAACAGGCTAGTAATAGGGGTGGCAACAATTTCGGCAGATAATTTTAGAAAGGGTCCAGATTGTCTAGCCCGGCTGATTTGGGGGTCCAGATTTTGCAGCTCTTTCAGAACAGGGTAGGAGTAGCCAGGTGGAAAGCATGGCCAGCCGTAGAAAAATGCTTATTGAAATTCTCAATTATGGTGGATTTATCAGTGGTGACAGTGTTTCCTATCTTCAGTGCAGTGGGCAGCTGAGAGGAGGTGTTCTTATTCTCCATGGACTTTACAGTGTCCCAGAACTTTTTGGAGTTAGTGTTGCAGGAAGCAAATTTCTGCTTGAAAAAGCTAGCCTTGGCTTTTCTAACTGCCTGTGTATAAGGGTTTCTAGCTTCCCTGAACAGCTGCATATCACGGGGACTGTTCGATGCTAATGCAGAATGCCATAGGATGTTTTTGTGTTGGTTAAGGGCAGTCAGGTCTGGGGAGAACCAAGGGCTATATCTGTTCCTGGTTCTAAATTTCTTGAATGGGGCATGTTTATTTAAGATGGTTAGGAAGGCATTTAAAAAAAATATCCAGGCATCCTCTACTGACGGGATGAGATCAATATCCTTCCAGGATACCCCGGCAAGGTCGATTAGAAAGGCCTGCTCGCAGAAGTGTTTCAGGGAGCGTTTTACAGTGATGAGTGGAGGTCGTTTGACCGCTGACCCATTACGGATGCAGGCAATGAGGCAGTGATCACTGAGATCTTGGTTGAAGACAGCAGAGTTGTATTTAGAGGGGAAGTTGGTTAGGATGATATCTATGAGGGTGCCCGTGTTTAAGGCTTTGGGGAGGTACCTGGTAGGTTCATTGATAATTTGTGTGAGATTGAGGGCATCAAGTTTAGATTGTAGGATGGCTGGGGTGTTAAGCATGTTCCAGTTTAGGTCGCCTAGCAGCACGAACTCTGAAGATAGATGGGGGGCAATCAGTTCACATATGGTGTCCAGAGCACAGCTGGGGGCAGAGGGTGGTCTATAGCAGGCGGCAACGGTGACTTGTTTTTAGAGAGGTGGATTTTTAAAAGTAGAAGTTCAAATTGTTTGGGTACAGACCTGGATAGTAGGACAGAACTCTGCAGGCTATCTTTGCAGTAGATTGCAACACCGCCCCCTTTGGCAGTTCTATCTTGTCTGAAAATGTTGTAGTTTGGAATTAAAATGTCAGAATTTTTGGTGGTCTTCCTAAGCCAGGATTCAGACACAGCTAGAACATCCGGGTTGGCAGAGTGTGCTAAAGCAGTGAATAGAACAAACTTAGGGAAGAGGCTTCTAATGTTAACATGCATGAAACCAAGGCTATTACGGTTACAGAAGTCGTCAAAAGAGAGCGCCTGGGGAATAGGAGTGGAGCTAGGCACTGCAGGGCCTGGATTCACCTCTACATCGCCAGAGGAACATAGGAGGAGTAGAATAAGGGTACGGCTAAAAGCTATGAGAATTGGTTGTCTAGAACGTCTGGAACAAGGAGTAAAAGGAGTAAAGAGTAAAAGGAGGTTTCTGGGGGCGATAAAATAGCATCAAGGTATAATGTACAGACAAAGGTATGGTAGGATGTGAATACAGTGGAGGTAAACCTAGGTATTGAGTGATGAGAGAGATATTGTCTCTAGAAACATCATTGAAACCAGGAGATGTCATTGCATGTGTGGGTGGTGGAACTAATAGGTTGGATAAGGTATAGTGAGCAGGACTAGAGGCTCTACAGTGAAATAAGCCAATAAACACTAACCAGAACAGCAATGGACAAGACATATTCACATTAAGGAGAGGCATGCTTAGTCGAGTGATCAAAAGGGTCCAGTGAGTGGAGAGGTTGGTTGGGGGTCACGGTGATTTAGACAGCTAGCCAGGCCATCGGTCGCAAGCTAGCATAGGATGGAGGTCTGTTGTTAGCCACCTCTTGCGTTCCGTCAGTAGATTAGTGGGGTTCCGTGTGGTAGAGGGGATTAATCCAAATCACACAACAACAACAAAACTAAAAAACAATAGATATAGTTATAGAGGCCCAAGAAGAAAACATAATAATAATAAAAATAAATAAATTGTCCGATTGTCTATTCAGATAGCAGCCGGTAAGACAGCTAACGGTTAGCAGGCCGCAGATGGGCGTTCAGGTAACGTCGCGACGGAGGAGCCAGCCGGATCTCCTTCGGGTAGATAACGTCGGCAGTCCAGTTGTGAAGGCCCGGTGGGGCTCCGCGTAGGCAGTAAAACGGGTCCGGATAGGTGACTGCAGCCCAGGAGTGATTGATGGAACTCAGGAGTGATTGACGGAGCTGGCTAGCTCCGGAATAATTGATGTTTGCTCCGGAATCGACGAAGGCCGATAGCTGCTATCCGTGTGACTAGCTAGCTGTGAGATCTGGGTATGAATGTCCAGAGAGTAGTCGAAATCCAGGGACATGGAGAGAAAAATTGGTCCGGTATGTTCCGTTCCGAGCCGCGCTGCGCCGTACAGAACTGGCGATAGATTTTCGAGCTAAAGGATAGCTGATGACCACAAACCGTGGTTAGCTGAATACTAACGATTTGCCAGTAAAGGAGCTAACTAGCTTCTGAACTAGCTTCTGATTAGCTTCTGTATTAGCTTCTGGCTAGTTTCAGGCTAGCTTCTTGGAGTTTCTGGCTAGCTTCTTGGAGGATTACAGATTTGAGGTAAATAATACTTTTTTATAAATGTAAATTGGTGAGGCGGGTTGCAGGAGAGTGTTTTGAAGATGAGTTGATGGAAAATAAAAATTAAATGTATGTGAAAAAAGTTGTAAATATATATATATATATATATATATATATATATATATATATATATATATATATATATATATATATATATATATATACACACACACACACACAGGACACGACAAGACGAGGACAAAAGACGTCTGAACTGCTATGCCACCTTGGTGAAATGTCGACTTCTAATGGAGAACCGTATCAAGCAAAGTGTTTTACTCATGCTCAGTTCTAAGGATCTAAGGAGTGCTAAGCGAGTGGAAATTTAAAATGGATGTTATGGAACTCCCTCGCATGCTTCTGTTATGGGGAAAATGGGAAGTTATCAATTGTGATCATGGTCACAGCTCTATCGTGAATGTATCATTCTCCACATTTAAATGTTAGTTTCATTGTGGACTTTTCCCTGAAATTAGATGTTGGCCTTTTCAGGGGCTATAGACTACCTCCATCTAGCTCAGCAAGATGCAGGTAGCCTATAAACAATACTATAGCTCTGATTGCCTACCGAACTGTTATTAGACCTGTGCTTGTGTCCGCTAACTAGATTCTACCATATAGAATATAGATATTTTTTAAATATATTTAACTAGACAAGTCAATTAAGAACAAATTCATAATGACAGACAACGCTGGGCCAATTGTGCATCGCCCTATGGGACTCCCAATCACAGCCAGATGTGATCCAGCCTGGATTCGAACCAGGTTCAATAGTGACGCCTCTTGCGCCTCTTGCTTGCAGTGCCTCAGACCGCTGTGCCACTCAGGAGTATGCTCTAATTACATTGTTATCCAGTTTATAATAGCAATCAGGCTCCTCAGGGTTTTGTGGTGTATGGCCAATATACCATGGCTAATAAGGGCTATGTCCAAAGTACAGCCATTAACTGTGGTAAATTTGCCATATACCACACCTCCTAGGGCTTTATTGTTTAATCATAGCAGTCAAAACCAGTTAAATTGACATCCATTGACAGAAAATGATCTGGAGAGTTTAAGGGTGATTGATTTTTTGTCTTGCGACATTCTTAAACATTCAAGATTTATTACTCTGATGGAAAAACTAATTTAGCTTCTTCGTCATTAAAAAGTATGTAGAAATTCCTTAATTCGCTCGATAACGTTATGGAAAAAGGGTTTCATGGATAAATGTGTCAACTCCTCTCTTGCTGCGAAAACATTTTTTCGGGCTAGTTTTCAGGCCTTGTGTGCAGGTTTTCAGAGGTCATTGGGCTAGAAGTTTTAGATGGATCTGGCAACACTGAGCATGACAGTAAACACAGGGAGTTATTTCAGAACAGGGCAGAATGCCTCAGGAAACAGTTTTTTGACAGTGGAAAATTTAGTCAGCAAGCAAGGCATTGTTGTTATTTTATAACGGGTGATCAGCAGAAATAGGGGAGCACTATCTCTCAAAGTAGTAAAACAATCCCCCTAATAGCTAACAGCTAGCAAGGTAAAGTTAGCCAGCTACTGAAAATGCAACCCTAAGTAACAGTACATATGAAGATGAAAAATGAGCAGGCCTACTGTACATCTTACTATAGAAATTATTGAAGAAAACAAGTATAGGTTGGAACTACTGCTGTTAAAATAGAGTAAAACAATGTATTCTGAACTGGAATAAACAGATTGAACCAAAATGTTTTTGAGGAAAACACTCTAGCAGTTCTGAATTGCTCATCTATAGCAGGAAGTGGTCTCCTGCTTGACTGAAAAAGCAGTAGATGTTCTGATCCAGTTTGGCACCACATATCTATGAGTCAGGGTTCTCAACTCTGGCATACTTAAATCAAGTAAAGGGTTACACTGTCAAAAACTGAGCCCAGAATAGATATGCTTGTTGAAGCGTCAACCAGCCACAAATCTCTCGTTTTTTAAATTTTACCTTTATTTAACTAGGCAAGTCAGTTAAGAACAAATTCTTATTTTCAATGACGGCCTAGGAACAGTGGGTTAACTGCCTTGTCGGCTCGGGGAGATGAACTTGCAATCTTTCAACCTTTCAGTTGCTAGTCCAATGCTCTAACCACTAGGCTACCCTGCCGCCCCTCATTAGTGCTTTGTGTTTGTGTTCTGGTTTACATCTATCTGATGTGATAAATCAGTTGATTCCAGTTCAGAATTAAAATCATTTATTATATTTTAACAGCAACAGTTCCAACCTAAACAGTGCTTGTAACTGGGAAAAATAAACATGTAAGCTATTTATATTTAATTTCATTGTTATTTGTCTTTATTATATTTGTTATACATATAGTTGCATGTTTTCATAAGCTCGGGTCCCAGGAAAACAGAATTTCTAATTTAGGTCCCAGGCTGAAAAAGTTTAAGAAACGCTGCTTTAGGCAGAAACTAAAACAGGAAGTGCCCGTGCTTAGGTCTATCCAATAGGTCTGACCAATAGGAAAACTTAACGTACCCCGATATTTAATCGTGGCAAGGCAACTGGGAATATGGCCGAATACAAAACAGTGTAGTTATTCCCGCCAAGGAAAATAAACAAGAAAAAGTGTCAGTATATTGACAAAGTGGAGTCACAATACAACGGCTCAAAGATGAGACGTATGTTGCAGGGTCTCCAGACAATACGGATTACAAAAAGAAAACCAGCCGTTGCGGATATCGACGTCTTACTCCCAGACAAATTAAACAACTTCTTTGCGCGCTTTGAGGACAACACAGTGCCACCGACGCAAACCGCTACCAAAGACTGTGGGCTCTCCTCCTTCGTGGCCGACGTGAGTAAAACATTTAAATGTGTTAACCCTCGCAAGGCTGCCAGCCCTGGCGGCATCCCTAGCTGCGTCCTCAGAGCATGCTGGTGTGTTTACGGACAAATTAAATCAATCCCTATCCCTGTCTGCTGTCCCCACATGCTTTAAGATGGCCCGTAGCACTCACTTGTCATCATGAAGTGCTTTGAGAGACTAGTCAAGGATCATTTCACCTAGACCTTACCTGCCACCCTCGACCAACTTAAATTTGCTTACCTCCCCAATAGGTTCACCGACGATGCAATCGCCATCACACTGCCATATATCCCATCTGGACAACAGGAATACTTACGTAAGAATGCTGTTCATTGACTACAGCTCAGCGTCCATGGGTCTTGACCACACCTTGCGAAACTGGGTCCTGGACTTCCTGACGGGCAACCCACAGGTGGTGAAGGTAGGAAACAATATTTCCACTCTGCTGATCCTCAACACTGGGGCGCGTTCTTAGCCCCCTCCTGTACTCCCTGTTCACCCACGACTGCGTGGTACACCTCCATGCACACCTCCAACTCAAATCGCCAAGTTTGCAGACGACCACAATGGTAGGCTTGATTACCAACAACGACGAGACAGCCTACAGGGAGGTGGTGAGGGCCCTCGAAGTGTGGTGTCAGGAAACAGCAAAGGAAGCACGCCCCTATCCACATCGACGGGATAGCAGTGGAGACGGTGGAAAGTTAAGTTCCTCGGTGTACACATCACGGACAAACTGAAATGGTCCACCGACACAGACAGTGTGGTGAATAAAGCAGAACACTCAGCCCCTATTGAAGATACAGTGGGATATTGGTTGTTGCACTTCCTAAGGCTTCCACTAGATGTCAACAGTCTTTAGAACTTTGTTTGAGGATTCTACTATGAAGTGGAACTGAATGAGAGAGGAATGAGCCAGGTGTCTGGCAGATTTCCACAGGCCCTGCTTTTCTACAGACAGAGGAATTCTCCGGTTGGAACATTATTGAAGATTTATGATAACATCCTAAAGATTGATTCTATACTTAGTTTGACAAGTTTCTACGGGCTTTAACGGAACCTTTCGTCCGACGTTCGGCTGGACCTGAACGCGCTTTTGGATTTGTTTACCAAACGTCATAACAAAAGAAGCTATTTGGAAATAAATGGACATTATCGACACAACATTTATTGTGGAACTGCAATTCCTGGGAGTGCATTCTGATGAAGATCAAAGGAAAGTGAATATTTATTATGCTATTTTCTGACTAATGTCGACCACCCAATATGGCGGATATCTTTTTGGCTGCTTTGTTGTCTGAACGCTGTACTCAGATTATTGCATGGTTTGCTTTTTCTGTAAAGCTTTTTTGAAATCTAACACAGCGGTTGCATTAAGGAGAAGTACATATCTAATTCCATGTATAACAGTTGTATTTTCATCAACATTTATAATGAGTATTTCTCTAAATAGATGTGGCTCTTTGCACAATCACCGCATGTTTTAGAACTACTGAACGTAACGCGGCAATGTAAAATGATATTTTAGTCGTTCCAGTCATTGGCAGCAGAGAACTGGAAGGAGAGGCGGCAAAAGAAAGAATTGACTTTGGGGGTGACCAGTGAGATATACCTGCTGGAGCGCGTGTTACGGGTGGGCGCTGCTATGGTGACCAGTGAGATGAGATAAGGCGGGGCTTTACCTAGCAGAGACTTGTTGATGACCTGGAGTCAGTGGGTTTGGAGAGGAGTATGAAGCGAGGGAAAGCCAACGAGATCATACAAGTCGCAGTGGTGGGTAGTATATGGGGCTTTGGTGACTGACAAAACGGATGGCACTGTGATAGACTGCATCCAATTTGTTGAGTAGAGTGTTTGAGGCTATTTTGTGAAATGACATCGAAGTCGAGGATCGGTAGGATGGTCAGTTTTACGAGGGTATGTTTGATGGGTAAGGATGCCTTCTTGAGAAATAGGAAGCCGATTCTAGATTTAATATTGGATTGGAGATGTTTAATGTGAGTCTGGAAGAACAGTTTACAGTCTAACCAGACACCTAGGTATGTAGTTGTCCACATATTCTAAGTCAGAACTGTTCAGAGTAATGATGCTGGACGGGCGGGCAGCGATCGGTTTAAGAGCATGCATTTAATTTTACATGCATTTAAGAGCAGTTGGAGGCCACGGAAGGAGAGTTATATGGCATTGAATCTCATCTAAAGGTCTTGGGGCTAGGGGGCAGAATTTTGGCTTTTGGATAAATAGCGTGCCCAATTTCAACTTCCTGCTACTCATGCCAAGAATATAAGATATGCATATTATTCATAGATTTGGATAGAAAACACTGAAGTTTCTAAAACGGTTTGAATCATGTCTGCGAGTATAACAGCTTATGTAGCAGGAAAAACCCCGAGGACTAAATGTTCAGAATTTTTTTTCCCCTCTCTGTTCCCTGACTTGCCCAGGGATATTTCTTAGGAACCTGTTTTCAGTTCCTACCGCTTCCACTGGATGTCACCAGTCTTTGGAATTTGGTTGAGGTTATTCCTTTGTGCAATGAAGAAGTAGGCCAACTAGGAACTGGTACACTGTTGAGAGTTGCGCAAGACATAAAAAGTTTCGCTGTTTGTTTTCATTCCTGTATTGAACACAGAAAGACCAGTCTACAATTTGATCGATTATTAACGTTTAAAAATACCTAAAGTTGTATTACAAAAGTAGTTTGAAATATTTTGGCAAAGTTTATAGGCAACCTTTGAAGAATTTTGTAGTGACATTGCGTTTTTTGTAAGCTGTTTTTTCTGGATCAAACACGCTTTATAAATGGACATTTTGGATATATATGGATAGAATTAATCGAACAAAAGGACCAATTGTGATGTTTATGGGACATATTGGAGTGCCAACAAAATAAGCTTGTCAAAGGTAATGCATGTTTTATATTTTATTTCAGCGTTTTGTGTAGCGCCTGCAGGGTTGAAATATGCTAACCCCTTTGTTTACTGCTGGTGCAGATGGTGCAGGCTATCAGATAAGAGCTTCTTATGTTTTCGCCAAAAGCATTTTTTAAATCTGACATGTTGGCTGGATTCACAACGAGTGTAGTTTTAATTACAAGTGGGATTTAACGAAAGTTGAATTTTATTTTAGAATTTTACCTTTATTTAACCAGGCAAGTCAGTTAAGAACAAATTCTTATTTTCAATGACGGCCTAGGAACAGTGGGTTAACTGCCTGTTCAGTGGCAGAACGACAGATTTGTACCTTGCCAGCTCGGGGGTTTGAACTTGCAACCTTCCGGTTACTAGTCCAACGCTCTAACCACTAGGCTACCCTGCCGCCCCAGGCACTCTGCATTTTCCCTGGCAATTGGCCAGTAGAGACATTTGCGTCCCGCCTATCCCTAACTATTAACACAGTGTCCAACGAAGGCCCAGAGGTATACAGAATGGTGTCGTCTGCGTAGAGGTGGGTCAAAGAATCACCAGCAGCGAGAGCGACAGAGAAGAGTCGGCCAGAGAATTTAACCTTGTGGCACCCTCAGAGACCGCCAGAGGTCCGGACAACAGGCCCACCGATTTGACACACTGAACTCTGAGAAGTAGTTGGTGAAGCGAGGCAATGATTTGAGAAACCAAGGCTGTGAAGTCTGCCAATAAGAATGTGGTGATAGACCGAGTCGAAAGCCTTAGCCAGGTCGATGAATACGGCTGCACAGTAATGTCTCTTAACGATGGCGGATATGATATAATTTAGGACCTTGAGCGTGGCTGAGGTGCACCCATACCAGCTCTGAAACCAGATTGCATAGCAGGAGAAGTGGGGGGGGGTTTGGGCGAGTTGCTGTGGGGAACGCAGGGCTGTTGACCGGGGTAGGGGCAGCCAGGTGGGAAGCATGGCCAGCCGTAGAAAAATGTCAAAGTCATTCCAGGATACCCGGGCCAGGTCAATTAGAAAGGCCTGTTCGCAGAAGTGTTTTAGGGAGCGTTTGACAGTGATGAGGGGTGGTCGTTTGATCGCAGACCCATTACGGATGCAGGCAATGAGACAGTGATCACTGAGATCTTGGTTGAGGTGTATTTGGAGGGCGAGTTGGTTAGGATGAGATCTAGGAGGGTGCCCGTGTTTACAGATTTGGGGTTGTTGCTGTTAGGTTCATTGATAATTTGTGTGAGATTGAGGGCATCAAGCTTAGATTGTAGGATGGCCGGGGTGTTAAGCACGTCCCAGTTTAGGTCACCTAGTAGCACGAGTTCAGAAGATAGATGGGGTGCAATCAATTCACATATGGTGTCCAGGGCACAGCTGGGGGCAGAGGGTGGTCTATAGCAAGTGGCAACGGTGAGAGACATGTTTCTGGAAAGGTGCATTTTTAAAAGCAGAATCTGGAATTGTTTGGGACCTGGATAGTAAAGACAGCACTTTGCAGGCTCTCTCTGCAGTAGATTGCAACACCGCCCCCTTTGGCAGTTCAATCTTGGCGGAAAATGTTATAGTTAGGGATGGAAATTTCAGGATTTTTGGTGGTTTTCCTAAGCCAGGAATCAAACACGGCTAAGACATCTGGGTTGGCAGAATGTGCTAAAGCAGTGAATAAAGCAAACTTAGGGAGTAGGCTTCTAATGTTAACATGCATGAAACAAAGGCTTTTACGGTTACAGAAGTCAGCAAATGAGAGCACCTGGGGAGTAGGAGTGGAGCTAGGCACTGCAGGTCCTGGATTAACCTCTACATCACCAGAGGAACAGAGGAGAAGTAGGAAAAGGGTACGGCTATAGGCTATAAGAACTGGCCGTCTAGCATGTTCGGAACAAAGAGTAAAGGGAGCAGGTTTCTGGGCACGAAAGCATAGATTCAAGGCATAACGTACAGACAAAGGTATGGTAGGAAGAGTACATTGGAGGCAAACCTAGGCATTGGAGTAATGTAGAGAGAGATATAGTCTCTAGAGACGTTTAAACCAGGTGATATCGCATATGTGGGAGGTGGAACAACATGGTTGGTTAAGGCATATTGAGCAGGGCTATAGGCTCTGCAGTGAAATAAGACAGTGATCACTAATCAGGACACTAATGGACAAGGCATATTGATAATATGGAGAGGCATGCGTAGCCAAGTGATCGTTGGGTCCAGTGAGTGGGTGGGCTGGCTGGGGACACGGCGATTCAGACAGTTAGCAGGCCGGTGGGAGCAGTTAGCAGGCCGGGGCTAGCAAGCTAGCATAAGGGCCTTAGAGGGACGTTGCGATGGCGACAAGTCTGACATCGATAGACCAGTCGTGGAATTAGTAGGGTTCCAAGTAGCAGATGGGTCCAAGTTCAATTGGCAAAATTGGTATAGTAGTCCAAGAAACTGGCCGGTGGATCAGCTAACAGTCCAATATGCTATAGATAGCTTGCAGGCCGCGGTTAGCAGAATGGGCCTTCAGGGGACGTCGCGCCTGACGGGCCCTTTTGGGATCCTCGGGCAGATTATGTCGGTATTCCAGTCGTGAAGGATCGGCAGGGTTCTGTGCCCCGTACCGGCAGTAGAAGGGGTCCGGATATTGTAGTCGAGGAGTGGGCTTCAGGAGTAGCCCAGGAGCCCTAGTCGGGAGATGGGTCTAGCTTGGGATAGCCCCAGGCTAGTTGGTGCTTGCTCCGGGATGAAAACGTTAGCCAGGAGTAGTCAACCCGGGTTGCGGTTAGCTAGCTGCCATGATCCATATGAAAGGGTTCAGAGTTTGCGGTAGGAATCCGGGGATACGGAGAGAAAAATAGGCGAGAGCTTTCCGAGCTAAAGGTTGGCTGACTGATAGCTGGTAGCTAGTTAGCTATCTAGCATCAGTTGAGGTATTCCAGTTCGGAGGAAAATAGAAATACTTTAGAAAAAAAAAGATCCACACCACATTGGGTGAGGCGAGTTGCAGGAGAGTATTTTGAAGGTGAGGTTCAGGAAAAATATTAAAAAGAATGCGAAGAAAAATAAATGTATAAAAAGATATATACATGGGACGAGACAAGACAAAGAAATCTTAGATACTAGACTATCTATTGCATCTTAGCCGCTCTCTCACTGCTCATCCATATATTTTATATTTCTATATTCTTATCCCATTCCTTTACTAGATTGTATGTATTAGATTTTGTTGTGGAATTGTTAGATATTACCTGTTAGATACTAAAGCACTGTTGGATCTAGAAGCATAAGCATTTCGCTCCACTTGCAATAATATCTGGTAACCATGTGTATGTGATCAATACAATTTGTACAATATTTGCACATTCTTTTTCAAAACTGTACTTTGCTAACTCAGATATTTTCTTTTCACATTGTCCATTCTAGCACGGTTCCAGCAACTATAGTGGATGCGTAAACAGGCCAGTACATCTCAGTAGTGTGAATCAGGCATTGGGAGTAATTTATACACTTTGGAAATGTAGAAGTATGTAGAGTCAACAGGAGGGCAGGGGTACGTACCTCAAGTGGTGAGTCACAGAGAAATCTCCTGAACTGTAGAGGAGGGACGAGCAGCCAGCGCCAAGAGAAAGAAAAGGGAGAAAAATAAACAGTTAGATATGAGGGTCACTTAATCTCTATAGGCCACGAGTTTCAAATGAAAACCATACATTTTCCCAGTAACTGTCTCTTGTGGTGTAACACTCCCATTCCTGTGCTTATTTAGATGTAATATATCAAATGGAGAGTAAATTCAGTATGCCATAGAGAGGATGTCTTGAGGATCATACCAGCGGCGGTCGGTGCAGTCAAAGATTTACATTCTTTTTTTTTATGAGCATGGCCTTAGTATTACAGCATATTGGATGACTGTCATTCATATTCCATTCACCCAGTAACCATGTTGACACATTCAATACCACCGTGTACACGGTTTCCTGCATTTAGCTGATCTAGGGTGTAATCATTAGTCCAAAACAAGAGTTTCTAATGGACAAATTCAGGTAGGTCCATCAGTTCCGCTTGCTTCAGTTTAAGAAACGTTTTGAATTGGCGGAATGAATGCAACCCTGATCACCCGTGCACACAGTTCATTTTCATAGCAGACGCAAACAAAAAGCATCATCACTTTGCTAGTTGTTTAACTCCTTCTCGCATCTACGCACACTCATCTTTTCTCTTCGCTTGTGGATTTCACAACTGTTGTGCACAACACAACAGTTGTCTGACCAGGTGAAAAAACCTCTCCAAGCCAAACCTTCTACACAGAGCGCTACCACATCCGCCGATATTGCCCTTCCATACCTATGGTGAAAGGTGGCAGATCTACAGCGGTGTTTCTCAGACCATGAGACTTCCCAAAAATCGGTCTTCTCGTGGAAATGTCTGTAGCGTCCGAATGGTTTGGCCTACAAACTACGAACACTCTGTGGAAAGACTCTCACGAACACAAAGGTGTTCTCCCTTTTGTATACAGTATTAAAATATGGGGTATTTTGTAAAAAAAAAAAAAAAAATCCTGATCGTATACAGTGCATTCATAAAGTCAGACACCTTGACTTTTCCCACATTGTTACGTTTGTCTTATCCTAAAATGGATTAAATATCCCCCCCCCCCCCCCAATACCCCATAATGACAAAGCAAACAAATTTAGAAATGTTAGCAAATTGTATAAAATAAAAAAACTAATATTACACGGAACCCAAAACCGGCTGCGCGCATGCGCTATTGTGCATAAATGTATTTTGTCCCCCTACACCAAACGCGTTCACGACACGCAGGTTAAATTATCAAAACAAAATCTGAACCAATGTCATTAATTTGGGGACAGGTCGAAAAGCCATTAAACATGTATGGCAATTTAGCTAGTTAGCTTGGACTTGCTCGCTAATTTGTCCTATTTAGCTAGCTTGCTGTTGCTAGCTAATTTGTCCTGGGATATAAACATGGAGTTATTTTACCTGATATGCCCAAGGTGCTCTTCTCCGACAATTAATTCACACATAAAACGGCCAACCGAATCCTTTCTAGTCATCTCACCTCCTTCCAGGCTGTTTCATCTTTGAACTTATATGGTGATCGGCATCTACACTTTCATAGTATTACCACGACCACCGGCAAAACAGTTTGTCTATCAATCACCCACATGGGTATAACCAATGAGGAGATGGCACGTGGGTACCTGCTTCTATAAACCAATGAGGAGAGGCAGGACTTTCAGCGCGATATGCGTCAGAAATAAAAAGGAGTTATATTTTAGCCCTTGGCATCGCAGACGCTCGTTGGCGCGTGCAAGCAGTGTGGGTGCAATAATTTAATAACATTGATATCTAAATGCATTTTGCGACGCTCGCACACGTGACTTGTCTGGTCTGTTCAGCATGTTACTCAGTACTTTGTTGAAGCACCTTTGGCAGCAATTACAACTTCTAGTCGTCTTGGTTATGACGCTAAAAGCTTAGCACACCAGTATTTCGGGAGTTTCTTCCATTCCCCTCTGCAGATCCACTCAAGCTCTGTCAGGTTCGATGGGGAAGATCGCTGAACAGCTTTTTTCAGGTCTCACCAGAGTAGGGTTTGCAAAGGGTCTGACATTTTCCATGGGATGTTAAGCCCGGGAATTTTGCTTAAATTAATCCAAAAAGTTAGCTTATAACAGTGAACCTTTTTTTGTGGGATACACAAGGCAATCGTAGGTCTTGCGGCATATTTTGGTTAAACTATCCCCAAATCAATGGAATTGCAAACCAGTGCATTCTTCCATCACAGGTACAGCTGATTCTCAAGATCTTGCACACTAATGAGATGCTATTGAGCCCACACTACTAAACTGCCTGAGCCAAGGACTACATGCTTTCTGGTAAGTTTTGATTACAATACTGGGTGGGGTAAATATCTTTTTTGACACAAGATTTTTCGTTAACTAGTAAATAGTAGCAGCAAAGTGTGTTGAAATAATTTGTTAACCATTTCTGATAGTTGGTTTTTGCTACCATGTAGGTTTTAGCTTGCTTGAGCCTGCTAACAGTGTTAATTCACCCGTTTCCATACATGTTTCATTTTAAAACATTTATCTTACAAATAAGTTGTTTAATCTAACTGCTTAACTATTTATCTGTACATGGAATTGTGTATATATATATAATAACAATTATTTTTTAATCTAATCTTTATAGGAACATACCACAGGCACTATCTGATGAGACATTTCACTACAGATAATGTATAAAGAAAAGCTGTGTACATTTGCAAATACTGGGCCAAATCATATGTGAAGAATGCAACAAAGAAGCAGAATCATCTGGCCAAGTGCATAAAGTTCCCTCAGCACTCACAACAAGCAACTTCTGACAAAAGTCCCTCTACTTCTATTCGAGATGGAAATTATGAATCAGACACCTTATCGATAGCAAAATCTCATGGTCCTCCTGGAATCAGAAATTCTACAAGAGCACAGACAACAGATACACTGGTCTCTACCTTGCAGATGAGCTGATATACACACACACACACACACACACTACTCAAAAAAATAAAGGGAACACTTAAACAACACAATGTAACTCCAAGTCAATCACACTTCTGTGAAATCAAACTGTCCACTTAGGAAGCAACACTGATTGACAATCAATTTCACATGCTGTTGTGCAAATGGAATAGACAAACAGGTAGAAATTATAGGCAATTAGCAAGACACCCCCAATAAAGGAGTAGTTATGCAGGTGGTGACCAAAGACCACTTCTCAGTTCCTATGCTTCCTGGCTGATGTTTTGGTCACTTTTGAATGCTGGCGGTGCTTTCACTCTAGTGGTAGCATGAGACGGAGTCTACAACCCACACAAGTGGCTCAGGTAGTGCAGCTCATCCAGGATGGCACATCAATGCGAGCTGTGGCAAGAAGATTTGCTGTGTCTGTCAACATAGTGTCCAGAGCATGGAGGCGCTACCAGGAGACAGGCCAGTACATCAGGAGACGTGGAGGAGGCCGTAGGAGGGCAACAACCCAGCAGCAGGACCGATACCTCCGCCTTTGTGCAAGGAGGATGTTAGAATTATTATGAATAAATAATATCCCCATTTCAAATAGAACTGTAACTAAGTAAACTTATACTCTGTTTTATTATATCTGATTAACAATATGAGTTCATAAGAAGGGATTGTGTGACACGGACAAGGAGTAATTAAAGTTAATGAATACCATTCCAACTAGGAAGAAACAAATGGGTTGTGGATTAAGTAAACAGATAATGTAGTTAACCTATGGTTGAACCGACGAAACTGAGCTCTAGGGTGTTTTAGATAAGGAAGTGAGTGCATTCCTAGGTTCTGTTAATTAGACCTGTCAGCTAAGTGGTGATCGATAATGTTGGGGGGGGTCAAAAGTTAATTCAGTTATGTTGTGTGACCTGTGAGTATGTTAGTAAGTTAGAATGAACTATTAACCTCACTTTGTCCCGGTCAAGAGGGGATTCTGTTATGACGTCATTTCATTGCCTGTTATTGTATATAAACTGTTGCTCGTGGTAACGCGCTCCGATAATAAATTCTGTTACCTATTATTGAAATGGCTGGTCCCCGTCTATTTTATGCAAACAAGAATCTTACAAATTCTCGTAAAATAGATTAAGCATTTTCAATTAATGAAAACACATAATTAAATTACATTAACAGAGGAGCACTGCCAGAGCCCTGCAAAATGACCTCCAGCAGGCCACAAATGTGTATGTGTCTGCTCAAACGGTCAGAAACAGACTCCATGAGGGTGGTATGAGGGCCCGACGTCCACAGGTGGGGGTTGTGCTTACAGCCCAACACCGTGCAGGACGTTTGGCATTTGCCAGAGAACACCAAGATTGGCAAATTCGCCACTGGCGCCCTGTGCTCTTCACAGGTGAAAGCAGGTTCACACTGAGCACATGTGACAGACTTGACAGTCTGGAGACGCCGTGGAGAACGTTCTGCTGCCTGCGACATCCTCCAGCATGACCGGTTTGGCGGTGGGTCAGTCATGGTGTGGGGTGGCATTTCTTTGGGGGGCCGCACAGCCCTCCATGTGCTCGCCAGAGGTAGCCTGACTGCCATTAGGTACCGAGATGAGATCCTCAGACCCCTTGTGAGACCATATGCTGGTGCGGTTGGCCCTGGGTTCCTCCTAATGCAAGACAATGCTAGACCTCATGTGGCTGGAGTGTGTCAGCAGTTCCTGCAAGAGGAAGACATTGATGCTATGGACTGGCCCGCCCGTTCCCCAGACCTGAATCCAATTGAGTACATCTGGGACATCATGTCTCGCTCCATCCACCAACGCCACGTTGCACCACAGACTGTCCAGGAGTTGGCAGATGCTTTAGTCCAGGTCTGGGAGGAGATCCCTCAGGAGACCATCCGCCACCTCATCAGGAGCATGCCCAGGCGTTGTAGGGAGGTCATACAGGCACATGGAGGCCACACACACTACTGAGCCTCATTTTGGCTTGTTTTAAGGACATTACATCAAAGTTGGATCAGCCTGTAGTGTGGTTTTCCACTTTCATTTTGAGTGACTCCAAATTCAGACCTCCATGGGTTGATACATTTGATTTCCATTGATAATGTGTGTGTGATTTTGTTGTCAGCACATTCAACTATGTAAATAAAAAAGTATTTAATAAGAATATTTCATTCATTCAGATCTAGGATGTGTTATTTTAGTGTTCCCTTTATTTTTTTGAGCAGTATATATATATATATATCTATAAATAAAACGTAAAAAACATTTAAAATGGTATATTAATTTGCATATATTACCATTAATTCCCATTATTATGTTTCCACCACTGAATATTCCCCCAAAATGTGCAACCCTACTCCAACGATATTTGATCGGGTTCAAGTCCGGGCTCTGGCTGGGGGCTGCTCAAGGACATTCAGAGCCTTGTCCCAAAGCCACTCCTGCGTTGTCTTGGCTGTGTGCTTAGGGTCGTTGTCATGTTGGAAGGTGAACCTTCAACCCAGTCTGAGGTCCTGAGCGCTCTGGAGCAGGTTAACATCAAGGATCTCTGTACTTTGCTCTGTTCATCTTTCCCCTCGATCCTGACTGGTCTCCCAGTCCCTGCCGCTGAAAAACATCCTACGGTATGATGCTGCCACCACCATACTTCACCGTAGGGATGGTGCCAGGTTTCCGTCAGACGTGACGCTTGGCATTCAGGCCAAATAGTTCAATCTTGGTTTCGTCAGAGTCCTTTAGATGCCTTTTGGCAAATGCCAAGCGGGCTGTCATGTGCCTTTTACTGAGGAGTTGCTTCCATCTGGCCTGATTGGTGGAGTGCTGCAGAGACGGTTCTCTGGAAACTAAAGAGCTCTGTCAGAGTGACCATTGGGTCCTTGTTCACCTCCCTGATCAAGGCCATTCTCCCACAATTGCTTAGTTTTCCCAGGCTGCCAGCTCCAGGAAGAGTCTTGGTGGTTCCAAACTTGTTCCATTTAAGAATGGAGGCCAGTGAGTACTTGGGGACCTTCTACGCTGCAGTAATGTTTCGGTACCCATCCCCAGAACTATGCCTCGACACAATCCTGTCCCGTAGCTATACGGGACAATTCCTTCGACCTCATGGCTTGGTTTTTGCACGGTCAACTGTGGGACCTTATATAGACAGATGTGTGCCTTTCCAAATAATGTTGGGCGGCAGGTAGCCTAGTGGTTAGAGCATTGGGCCAGTAACCGAATGTTTGCTAGATCGAATCAACAAGCTGACAAGGTAAAAATCTGTCGTTCTTCCCCTGAACAAGGTAGTTCCCCTACTGTTCCTAGGCCATCATTGTAAATAAGAATTTGTTCTTAACTGACTTGCCAAGTTAAACAAAGGTTCAATAAAAATAAAAAATCCATCAATTGAATTTACCACAGGTGCACTCCAAATCAACTTGTAGAAACAGATCAAGGATGATCAATGGAAACATGATGCACTTTAAGCTCAATGTTGAGTCTCATAGCAAATTGTCTGAATACAATTGCAAAACATTTCTAAATACCTGTTTTCGCTTTGTAATTATGTGGTAGTGTGTCTATATTGAGGATTTTTCAAATGTATTTAATCAATTTTAAAATAAGATGTAGATAAGTCAAGGTGTCTGAATACTTTTGGAATGCACTGTACCTGTGCCATTCATCGTGTGAATGGGCAAGACAAAAGATTGAAGTGCCTTTTGAACGGGGTATGGTAGTAGGTGTCAGGTGCTCCATGATGAATGTCAAGAACTGCAACGCTGCTGGGTTTGTCATGCTCAACAGTTACCCGTGCATCAAGAATGGTGCACTACCCAAAGGACAGCTAACTCGACAAAACTGTGGGAAGCATTGGAGTCAACATGGGCCAGAATCTCTATGGAACGCTTTTGACACCTGTAGAGTCCATGCCCTGAAGAACTGAGTCTGTTCTGAGGGCAAATGGGGTGCATCAATGTTTTGTACACTCAGTGTACTGTATGTATATGCAGAGAGAGTGAGTGTAACTCTGCAAACTTAAGTCACACTCCATTAGTATGTGCATAAAACAGGTGGTTACACACAAACACGAAATCCATAAAGAGAAGAGTGTACAAAAGCAATTTTGTACACTCCTCTATTCCAGAATAACAACCGATCAATGAACGCATACCCCGTATGTGTTATTACCGTTATCACTGTGTGGTCTGGTTGTGATCTATAAAAGTATCAAACAGTGCTCCCTGTGGCACTAAAACCCGCATCAGGACAGGGGAGGAGAGGCTGGAAAGAATTACTTAAAACAGCAGGAGCAAAATGCCACACATCTTATCATGCTGCTCCTAATCTCTCCCTGTCCACTACTCCTACTGAGGCTCACACTACTACTCCTACTCCTACTGAGGCTCACACTACTACTCCTACTGAGGCTCACACTACTACTACTCCTCCTCCTACTGAGGCTCACACTACTACTCCTCCTCCTACTGAGGCTCACACTACTACTCCTCCTCCTACTGAGGCTCACACTACTACTCCTCCTCCTACTGAGGCTCACACTACTACTCCTCCTCCTACTGAGGCTCACACTACTACTCCTCCTCCTACTGAGGCTCACACTACTACTCCTCCTCCTACTGAGGCTCACACTACTACTCCTCCTCCTACCGAGGCTCACACTACTACTCCTCCTCCTACCGAGGCTCACACTACTACTCCTCCTCCTACCGAGGCTCACACTACTACTCCTCCTCCTACTGAGGCTCACACTACTACTCCTCCTCCTACTGAGGCTCACACTACTACTCCTCCTCCTACTGAGGCTCACACTACTACTCCTCCTCCTACTGAGGCTCACACTACTACTCCTCCTCCTACTGAGGCTCACACTACTACTACTACTACTACTACTACTGAGGCTCACACTACTCCTACTACTGAGGCTCACACTACTCCTACTACTGAGGCTCACACTACTCCTACTACTGAGGCTCACACTACTCCTACTACTGAGGCTCACACTACTCCTACTACTGAGGCTCACACTACTCCTACTACTGAGGCTCACACTACTCCTACTACTGAGGCTCACACTACTCCTACTACTGAGGCTCACACTACTCCTACTACTGAGGCTCACACTACTCCTACTACTGAGGCTCACACTACTCCTACTACTGAGGCTCACACTACTCCTACTACTGAGGCTCACACTACTCCTACTACTGAGGCTCACACTACTCCTACTACTGAGGCTCACACTACTCCTACTACTGAGGCTCACACTACTCCTACTACTGAGGCTCACACTACTCCTACTGAGGCTCACACTACTCCTACTCCTACTCCTACTCCTACTACTACTACTACACCTGACCAATATGTACTCCAGCACTACTAACATACATAGACACAGGTGGAGTGTGGTCACTCCACGTGCCATTCAACCAGAGCACTGAATTGACCCCAATCTTGCAAAGTGCATTATTGCAGAAGGGACAGCAAATGAAACACTTTTCTAAACTGTCCAAAAAAAATGAATTAACGAGTTAATGAACAGGACAACATCACCCACTATTAGATTACTTAATTTATTTGCTTTGTGGCAGAGCTAACTCAAACATGGTTTATGAATATAAAACATCTTACACTGGAACATGAAGGATATCAAATGACATAATTTGACATTGAAATGGGGGGGAAAGTGACAGTGAGATGTAGTAAGAACAGTGGCAGGCAAACTGTGGCTATGAGGTCTGGTTTGGCAGAGCTGGCACTACGATCCCTCCCTCTCTCCTGTTACCATGCCAGGCACTCATAAGCAGGGTGCTGCTGGGTAAACTTACCCAGAGGGCTGAGCAGCAGAGCGTTTTTCCACTTATGTCTCCACTCAGTCACTCACCAGCCTGCTCTCATGAAGTCTGGCAGCCCTGACCCCAGTCTGGCCACAAACACACTGTACAGCAGGCATACACACAAAAACACACGCATATCTCAATACACACGCACAAACACACACCATATTTTTGTATGTAATGCTTGCAGACACACACACACACACACACACACACACACACACGTCTAGAGAGTGCAGACGTGTCATACAGATACAGAAGGTGTACTGCTCCATTTAGTAACTTCCTAGTCCTCCTCACTCTCACACATGGCACCCATCAGTTCCTCTACAGCTCTCCCTCTCCTATAACAAAACACTCATCTGTGTACCATTAGGAAAGCAAGCAGCCGTCTCAGACATACACAATATTTCTCAAACAAACAATAGTTACAATAGTTCTCACAGACACGTTCTCCCTCCCTCCCACACACACACACACAAAGTCACCGGGCTCTATAAAGTTTAATGGCCACTAAGCTCTCTTCTCCACATTAGCGAGCTCACTCAATCACATTGTGTTGGCCTGCTCATTTGTCAGCACTGTTGCATTGCGAGACATGGCATGTTATCTCTGGTGTAAAGAATCCCAGACTTTCCTTTCCTCCCTCACCACACTATTTTTCATGGAGCCTCATCCTCCTATCATTTGGTGATTCGAAATCAATGACCACTTCATTTTACTTTAAGGACTGGGGGAAAAACTGGGGAAAACTACAATTTTTGTTGAGGCTGGTGAAAATGGTTGCCTGGGAGAATACAAACAAAGTGTGAGTTGACCTCTGGCCTAAAAGGAAGTTATAGGGGTTCTGTAGGGACCTAGAACTTCAATGGAGTTCGGCTAATAGAAAGCTTTGAAACGTGACGCAGCATTTAATTAACCTTATGGAATTGAGTGCATCTATGATGCAACTAGTTACTCTTTGAAAAACATTTGAGAAAATGTGTAAAACCGAGACTGTAAGCTATTTTTTTCAGCAAGTCTTGCCCTTTCTTTTGAATAAAGAAAGTCCCTTTCGGAAAACATTCACATTCTAAGAGCTTGGCACATTTGGATTGTAAAATATTTTCACATTCCATAGATTTTCAAAACGATTTAAGTCAAAACTTTAACTAGGCCACCCTTCTTTGCAGGGCATTGGAAAACCTCCCTGATCTTTGTGGTTGAATCTGTTTGAAATTCACTGCTTGAGTGAGGGACCTTACAGATAATTGTATGTGTGGGGTACAGAGATAATATTTCAAAACGTATGTTAAAACACTATTATTGCACAGAGTGACTTGTGACTTGTTAAGCAAATTTGTAAACATTTCTAAAAACATAATTCCACTTTGATATGCGGTATTGGGTGCTGGCCAGTGAAACCTTTGAATTCACTCAGTAACACAATATGTGGAAAAAGTAAAGGGGTGTGAATACTTTCTGAAGGCACTGTATGTCCTTTTTTTCTGTTTCTCCCCTTCTTTTCCACGGTGAACCCCTGTCACGTGCCATGGTCTGCCGGCAGGTAGAGTAAATATGATTTAAACAGGATTTGTTGAGTTGCAAATCATAAATGTATGACTATGACTACTGTTCCCTGAAGGAGGGAAACAAGGTACAACACACTATGTGGAGTCGCAATCTCACAACTTCAGTTGAAGGATTTACAAATCACACCTGACAAATCCAATGAAATCCGTGCCTAGCTGGAAGTCCCGCTTTCCACAGGTGATACGCGTGAGGCTCGGATTCATTCATTCAAATTATTAACAGGTGTTGTACCTCGTTTCCCCCTTTCAGAGAACAGTAGTTATAGTCATTACGTTCCATTCCCTAACCGTCAGCCAAATACAGTACAATACACCATGAGGAAATATAATCATGCCCCAAAAAGAGTGTGGCGACGCCAAACTCGTGTATGGTGATGCCCAACTCCCTGCAGCACAAATATCTCCTACAGTCAACCATTTAAACACCCAAGACCTTGCCAGACCCCTGGTGGATTGGGCACGTACACTGCTAGGCAACCCCTTGCCCATAATTACATTCTCAAACAAGAAATCAAAAATACCAACAAAGTCTAACTGAAATGAAACAGGTGGGGTTCTCGGAGGGGTTCTGAAAGACACTCATTGGGCCCAAAACGACAGGGAAGATCAGACAAAGGATTGTTGATTAGAAATCAAAATAGGGAGAGACAACTAAAAGACGTTAACCCTCCATAATCGCTCAGGGCAACTGGAGCACTGGGCCAGACACTCTTAAATATCACATGTGCCGGCATAGTTGAAACACCTTCTGACTAACAAGATGACAAGCCAGCACAGGTGTAACAATTACTGGCTAACGAGGTGGCACCAAATCGGTGCGCCCAACGTGCTAAGGTCCAACCTTGAAATATACATAGAATAACCAAAGCCTGTAAGACCACAAATATATTCCATATATTTTTGTTGAACAAGTTTGATCACAAACAACAGAAAACAACTTCCATTTCACAACATAAATAAATTCTAAAAGCAGTACAACAATACCGCCTTTTTCCCCCCCAGAGACAAGTGTGCCAAAAAACATCAAGGTTTTCTAGAATCTCAGAGTTAAGCAGCCGTACCAAAGTGTATTGGGCTTTTCTCGTGCTCGAGGAAGACTATAGTTAACGGTGACAGCAGTGGACACGGGCAGAACATCCCTACCGGTTTCCACAGACTTCTCCGCCCAATCGTAGTAGGTGAAGTATGGTTTGAACCAGTGAAGGCTGCTGAGGAGAGAACAAAATGGAGTCAATTGAGTGGTATGAAGCACATGGACACCACATCTTTGATGTGTTTAATACCATTCCATTTCTTCCATTAGTATGAGCTGTCCTCCCCTGGTCATCAGCCTCCACTGGTTTTAACATGTTGACATGACATAGCCATGTTTTTTTCCCCTCTGCTTCGGTGTGGCAATGACATATTCCATATTACAAATTTTCCACTATGGGGAAAGGGCCTAAAAAGCAAGCTTGCAAAGGAGACCACAGAACGGGCAACAAAACCAGGACTTGGTCACCCACATCGAAAGTTGGCTTTGGCCTTTCGAGCGTACCAAACTTTTCATTTATATTTACGCCTTCCGCAGATTCTCATTGGCAAAATCTGTATCGATTTGTTTGTGTGTTTAATGTGTCACCCTGCAACAACCTCTCGCTCAACAAGCTCAAAAGGATTTCTGACACGTCCAAACAAGCTCATTCGGACTAAAACCTGAGAGACTCCTGAACAGCCTCCCACGCTGCAAACAGCACAAGACCCCTTCCTCCCAGTCTTTCTCAAACTCAAAGCAGTAAGTTCGACTTCAAAGTCTGACAAAATCTCTCCACAGCACCTTGAGACACTGGGTGGTAGGCACTAGAGGGGCAATGGGCATCATCCAAAATGTTGAACTTTTTTTCACCAGTGCCTTAAATACTAGGAGACATGATTTTCCTCAATGAAATGGCCTCAGGGAAACAAGTGGCAGCGCACATGATGGTTAAGAGAAACTGGTTACCACTCTTTGCTTTTGGGCAAAGGACCAACACAATCCACCAGAACCCTGCTGAAAAGGTTCATCAAAAGCAGGAATAGGCTGCAAAGGTGCAACTGGTAAAGCTTGATTCGGTTTACCTGTCCTCTGGCAAATGCAACAGGATTTACAGTAAGCCAAGATGGCCCGCCATACTACCATTGTGAGCCAACCTCCGTATCTCTTCTCGAAGTGTAACTGGGATGACAATGAGATATTTCTTGCCATCCATTCCGATTTATTCCTGAATATTTCAAAAACATTGTGTTTGGGACAAATCATTCACTAAACCCTAAACCTCAAATACATATTTTAATTAATATGGAAATAAGTTAAGGTGACTAAACTGCTTGGAGTAACCCTGGATTGTAAAACTGTCAGTCAAAACATGTTGATGCAAAGGTAGCTAAGCGCTACTCTGCCTTAACACTATCAACAAGGCAAGTCCCTAGTTTTGTCGCACCTGGACTACTTTCCAATAGTTTGGTCAGGTGTCATACAGAGGGACTTAGGATAATTACAATTATCTCAAAACAGGGCAGCACTGGCCTTAAAATGTACACAGAGAGCTAACAATAATTGCATGTCAATCTCTCATAGCTCAAAGTAGAGGAGAGATCGACTTCATGACTACTTGTTTTTGTAAGATGTGTTGACATGCTGAATGCACCGAGCTGTCTGTTTAAACTACTAGCACACAGCTTGGTCACCCATGCAATCAAATATAGATGCTTGTTCCCTTACTAGCTCAACCTGGCTTTGTGATTCTGTCTTCCATAATTTACAGAACTTGTCTGTATGGTCCTAGAGGCAACTTGTAACCCTGAAGGATAGCAGCTTTAAAAGTGTCACCATCTGAACTCTGGTCAAGAAATAAAGTGGCATAAACTTTTAGGGATGTGGCAATCCGCTTAAATAGAGTAAAATATACAACCATGTCCTTTTCGTTGAAAGGTGGTACAAGTCAGCTCTTCCGACCCAGATCAAACTCTGTTGAGGCTGCTGGATGGCCAGACTGGATTCTGAGTGCTTCCAGATCTATCGCTCTTAATCAATTTGCATGCTCACGTTCCTGCTCTTGTTGTCTTGCTGCATGTTCTTTCCCTTTCCTTGTGCTCAAGCTATACTTTCTGCTATTCCCATTTGGCCTTTAGTTCAACCTCTCGCAGTTGCACGTCTTGAGGGGGGTACGCAACAACCCTTTTCATCATCCTCCCTCTCCGAAAGGATTTCCTGTTCCATCAAAACAATATGTGACCCGTTTCAGGAAACTAGGCGTATGTAGCAAGTCACGATTTCACAGGAGAGGCGTTTGAACGTAAAATATAGGTTATCAAAATGCGTTTTATGGCAGAAATGCCTTCGAACATGTGAACTTTCATGTGACTTAATATCAAACTTATGCCATCTGTAAATACTAATACATTTGTTAAATTACGAGCATTGCTGGTAAGCCACAGAAAAAGCAACCTAGCCATGATTGGCTGAGATAATGAATGGGTTGGACATGCCTAGAGATGAGTTTGGATTGGTCTGCCATTTGGCACACTTGTCTATTTGAGCTGGTCAGTATGTGTAAAGAAATCATGTCTAACATGGCTTTTTTTATTTATTATTCCTTATAACTGGAACTTCCATCAGGAGCTAGCCAGCTAACTAGCTACTAGTCTTTGTTAGCCACGGCTAGCGGTCGTCACATTTTTCTCAGTCACCAGCCAGCCTTAGTTCGGACAACACCTGCCAGTCTGCACAGCACGATATCAACCCAGAGCATATCGGACTGCTTCTCTCTACCACATCACCAGATTTCTACCGCTCTGGAGGATTACACCGGATCATCGCAAACGAGTGGCTACTGTTAGCTAACGCATATGTCCCGAAGCGAGCACCAGCTAGCCTCGCGCTAGGCCCATATACCAGCTAACTCTAGGGCTACAATACCTCCTTTGCCAATTGGCCTGAACCCTTTATTGTCGACACGGAGCCCCAACGATCCATCACGACTGGACTGCCGATGTGATCACCCGATGTGGTCTTAACAGGCTATTCTGTTATCGCCGCAGAACCATCTACTAGCCCCGGCCCACTAGCTTTTCTTAATGCTGTGTCCCCTGCTCGCCTAGCGTAGTTGTGACTACCGAACGGCACCCTGACTCACCTATTGCTGCTCTTTTGACCCTATGATCACTCGGCTACACAGCTGATGCCCCCTGGAATGTATCAATAACAAGGTACCTAATTTTGATTACCTGTCGGACCCAGCCTCGAACTCAGGTCCTGTATGTAACCAACTGACCCGCTCTGCCCATTCATCACCATTTACCTGTCGTCTTAACTCTCCTGATCAACACCTGTGATTGCTTTATGCCTCTCACTAATGTCAATATGCCTTGTCTACTGCGGTCTTGGCTAGTTCGTATTGTTTTATTTCACTGTAGAGCCCCCAGTTCCACTCCTATTCCCAAGGCGGTATCATTTGTTGACTTCTGTAAACTTAAAATCCCTGGTTTCATGCATGTTAACATCAGAAACCTCCTCCGTAAGTATGTTTTATTCACTGCTTTAGCACACTCCGCCAACACTGATGTCCTAGTCGTGCCTGAAACTGGGCTAAGGAAGGCCTCCAAAAATGCAGAAATTTTCATCGCCAACTACAACATTTTCCACCAAGATAGAACTCCCAAAGGGTGTGAAGGTGCAATCTACTACAGATGACCTGCAGAGTTCTGTCATGCTATCCAGGTCTGTATCCAAACAGTTCAAGCATCTACTTTTAAAAATCCACCTTTCAAGAAATAAGTCTCTTACTGTTGCCGCTTGTTATAGATCCCCCAGCTGTGCCCTGGACACCATATATGAATTAATTGCCTCCCATTTATCTTCAGAGTTTGTACTGTTAGGTGACCTAAACTGGGATATGCTTAACACCCCGGCCATCCTACAATCTAAGCTTGATGCCCTCAATCTCACACAAATTACCAAGGAACCTACCAAGTACAACCCTAAATCCATTAACACGGGCACCAACTTGCTCTCTAAATACACCTCTGCTGTCTTAAACCAGGATCTCAGCGATCACTGCCTGCGTCCGTAATGGGTCCGCAGTCAAACGACCACCCCTCATCACTGTCAAACGCTCCCTAAAACACTTCTGCGAGCAGGCCTTTCTAATCGACCTGGCCCGGGTATCCTGGAAGGATATTGACCTCATCCCGTCAGTTGAGGATGCCTGGTCATTCTTTAAAAAGTAACTTCCTCACCATTTTAGATAAGCATGCTCCGCTCAAAAAAATTCAGAACTAAGAACAGATATAGCCCTTGTTTCACTCCAGACCTGACTGCCCTCGACCAGCACAAAAACATCCTGTGGCGGACTGCAATAGCATTGAATAGTCCCCGCGATATGCAACTGTTCAGGGAAGTCAGGAACCAATACACGCAGTCAGTCAGGAAAGCAAAGGCCAGCTTCTTCAGGCAGAAATTTGCATCCTGTAGCTCTAACTCCAAAAAGTTCTGGGACACTGTAAAGTCCATGGAGAACAAGAGCACCTCCTCCCAGCTGCCCACTGCACTGAGGCTAGGTAACACGGTCACCACCGATAAAGCCATGATTATCGAAAACTTCAACAAGCATTCCTCAACGGCTGGCCATGCCTTCCTCCTGGCTACTACAACCTCGGCTAACAGCTCCGCTCCCCCCCCCCCCCCCCCCCCCGTCCGCCCGCAGCTACTCGCCCAAGCCTCTCCAGGTTCTCCTTTACCCAAATCCAGATAGCAGATGTTCTGAAAGAGCTGCAAAACCTGGATCCGTACAAATCAGCTGGGCTTGACAATCTGGACCTTCTATTTCTGAAACTATCCGCCGCCATTGTCGCAACCCCTGTTATCAGCCTGTTCAACCTCTCTTTCATATCGTTTGTAATCCCCAAGGATTGGAAAGCTGCCGCAGTCATCCCCCTCTTCAAAGGGGGAGACACCCTGGACCCAAACTGTTACAGACCTATATCCATCCTGCCCTGCCTATCTAAGGTCTTCGAAAGCCAAGTCAACAAACAGGTCACTGACCATCTCGAATCCCACCGTACCTTCTCCGCTGTGCAATCTGGTTTCCGAGCCGGTCACGGGTTCACCTCAGCCACGCTCAAGGTACTAAACGATAAAAGACAGTACTGTGCCATCGATAAAAGACAGTACTGTGCAGCCGTCTTCATCGACCTTGCCAAGGCTTTCGACTCTGTCAATCACCATATTCTTATCGGCAGACTCAGTAGCCTCGGTTTTTCAGAGGACTGCCTTGCCTGGTTCACCAACTACTTTGCAGACAGAGTTCAGTGTGTCAAATCGGAGGGCATGCTGTCCGGTCCTCTGGCAGTCTCTATGGGGGTGCCACAGGGTTCAATTCTCGGGCCGACTCTTTTCTCTGTATATATCAATGATGTTGCTCTTGCTGCGGGCGATTCCCTGATCCACCTCTACGCAGACGACACCATTCTGTATTCCGGCCCGTCCTTGGACACTGTGCTATCGAACCTCCAAACGAGCTTCAGTGCCATACAACACTCCTTCCGTGGCTTCCAACTGCTCTTAAAACGCTAGTAAACCAAATGCATGCTTTTCAACCGTTCGCTGACTGCACCCGCACGCTCGACTAGCATCACCACCCTGGATGGTTCCGACCTAGAATATGTGGACATCTATAAGTACCTAGGTGTCTGGCTAGACTGTAAACTCTCCTTCCAGACTCATATCAAACATCTCCAATCTAAAATCAAATCTAGAGTCGGCTTTCTATTCCGCAACAAAGCCTCCTTCACTCACGTCGCCAAACTTACCCTAGTAAAACTGACTATCCTACCGATCCTCGACTTCGGCGATGTCATCTACAAAATAGCTTCCAATACTCTACTCAGCAAACTGGATGCAGATTATCACAGTGCCATCCGTTTTGTTACTAAAGCACCTTTTTCTAATACTTCTTTCTCGCACAGAATAGGCCAACATTTTGTACAACGGGGGATAGTAGATTGACATAGGCTAGTGCTTTTGCTGTTCGTTAAGCATACTCAGACACAATTCTGTATATTTCTGTACCCTCTGACACTTAACTAACCTCCAGACGTTCTTCAATGCCTCCTTCTGTGGCCTAAAACTGCAAGTAAAACAAAACGCATGCTCTTCAACCGATCGCTGACCACACCTGCCCACCCATCCAGTATCACTACTCTGGACAGTTCTGACTTAGAATATGTGGACAACTACAAATACCGAGGTGTCTGGTTAGACTGTAAACTCTCCTTCCAGACTCACATTAAGAATCTCCAATCCAAAATGTAATCTAGAATCGGCTTCCTATTTCACAACAAAGCATCCTTCACTCATGCCGCCTAACATACCCTCGTAAAACTGACCATTCTATCGATCCTCGACTTCGGCGATGTCATTTACAAAATAGCTTCCAGCACTCTACTCAACAAATTGGATGCAGTATATCACAGTGCCATCCATTTTGTCACCAAAGCCCCATATACTACCCACCACTGCAACCTGTATGCTTTCGTTGGCTGGCCCACGCTTCATATTCATCGCCAAACCCACTGGCTCCAGGTCATCTATAAGTCTTTGCTAGGTAAAGCCCCGCCTTATCTCCGCTGACTGGTCACCATAGCAGCGCCCACCTGTAGCACGCACTCCAGCAGGTATATTTCACTGGTCATCCCCAAAGCCAATACCTCCTTTGGCCACCTTTCCTTCCAGTTCTCTGCTGCCAATGACTGGAACGAACTGCAAAAATCACTGAAGCTGGAGTAAGCACCAGCTGACAGAGCAGCTCACAGATCACTCCACCTGTACACAGCCCATCTGTAAATAGCCCACCCAACTACCTTATCCCCATACTGTTATTTATTTTGCTCCTTTGCACCCCAGTATCTCTACTTGCAAACTCATCTTCTGCACATCTATCACTCCAGTGTTTAATTGCTATATTGTAATTATTTCACCACTATGGCCAATTTATTGCCTTACCTCCCTTATCCTACCTCATTTGCACACAGACATTTTCGATTGTATTATTGACTGTTTGTTTGTTTATTCCATGTGTAACTCTGTTGTTGATTGTGTTGCACTGCCAGGTCGCAGTTGTAAATTATAACTTTTTCTCAACTAGCCAAATAAAAAATAATCTTGTTGGCTGACAAAGTAAATGGACCATTTTTTCATTATCTTCAATATGAGCCTTGGAATTGGATAAGGATGTGCAGTTGCGTCTCCGACGTGTTGGTCTTTACTTATAGTCTGTGAGAAAGACACGATCATGTGACAGAGCCATTTGAGTGAGAGGCACTTTTGAGCACACAGCCGGTAGAAGGGCACAGCAGCCACTGGCCGCAAAAGGCAGGGATTCTTTAGGGGGCATTACGGCCAAACAAAGGGGATGCCGCTGGGAAATTCAAGGCAGTATAAAGTGCTTGTCAAATTGTGAATGAGAGACTGATGAAGTGTGTACAGCCTGCGCAAAAAAACAAAGCAGAGCTCATGCCTTTCATGCAACTTTTTTCAAAATCGTCATTAGTCTCATCATGCAAACAGCTGACAAAATGTTATGACCCTCTGTTTCAACCATAGTTTTTCAATTCCTCATCAATCCACGGAGCCGTAACAGTTCTTACAGTCAGCTTCTTAGCAGGTGCATGGTTATCAATAATTGCAGCAAGTGCAGCATCGGATGCTCCTTAATCACATCAGTTGAACAAATATTTTTTACATCCACAGCAAAAAAAAGTGTATGATCTCATATAGAGGTCGACGGATTAAATCGGGTGGCCAATTAATTAGGGCCGATTTCAAGTTTTCATAACAATTGGAAAATCGGTCATTTTGGACACAGATTTTTTTTTTTTATCTTTATTTTAACTAGGCAAGTCAGTTAAGAACACAGAACACATTCTTATTTTCAATGATCGCCTAGGAACAGTGGATTAACTGCCTTGTTCAGGGGCAGAACGAGAGATTGTTACCTTGTCGGCTCAGGGATTCAATCTTGCAACCTTACGGTTAACTAGTCCAATGCTCATATCCCTGTAATGCTTAGATATTCTCTAAGCATTACAGGGATATGGCTCTGAATATATACAGCAACACCTCTGCCAAAAGCAAACAAAGCAAGAGAAAATATATATACCAACAGCAGTCCATTAAATCAGTGTGTGTGTGTGTGTAAGTATGTGTGTAAGTGTGTGTGTGCTGCGTGGTTGAAGCATAGGCTTCAGTCGCTCTTCCCTTCCAGGCTTTTGGCAGGGAGGGTGGACAATGAGCCCGTCATAGTGAATGTAAGCAATGTCTCCACGCGCTCTGGCCGCTTTAATGGCTGGGATAAGTTCATTCCTCTTCTGGCACACAGCTTCAGGATAGTCCTCATTAAAGCTCCCGAATGGCGTAGCAGTCTAAGGCACTGCATCTCAGGGCTGGAGGCGTCACTACAGACACCCTGGTTTGAATCCAGGCTGTATTTGAATCCAGGCTGTATCACAACCGGCCGTGATTGGGAGTCCTATAGGGAGGCGCACAATTGGCCCAGCGTCGTCTGGGTGTGGCCTGTGTAGGCAGTCATTGTAATTAAGAATTTGTTCTTAACTGCCTTGCCTAATTAAATAAAGGTTCAACTAAAAAATAGTTTTTGGCTCTTTCTAGAACTGCTACCTTGTCCATGAACCTCAGGAACTTGACCACTATCGACCTGGGCCGGTGGTGTTTCTTTCCAGCCCTGTGGGTGTGATCCACCACAATCATTTCTCCCACTTTGTCCTCAGACTCCGTCCAGGTCTCATGTGACAATTCAGTCCACAATCATGTTGTTCCACCTTGACAGTCCCTCGAGAAAATCTGATTTCTCCATCATTGTTATCATGGATTCACATACAGAACTGGTGTCCTCTCTCAATGACTTACAGATTACTGTTATCTTCCCATTCTCCTGTTTAAAGTCATTGAGCTGACCCTGGGAGAACTGCACTGTTCTTCAGGTACTGGACCTCTCTGGTCAGGTTGTCTATTATTTTATTAGTTGATTCCAGTATTTGGACAAAACACTTAACTATTTTATTGTTGTTGTAACAACTGCTTGTAGAACTATTTTTGTTTCTTTAAAATATCCTTCACCTGTGATAGAGATAAACTACTGTCCTCAATGGTACTCCCCCCGGCTATGGTCTTTGTAAATCGTAGAAACACAGGTTACGCTGTTACTCCTCGCAGTTCCAGACAGGGTAGGTCACAGGGAAGATTGAAAACAACAAACAGCAGGGATCCAGACAGCCACAAGCTCGGGACAATGCACGTTCCCAGTCACAATGACTAACAGCATTCAAGAACTCAAGAAAACCCAACTAGCTTGATAGTTGGCTAGCTGTAACGCCAAACAACTCCTCAGACCAGCAGGATCACTGGAAAGATAGTATCGGTCCTAGCAACTGATGCCAACCGGGTTGCAGGATCAAAACTGAACCCTGTGGAACTTTGGCTTGACAACGGTTTATTCGGCAAGGTTTGCCTGAAGCCCGGTTCACTCTGGGTTCGGTGGTTCTGGCAATCAGTAACCCACCCCAATTGGCAGTGCCCCTTGAAGGTTCTTCTGTCACAATGAGCCTCACTCGGGTTTATGCTGGTACTCAGCACTGGACCCCACAGATAAAAATAAACCCATGCGAAAAACGCCCTCATACCAACCAGTCATAGCGCAGCGTAAAAGAGAGGGTACAAATAGTCTGGGTAGCAACTTGAATAGCAGTTCAGGAGTCTTATATATTGCTGTTAAGCTGTTAAGATGCCTTTTGGACCTAGACTTGGCACTCTAGAACCGCTTGCCATGTGGTAGCAGAGAGAACCTTTCTATGACTAGGGTGGCTGGAGTCTGACAATTTTTTGGGGCCTTCCTCTGACACCGCCTGGTATAGAGGTCCTGGATGGTAGGAACCCTCTGTAGTGTCTTGCGGTCGGAGGCCAAGCAGTTGCCATACCAGGCAGTGATGCAACTAGTCAACATGCTGTCGATGGCGCAGCTGTAGAACTGAGGACCCATGCCAAATTGTTTCAGTCTCCTGAGGGGGAATATGCTTTTTCGTGCCCTATTCATGATTCTCTTGGTGTGTTTGGACCATGATCGTTTGTTGGTGATGTGGACACCAAGAAACTTGAGGCTCTCAACCTGCTCCCCTACAGCCCCGTCAATGAGAAAGGTGGCGTGCTCAGTCCTTTTCCTGTAGTGCACAATCATCTCCCTTGTGATGATCGTGTTGAGGGAGAGGTTGTTATCCTGGTACCACACAGCCAGGTCTATGACCTTCTCCCTATAGGCTATCTCATCGTTGTCAGTGATCAGGCCTACCACTGTTGTGTCGTCGGCAAACTTAATGGATGGTGAACAGGGAGCACAGGACGGGCCCCCGTGTTGAGGATCAGCGTGGCAGATGTGTTACCTACCCTTACCACCTGGGGGTGGCCCATCAGGAAGTCCAGGATCCAGTTGCAGAGGGAGTTGTTTAGTCCCAAGGTCCTTAGCTTAGTGTTGAGCTTTGAGGGCACTATGGTGTTGAACGCTGAGCTGTAGTCAATGAATAGCATTCTCACGTAGGTGTTCCTTTTGTCCAGGTGGGAAAGGGCAGTGTGGAATGCAATAAAGATGCATCATCTGTGGATATGTTGGGGTGGTATGCAAATTGGAGTGGGTCTAGGGTTTCTGGGATGATGGTGTTGATGTGAGCCATGACCAACATTGCAAAGCAGTACATGGCTACAGATGTGAGTGCTACGGGTCGGTAGTCATTTAGGCAGGTTACCTTAGGGACTATTGGTGGTCTGCTAGAAAGATGTTGGTATTACAGACTGCGACAGGGAGAGGTTGAAAATGTCAGTGAAGACACTTGCCAGTTGGTCAGTGTATGCACGGAGTACACGTCCTGATAATCCATCTGGCCCTGTGGCCTTGTGAATGTTGACCTGTTTAAAAAGGTCTTACTCACATTGCTACGGAGAGCATGATTACAGTCATCCGTAACAGCTGATGCTCTCATGCATGCTTCAGTGTTGCTTGCGTCGAAGCGAGTATAGAAGTATTTGAGCTTGTCTGGTAGGCTCGTGTCACAGGGCAGCTTGCGGCTGTGCTAGTAGAGTTGCAAGCCCTGCCACATAAGGACGAGAGTCGAAGCCGGTGTAGTACTGTGTATACCCCTTTAACCCTGTGAACACTATGGAACACAGGGTAACAGAGGGGCCTTTAAACATGGACAAGCTTCCAAATTAAGTTGTGCTTCTGTGAGACTGGATGAAGCAAGGCCCATCATGGACACAGGGGGCTCCGGCAATGGCTGACGTAGCACTCCGTTTGGACGTAACCAAACGCAGGAGTACTGAAGTCACAGTAATGTTTTTTGGGAGGGGCTCGCAGGTTGCTCAGGCCCGTGCTAAGGCCCTTCGCTCCTGAGCCAAGTGCCCGATGGCTGCGTCCTCAGAAGTGCCCTCAAGCTCCAAGAACTGGAAATGGGAATGTGATTGCCATAATGCCGGGGGAAAGCTAGTAAGCTTAATTTGCCGGAAGTAATGCATGACTTTAGCCATGAGGCTTCTAGTCTAAGCTAGCTAGCCTCTGACTGCAGCACATCCATTTAGAATAACCAAGCAACTTTATGCTAGCTACGTATACTAAACAAGAGTTAGCCAATAAATTCCACCATTATGAAGCTGGAATAACTAGCAGGAGCTAGCTTGCCTCTGCAAGTTAGCTAACATGGCAAGCACGCAATGCAGAACTTTTTAGCTAGCCTGGGCTCGAAAGTTCACGTAGGACCGGATCACCGAGGTGGGACCAGGACCCCTCTGGGAAGAGAGGAAATCGGTGTTTAAACAAGACAGACACAGGCGGCAGGGGGATACCTACAGAACCTTGTCGCCCTATCTTTTAGAATAGCCTCCTGTAACCGGCAACAGAGTGCACAGGAGCCGGAAGACATTCAACTCGACCAGCAACCCAATCCATTTCCGCGTCCTGCAATTCAGATCCAGCCGAGGTACAGGAACCCGGGAGATGAAGTGACTATCAGAAATACCAAGCCTCCTAAAGAACGCTAAACAATTGTCAAGTGAACCTGCACCGCAGGCTATTGGGGGAACAGTGCCTGCCATTCCCTAGTCTCGCAAACCAACTGATTTGAACAAGGGCAGTCTGTGCATGTACTGAGCCGAGACATACAGTGCCTTCAGAAAGCATTCATACCCCTTGATTTATTCCACAATGCCCACACGGGTCCGAGTGGACTAATCCATTGTTGAGGCCGTGGGGATGGCACATTCCACTCAAAGAAAGTGATACTAAAATTGTACATGGTTAAAGACAAAATGGTGCAACAATAAAAAATAATATTTTATAATGCGCTTTCTCCCGAGTTTGATAGCGGTTGCTGTCCGCATTGTATGAGCGCATCCTGTTCAGTCTTAATACCATGACTTACTTAGGACTATATTTCAATACTTATACTACATGCTACTGAATCAATCAATCATTAATTTGTTCATGTCATCACAGAGCATACGAGTCATTCATGATTTGAAATGCAAATCAAACATTTCAGCTTTAAAATATAAATAAAGCGATCCTAGAATAATTTGCGTAAACAAATCCACCATTCCTTTTCAGCAATTTTATTCACGAATGCATGCCACTGTTAGCCTTTGCTTCAAAAAAACAAAAAGATCGACTCACATAATAGCACCTTATCCATATTTTTCTTTATCAAATGTATTGACTTCCCTTTACCTCCAGACCAATCAGTAAACATTACCTTGTTTAAAGTTTGTTACATCATCTGCATCCATTTTGCTGTCACGTGTTACGGTGTTATAACCAATTTATTGATACGATTATGATATGCTATAGGTCAGGCCCTATTGGTCATGTGCATGCGATCTATTAATGTGTCACGAACGAGAGGAAGGGTTGAGGGAATGTTTTCCCTAAACAAATGAGGGACTTCGGTAACGTAACTTTTCAGTCAGAAATGGTTGTAATTATGTTTCAGCAACACGGACAGCGTGATAAACACTTGATGTTCTGTGGCGGTCACAGCAGCAGGGAGGAGAGACACAACGGGTACTAGTCACACGCTGTCATTTTTCCTCACAGCCCATTAAGTATGAGCCAGGTCCAGCACAATCAAATCCATTGCGGTTGGACTCCCTCTAGTGTGTCTTAATTATTTAATCAAACAGTGCGCTTAAAGCATAGGACAAGCTCAGTGCAAATAGCTGGTCTGATTAAAAACACATAGGATGTGTCTAAATATGGAAAAAGACACCTAAATATTGACCAATCGATTTGTCAAATTAAGAGATATTTTTGGGGGTCGGGGACAGCCCTAGTAAAGATCTCCCATATCTGGGAAACCACCCAGTGGTGTAGACTCCATTCCTGAGGAAAAGGGCCCCCCATGGATAACAAATCCACACCAGAGTTGAGGAAACCCAGGAACACGCATTGCCCAAACACACACACACACAGTCTCAGAAAGCAGCGCTGGTTTATAGCCTACCAGAGTATGTCCCTAGGTAATACCTTAATGGATTAATAAATACCTACAAAACATCATGATCCAACTTCCCCCTACGCAGCACCGGGCATGGCAGGTCACCAACAACCCTAACGAGCCATCACCACTTTAATGATGCACAACACTTTCCATTGCTCAATAAATACACCTGGAGGGGAAAGGAGGAATGGGGGAGGACAGCTTCTGGAAGAGAGGGGAGCAGGTACAGTTGAAGTCAGAAATTCACATTCACTTAGGTTGGAGTCATTAAAACTCGTATTTCAACCACTCCACAAATTTCTTGTTAACAAACTATAGTTTTGGCAAGTCGGTTAGGATTATTATTTACAGAGATTATTTCACTGTGTCACAATTCCAGTGTGTCAGAAGTTTATATACACTAAGTTGACTGTGCCTTTAAACAGCTTGGAAAATTAAGTTGTGGTGTTAGCCTATCAGAAGCTTCTAACTGACATCATTTGAGTGAATTCTCTACCTGTGGATGTATTTCAAAGCCTACCTTCAAACTCCGTGCCTCTTTGCTCGTTTGGAAAATCAAAAGAAATCAGCCAAAACCTCAGAAGAAAAATTGTAGACCTCCACAAGTCTGGTTCATCCATTGGAGCAAATTCCAAATGCCTGAAGGTATCACGTTCATCTGTACAAACAATAGTACGTAACACCATGGGACCACACAGCAGTCATACCGCTCAGGAAGGAGACGCATTCTGTCTCCTAGAGATGAACGAACTCGTGAGAAAAGTGCAAATCAATCCCAGAACAACAGAAAAGGACCTTGTGAAGATGCTGGAGGAAACAGGTACAAACATATCTATATCCACAGTAAAACGAGTCCTATATCGACATAACCTGACCTTTCAGGTTATGTCGCAAGGAAGAAGCCACTGCTCAAAAACCACAATAAAAAAGCCAGACTACAGTTTGCAACTGTACATGGGGACAAAGATCGTACATTTTGGAGAAATATCCTCTGGTCTGATGAAACAAAAATACCTCAATCCTATAGAGAATTTGGGGGCAGAACTGAAAAAGCGTGTGCGAGCAAGGAGGCCTACAAACCTGGCTTAGTTACACCAGCTCTGTCAGGAGGAATGGGCCAAAATAACAATACAAAACACTAAGTTTTGGAAGCTTGTGGAAGGCTACCTGAAAGGTTTGACCCAAGTACCAAATACTAATTGAGTGTATGTAAACTTCTGACTCAATGGGAATGTGATGAAAGAAATAAAAACTGAAATAAATCGTTCTTTCTACTATTATTCTGACATTTCAATTTTTTTTGTATAAAGTGGTGATCCTAACTGACCTAAGACAGAGCATTTGTACTAGGATTAAATGTCAGGAATTGTGGAAAACTGAGTTTAAATGTATTTGGCTAAGGTGTATGCAAACATCCGACTTCAACCGTAAATTAATAGGGAATGGGAGAGGAGGATATAGCGCTAGAAATAGTTAGCTGTAGAGAAAGGTCAAATTGGTTGAGAAGGTCCCAATGTGCTCCTTCGTTTCCTTTATTACTAAACCTTCCATGTTTGCTGATCTGAAGGACCTATAAGTACTAAAGGAACTTGCACGGTCCACCATATTGTACGGAGCGAATTTGGACTGACTAAGAGTAAAGGACAGTAACCCAGTAGCAGCAAGGAAAATGGGGCCACAGAATAGCAGGAGTGAGAGGGAGCCATGTCTAAACTAATGTGAACAGAAAGTCAAACGAAGTGTGGAAAGAATTTATCAATCCGAGGTGGGTGGGTTAGGTCCAGCAGAATAGGGGTAGTTGTAATTAGCAGTGTCATAGGGGCAGGTGTGGTGCTTGTGTGTGTCTGTCAAAGCAGGCTTTAAGACCATGCCCCCAAGCAGGCTGGAGTTCCCCCAAATAGCCAAGGCCCTTCACCCTGGACAACTACAATGCCTTTGGAAAGTATTCAGACCCCTTGACTTTATCCACATTTTGTTATGTTACAGCCTTATTCTAAAATTGATTAAATATGTATTTTTTTAAGCAATCTACACACAATACCTTGTAATGAGACTCGAAATGGAGCTGAGGTGCATCCTGTTTCCATTGATCATCCTTGAGATGTTTCTACAACTTGATTAAAGTCCACCTGCATTAAATTCAATTGTTTGAACATGATTTATAAAGGCACACACCTGTCTATATAAAAAAAGTCCCACAGTTGACAGGTCATGTCAGAGCAAAAACCAAAGCCACGAGGTCGAAGGAATTATCCGTAGAGCTCCGAGACAGGATTGTGTCAAGGCACAGATCTGTGGAAGAGTACCAAACAATTTCTGCAGCATTGAAGGTCGAAGAACACAGGGACCGCCATCATTCTTAAATGAAGTTTGGAAACACCAAGACTCTTCCTAGAGCTGGCTGACCGGCCAAACTGAGCATTCGAGGGAGAAGGGCCTTGGTCAGGGAGGTTACAAAGTAACCGATGGTCACTCTGACAGAGCTCTAGAGTTCCTCTGTGGAGATGGTTGTCCTTCTTGAAGGTTCTCCCATCTATGTAGCACTCCACCAATCAGGCCTTTACGGTAGAGTGGCCAGATGGAAGCCACTCCTCAGCAAAAAAGGCACATGGGAGCCCACTTCCAGTTTGTCAAAAGGCACCTAAAAACTCAGACCATGATAAATAACATTCTCTGGTCTGATGTAACCAATATTGAACTCTTTGGCCTGTAGGCCAAGCGTCACATCTGGAAGAAACCTGGCACCATCCCTACGGTGAAGCATGGTGGTGGCAGCATCATGCTGTGGGGATGTTTTTCAACAGCAGGGAATGGGAGACTAGTCAGGATAGAGGCAAAGATGAACAGAGCGAAGTACAGAGACCCTTGATGAAAACCTGCTCCAGAGCACTCAAGACCTCAGACTGAGGCAAAGGTTCACCTTCCAACAGGACAACGACCCTAAGCACACAGCCAAGACAACGCAGGAGTGGCTTCGGGACAAGTCTCTGAATGTCCTTGAGTGGTCCAGCCAGAGCCCGAACTTGAACTCAATTGAACATCTCTGGAGAGACCTGAAAATAGCTGTGCTGCGACGCTCCCCATCCAACCTGACAAAAGCTTGAGAAGATCTGCAGAGAAGAAATGGGGGAAAGAAACTCCACAAATACAGGTTTGCTAAGGTGCTTCAACAAAGTACTGAGTAAAGGGCCTGAATACAGTACTTGTAAAAAAATGTTTTACTCAGATTCACATAAGTTAACAATGATTTATAAAAACCTGCTTTTGCTTTGTCATTATAGGGTAGTGTGTGTATAGCGAGGAAAAAATACAAATGTATCAATTTTGGAAAAAGTCGAGGGGTCTGAATACTTTCCGAAGAAACTGTCAACAACAGATCTATAAAGCACAAAGTAAAAACAGATACTTTCCGTGTCATGAAACACATAAAAACGCCCTAAAATAAACATAAAACTCATGTCCAATTTCTGTGTATCAAAAATACTACTGTTAGCACACAGTCTACATGAATGAAGGGTTCATAGTCCTCCAAACCTCTTTCTTTCCCAATCCCATTGGTATGAAGGTGAAATGGGGTAACTGGCACAACCCATATGGTACAATAACTAACCAGCCTTACATTCACCCGTAGCCTCATGCATACCACCATTAATAACCCAAACTGGCAACCCCATCAAACCTGGCAACCCCATCCACAAAAAAAATGACACTAAAATGTGGCACGAAACAGACAGATGTCAGTGTTGTGGTCCACACCTCTCTGGTCCTCCTTTCTGTCCCAGGCTCACAACACAGCAGTGAAACTGGGCAGAACACAAATATACTTGCACTCACACACAAGCAGACACCTTCACAATTAACAGTCCTAGTGTTGTTATGGCACCAGGAAATAATCCGTCACCACAGACGGACTGACTGACTTCACTCATTTTTACAAGCTGGAGAATTAGGTAATTTGCTGTGCGCCATTGGCAGATAGCTAGGCAGGTGGAGGTTTTTCCAGCACTCCGGGACAAAGGGTCCTCACAGGTGTGTGTATGAGTGAGACTATTCCTTGTGTAATTTATTCCTCATATTATTATTCTATATTTCTTTGCATTGTTGGGAAGGGCACGTAAGTAAGCATTTCACTTAACACTGCCTGATGTTTATGAAGCTTGTGACAAATACAATTTGATTTGAGACCCTGCATCCTAAACTGCACCCAATTCCCTAGATAGTGCACTTCAGAGAGAATGTCCAGGAACCGCATTCTAACTAGACAACCTCTTCTCCTCCTCCACCCCAATCACCTGCAAAAGTCAATTGTGAATTTATATGTGCTCCCAGACACTGAAAACATCCCTGTTTCACAGCAAAATATTTCAACTGCGGGTGAAGATTTGGCGAGATAGTAAAAACACACCCTGAACGTTGCGCGAGACTCCAAGAGCACACGTCTTCATTTCCTGTGTAGCAGTATTCAATCATTAGCGTCGGTCTCAATTTCAGGTGTGAATTGACCTCATCTAGTAGGATTTGCCATAGTTGCCACTGAATAGGGTTTCAAAAATGTTCAACAAGTAATATCCCTAAATCACTTGAACCCTCAACAGCGTTTGTACACATTAGGTCAGTATCACATGCAAACACACACACACACACACACACACACACAATGGAACATGCTCATAAAATAGATAGTGGTTGCTTTATTAGTTTTGAAGGAAAGAGACACTACATTACCAATAGTATGTGGACACCTGCACGAACAACTTATTCCGAAATAATGGAGATTAATATGGGGTTGGTCCCCCCTTTGCTGCGATAACAGCCTTCAACTTCAAGGCTTTCCACTAGATGTTGGAACATTGCTGCAGGGACTTGCTTCAATTCAGCCACAAGAGCATTAGTGAGGTTAGGGCCCTGATGTTGGGCGATAAGGCCCATCTCGGTAGGAGTTCCAATTCATCCCAAAGGTGTACGATGGGGTTGAAGTCAGGGCTCTGTGCAGGACAGTCAAGTTCATCCACACCGATCTTGACAGACCATTTCTGTAAGGACCACGCTTTGTGCATGGGGGATGGTCATGCTGAAACAGGAAAGGACCTTCACTGAACTGTTACCAGTAAAGTTGGAAACACAGAAGCGCCTAGAATGTCATTGTATGCAGTTAAGATTTCCCTTCACTGGAACCATGAAAAACATCCCCATTTCTCATCCACCAATCTTCACAGTTGCCACTATGCAGAGGTAGATGGCGTTCTCCTGGAATCCGCCAAACCCAGATTCCCCAGTCAGACTGCCAGACAGTGAAGCGTGATTTATCACTCCAGAGAAAAAAAGTTTCCACTGCTCCAGAGAATTGTGGCAAGCTTTACAACACTCCAGCAGACACTTGGCACTGTGCATGGTGATCTTAGGCTTATGTGCGGCTGCTCAGCCATAGAAACACATTTCATGAAGCTCCCGACAACACAGTTCTTGTGCTGATGTTGCGTCCAGAGGCAGATTGGAACTCGGTAGTGAGTGTTACAGAGGACAGACGATTTTTACACACTAAGACCTTCAGCACTCAGTGGTCACATGTGTGGCCTACCAGTTAGCGGGTGACCTGTTGCTACTCCTAGCCTTTCCCACCTCACAATAACAGCACTTACAGTTGACCAGGGCAGCTCTAGCAGGACAAATTTTAAGAACTGACTTGTTGGAAAGGTGGCATCCTATGACGGTGCCACAATGAATGTCAATGAGCTCTTCAGCAAGGCCATTCTACTGCCAATGTTTGTCAATGGAGATTGCATGGCTGTGTGCTTGATGTTACAAACCTCTCAGCAACGGGTGTGGAAGAAATAGCCGAAACAACTAATTTCAAAGGGTGCCCACACACTTTCGTATACAGTTGAAGTCGGAAGTTTACACATACATTACATACAGCCAAATACATTTAAACTCAGTTTTTCACAATTCTACATTTTATCCTAGTAACAATTCCATATCTTAGGTCAGTTAGGATCACCACTTTATTTTAAGAATGTGAAATGTCAGAATAATAGTAGAGAATGATTGTTCAGCTTTTCTTTCATCACATTCCCATTGGGACAGAAGTTTACACACTCAATTAGTATTTGGTAGCATTGCCTATAAATTGTTCAACTTGGGTCTCCTTGCTCACACACGCTTTTTCAGTTCTGCCCACACATTTTCTATAGGATTGAGGTCAGGGCTTTGTGATGGCCACTCCAATACCTTGACTTTGTTGTCCTTAAGCCATTTTGCCACAACTTTGGAAGAATACTTGGGGTCATTGTCCATTTGGAAGACCCATTTGCAACCAAGCTTTAACTTCCTCACTGATGTCTTGAGATGTCGCTTCAATATAGTCACAATTTTCCATCCTCATTCCCATCCGCTTCCATCTGGCCACTCTACTGTAAAGGCCTGATTAGTGGAGTGCTACATAGATGGTTGTCAATTGGGATGGTGTTCTTCAGCTTGCAAGCCCCCACCTTCTCCTCCAAACATAACGATGGTCATTATGGCGAAACAGTTCTATTTTTATTTCATCAGACCAGAGGACATTTCTCCAAAAAGTATAATCTTTGTCCCCTTGTGCAGTTGCAAACCGTAGTCTGGCTTTTTTTATGGAGGTTTTGGAGCTGTGGCTTCTTCCTTGCTGAGCGGCCTTTCATGTTATGGCGATATAAGAGTCGTTTTACTGTGGATATACATACTTTTGTACCCAATTCCTCCAGCATCTTCACGCAGTCCTTTGCTGCTGTTCTGGGATTGATTTGCACTTATCGCACCAAAGTACGTTCATCTCTAAAAGACAGCCCACATCTCCTTCCTAAGCGGTACATACATACATACATACTTTTGTACATACTATTGTTTGTACAGATGAATGTGGTACCATCAGGCATTTGGAAATTGCTCCCAACGATGAACCAGACTTGTGGAGGTCCAACTTTTTTTCTGAGGTCTTGGCTGATTTCTTTTCATTTTCCCATGATGTCAAGCAAAGAGGCACTGAGTTTGAAGGTAGGCCTTGAAATACATCCACAGGTACACCTCCAATTGACTCAAATTATGTCAATTACCCTATCAGAAGCTTCTAAAGCCATGACATCATTTTCTGGAATTTTCCAAGCTGTTTAAAGGCACAGTCAACTTAGTGTATGAAAACTTCTGATCCACTGGAATTTTGATATAAGTGAAATAATCTGTCTGTAAACAATTGTTGGAAAAAGTACTTGTCATGCACAAAGTATATGTCCTAACCGACTTACCAAAACTATAGTTTGTTAACAAGAAATGTGTGGAGTGGTTGAAAAACAAATTAATGACTCCAACCTAACTGTATGTAAACTTCCGACATCAACTGTATATGGGTCGTTCCAAGAATCGAGTATTCTTTTTTACTTTTTACCCTTTATATCCCCAATTTCGTGATATCCAAATTGTTAGTCTTGTCCCATCGCTGCTACTCCTGTACGGACTAGGGAGAGGCAAACGGTCGAGAGCCACACCGCTCACTTAACCCCGAAGCCAGCCGCACACCAATGTGTCAGAGGAAACACTACAACTGGCGATCGAAGTCAGCTTAAAAGGCGCGCAGCCAGTCACAAGGAGCCGCTAGAGCATGATGGGACAAGGAAATACCGGCCGGCCAAACCCTCCTTTAACCCGGATGGCGCTGGGCCAATCGTGCGCCGTTTCATTGGTCTCCCAGTCACAGCAGACTGGGATCGAACCCAGGGCTGTAGTGATGCCTCAAGCACTGCGATGCCATGCATCACACCGCTGAGAATAGAGTACATTTTGAAGCCCTTCGATATTTTAAGTAGAAACTGTTCACCAATATTGTATTTTAAAAGCCTGTTATAGTGCCTTCGAAGTATTCATACCTGTTGACTATTTCAAATTTTGTTGTATTACACAGTCTGAATTCTAAATTTATTTATTTATTTTAAAAAATAACGTTTTTCCCTTAACCATCTACACAAAATAACCCATAATGACAAAGTGAAAGTGTTTCTAAAAATGTTGGCAAAATAATTCAAAATGAAATACAGAAATCTAATTTACATACAGTACCAGTCAAAAGTTGACACCTACTCATTCAAAGGTTCTTTATTTGTACTATTTTCTACATTGTAGAATAATAGTGAAGACATAAAAGATAAGAAATAACATATGGAATCATGTAATAAACAAACAAAAAAGTGTGAAAATGATTCAAAGTAGCCCTTTGCCTTGACAGTTTTGCACACTCTTGGCATTCTCTCAACCAGCTTCATGAGTTAGTCACCTGGAATGCATTTCAATTAACAGGTGTGCCTTGTTAAAAGTTCATTTGTGGAATTTATTTCCATCTAATGCATTTGAGACAATCAGTTGTGTTGTGACAAGGTAGGGGGGGGGGGGGGGGGGGGTATACAGAAGATGTTGGTAAAAGACCAAGTCCATATGGCAAGAACTGCTCAAATAAGCCAAGAGAAATGACAGACCATCATTGCTTTAAGACAGGAAGGTCAGTCAAGCACTTTGAAAGTTTCTTCAAGTGCAGCTGCAAAGGAAAGGAAGACAGAGTTACCTCTGCTGCACCTCAGAAATTGCAGGCCAAATAAATGCTTCAGAGTTCAAATAACAGACAGCATCAACTGTTCAGAGGAGACTGTGAATCAGGCTATAAGGGTCGAATTGTTGCAAAGAAACCACTCCTAAGGACACAAACAAGAAGACGAGACTTGCTTGGGACAAGAAACACTAGCAATGGACATAAGACCGGTGGAAATCTGTCATTTCGTCTGATGAGTCAAAATTTGAGATTTTTGGTTCCAGCCGCCGTCTCCTTGTGAGACACGAAGTAAGTGAACGGATTTTCTCCACATGTGTGGTTCCCGCCATGAAGCATGGAGAAGGTGGTGTGATTGTGCTTTGCTGGTGACACTGTCAGTGATATATTGAGAATTCAAGGCACACTTAACCAGCATGGCTACCACAGCATTCTGCAGCAATGTGCCATCCCACCTGGTTTGCGCTTAGTGGGACTATTATCAGTTTTTCAGCAGGACAATAACCCAACACACCTCCAGGCTGTGTAAGGGCTACTTGACCAAGAGTGATGGAGTGCTGCATAAGATGACCTGGCCTCCACAATCACCCGCCCTCAACGCAATTGAGATGGTTTGGGAGGAGTTGAACCGCAGTGTACAGTGAAGGAAAAACAGCCAACAAGTGCTCAGCATGTGGGAACTCTTTCAAGACTGTTGGAAAAGCATTCCTCCTGAAGCTGGGTGAGAGAATGCCAAGTGTGTGCAAAGCTGTCATCAAGGCAGAGGGTGGCTACATTGAAGAATCTAAAATATATTTTGATTTGTTTTACCCTTTTGTTTCCTACTTGATTCCATGTCTTATTTTAAAGTTTGAGGTGTTCACTATTATTCCACAATGTAGAAAATAACAAAAATAAAGAAAAACCCTTGAATGAGTAGGTGTGTTCCAAGTTGACTAGTACTGCAAGTATTTAGACCCTTTACTCAGTATTTTGTTGAAGTACCTTTGGCAGCGATTACAGCCTTGAGTCTTAGGTATGACTCTACAAGCTTGGCAAACCTGTATTTGTGGAGTTTTTCCCCATTCTTCTCTGCAGATACTCTCAAGCTCTTCAGGTTGGATAGGGAGCATCAATGCACAGCTACTTTCAGGTATCTCCAAAGATGTTCGATCGGGTTCAAGTCCGGGCTCTGCCTGGGCCACTCAAGGACATTCAGAGACTTGTCCTGAAGCTACTTCTGTGTTGTCTTGGCGGCATGCTTTGGGTTGTTGTCCTGTTGGAAGGTGAACCATTGCCCAAGTCTGAGGTCCTGAGTGCTCTGGAACAGGTTTTCATCAAGGATCTCTGTACTTCGCTCCGTTCATCTTTCCCTCAAACCTGACTAGTCTCCCAGTCCCTGCCACTGGAAAAACATCCCCACAGCATTTTGCAGCTACCACCATGCTTCACCGTAGGGATGGTGCAAGGTTTCCTCCAGATGTGATGTTTGGCATTCAGGCCAAAGAGTTAAATCTTGACTTAATCAGACCAGAGAATCTTGTTTCTCATGGTCAGAGTTCTTTAGGTGCCTATTGGCAAACTCCAAGCGGGGTGTCATGTGCCTTTTACTGAGGAAAGGCTTCTGTCTGGCCACTCTACCATAAAGGCCTGATTGGTGCAGTGCTGAAAAGATTGTTGTTCTTCTGGAAGGTTCTCCCATCTCCACAGAGGAACTATGAAGCTACATCGGTTTCTGGTTCACTTCCCCGACCAAGGCCCTTTCTCCACCGATTGCTCTACAGACAATTCCATCAACCGCATGGCTTGGTTTTTGCTCTGACATGCACTGTCAACTGTGGGACATTATATAGACAGGTGTGTGCCTTTCCAAATCATGTCCAATCAATTGAATTTCTCACATGTTGATTCCAATCAAGTTATAGAAACATCTCAAGGATGATCAATGGAAACTGGATGCACCTGAACTCAATTTCCAGTCTAATAGCAAAGGGACTGAATACTTCCGTAAATAAGAGGGTTTTTTATTATTATAAATGTGCAAACATTTCTAAAAATCTATTTCTGTTTTGTCATTATGCTTTGCAACTTACTTTGGTGCCTTGATGCAAACAGGATGCGGAAATAGGTTTTATTCTGTAGAGCCTTTTTACTCTGTCCATTAGGTTAGTATTATGCACAACAATGTTGATGCATCCTCACTTTCCTCCCATCACAGACATTAAACCCTGTAACTGCTTTCATGTCATCATTGGCCTCATGGTGAAATCTCTGAGCGGTTTCCTACCTCTCCGGCAACAGAGTTAGGGAGGAAGTCTGTATCTTTGTAGTTACCGGGTGTATTGATACACCATCCAAAGAAATATTCAAATGTGAGCTTATTTTATTTTACCAATCTACCTATAGGTGCCTTTCTTTGCGAGGCATTGGAAAACCTCCCTGATTTTTGATGTTGAATCTGTGTTTGAAATGTACTGCTTGACCGAGGGGTGGGGTACAGAGATGAAGTAGTCATTCACAAATCTATGTTAAACACTATTATTGCACAGAGTGAGTCCATGCAACTTGTGACTTGTTAAGCACATTTTTATTCCAGAACTTATTTAGGCTTGCCATAATAAAAAGGGGTTGATACGTATTGACTGAAGACATTTCAGCTTTTCAATTTTGACATTATTGGGTAGGCTAGTGACAAACATGTTTCTCAATTTAATCCATTTTAAATCCAGGCTATAACAACAAAATGTGGAAAAAGTCCAGGGATGTGAATGCTTTTTAATAGAGACTTCACTGAAAATTAAATAAATCAGATTTAAGATTAATATAGACTTGCTAAAGTGCCAAAAATCAGTTTGGAAGGTTTTAACCCACTTTAACCCAGCCACTTCAAGTTTTTACCATAATTTTAAAGCCCTGGTTATGTCCTTGCTTTGACAAAGTCATTTCTGAAGATTATTTGATATGTGATTATTGATGAATTTAAGTCTGTCCTTAATGTGAACTGATATGGTAAAACTATTCCTTTTAAAATATTTTTTTCAATAGAGACATTGAATATACAGTATAATAGTCAAATCATAATGTAAAAGCAGGTGAGCTGGTTCTACTCTTTCTGGCCATTTTCTGGTGTTTAGTGGTGGAAAACGTGTGAGTGAGTCAAGCATAACACCCTGTTAGCCATAATGAAGATGGGCTAGAAATGTTTGAACAATGTAAAAAATAAAAAAATGTGTGATGTTGCACTCAATTGCAGCTTGCTGTTGCACAAAACAAGTTTCCGTTTCCATTCCCCGTCACAAGGGGCTTTATGTTTCATTTAAGATAAAACCTCAACCCTGTTACAGTCAAATGCTGTTACTTTATTGGCACTTACTATAAGTCTTGTTTTTCCCCTTAATAAAAAAACATGTTTTCCCATCTTAAGTTAAACATGTGCTCTCTATGACAGAATGTTAAAATGAATTGAAATTCATTTTTTTGACCAAGTTACACTACCCAAAATGCACTGTGTGTGGAATGACCCATATGATCCACACTGTCTCATTAGAGTTGTGATTAATAGTTGTTGATTGAGAGAAGTATCCAGGATTCAGGCCAGCCTCGTCCTGTTCATTAGAGTGAAACTAACTCCCTGATCGCCTGATCACCTCAGTGTGGACCAACCAAGTCTGCTCTAAGTAAAGCTCCGCCTTATCTCAGCTCACTGGTCACTATAACACCCACCCGTAGCACGCGCTCCAGCAGGTATATCTCACTGGTCATCCCCAAAGCCAACACCTCCTTTGGCCGCCTTTCCTTCCAGTTTTCTGCTGCCAATGACTGGAACGAATTGCAAAAATCGCTGAAGTTGGAGACTTATATCTCCCTCTAACTTTAATCATCGGCTATCTGAGCAGCTTACCAATCGCTGCAGCTGTAAATAGCCCACCCAACTACATAACTCATTCCCATATTGTTTTTATTTACTTTTTTTGCACACTAGTATTTTTACTTGCACATCATCTTCACATTATCTGTTTATCCATGTGTAACTGTGCTGTTGTTTTTGTCGCACTGCTTTGCTTTATCTTGGCCAGGTCGCAGTTGTAAATGACAACTTGTTCTCAACTGGCCTACCTGGTTAAATAAAAGGTGAAAAAATATATTTTAAAAATCATTCATAATGTTGAGGTGTGTGTGTGTGTCTTAGCTAACCCTGGTTAATACACACATGGCACCCTTTCCCTGTAATTGCTCTGGGCTCTGCTCAAAAGTAGTGCACTATATAGGGAATAGGATGCCTTGAGACACAGCCCATGAAACACAGGCAATGACATGCATTGAGTTCACCTAGTCATAAATCACCATCAAACACAATGGAATCAACTTACATAATGGCATGCAGGGTAATCTAACCTTTAAACACACCACCATGGGTATGTGTATGGGGTTATCTGCAAAAAAGCATGCAGGAAATTTGCTGTGTCAACATGCTACGCAGTCAGCGCAATCATGTGATGTTAAGGACATTGACATTGTACTCAAAAATGGAAAAGTAAACCGGCAGAAAATTCTCAACAGGACTGATCGCTGACAGAATTTAAATAAATTAATATTCATATCTAGGCATATTTTATCTGCAGACAAATGAATACACATTTATTTCAAGTTAATTGGCAACAAAAAATAACTTTAACCCTTCTATGGATGGTACTGTGTTTGTGATGGAGGAGCAAAATGTGGCAGGGTGGCGTGTACAGCACAGCGCATGGTAGCATTGTGGCAGTCACTGTGCCCTGTGCATTACAGTAGGTGCGATGTCAGAAACGTTACCGTACCTCACTCTCGTTACACTCGGAAGGGGTGTCGCCGTGAACGGCCATCTGGTAGCGTGCGTACAGCGCTGCCGACTGCTCATAGGTCGCCATGAACTGAGGATCATCATCATTGACGGGCACTAGCCTCACCTTCGGAGAGGATGGTGAAAGAAGAAGTGGAGGGATGGATAAAGTCAACATTGGTTGTCGAGAGTGGGGACAGCGAAGGAGGAAAGACAAACGGCGAAGAAAAATGAGGACATACAGTATGGAGTTGGGGTGTTGGAGGGAGAATGAAGAGGAGGAAGGTGTGGTATTGGTTTGCAGGTGGGATGGACAGACAATAGGAGAACCAAAAAAATAAGTGGAGGTTGTAGACAATAAGCAGTTTAGCACTATAAAAACTTTCTACTGAAGCAATTCAGACTCCCAGTTCAAAGTTCTGTTGATTCATTTTTTTTTTTTTTTTAGCTGCTCGGTTCTGAATTGAGACGAGTCAGGCCAATCAAGATTTCAACCATAGAATTAACAACAAACCAAAACTAAGAATTCTGGGAGAGTGAGTCCAGTGGTTACTGCCTGGAGATGAGGGATCCAGGGACCCTGAAGATGAGGCTAGTGTACCACCCCCGCGCCACGGTTGACGACAAACCCTCAAAGAGAAAGACAGGGGACTAGAGGTTGAATGGAGTTCTAAGATATGAGATTCAAGGAACAACAGGCATCCACATTCCACACACACTCGCATTCAGATAGGGATCTACACACTCGCTTTTACTCTTGTATACATCCAGATATGAGACAATAGCAATGTCCCAAGTGGTGTGAGATTTACACAGATAAAAATCAGGCTGAGCTCCAGCCTTCGAGACAGAATGTCTGGTGAGAACCGCAGGGCGGAGACAATCCTCCGACTGTGTCAAGTGCCAGCATGGGCAAAAACGACAAACTAATGCTAACACTGAATTTTAAGTGGATGCTTCAGTTCAACAACTGTGACTGGTTGGGAATGGAATAAAAACAAACTAGCAGGAGTGATGGGCACAGAGGGAGTGGAAGACTGATGAAGAAAAGAGGAAGAGGGTGGGAATGAATACCTGACTGCCACCATATTCAAACAGCTAGAGGTAGCATCCCAAATGACACCCTATTCCCTACATAGTGCACTACTTGTTTCTGGTCAAAAGTAGTGCACTAGGTACAGAATAGGGTGCTAATTAGGACACAACCAGAAACTAAAAGACCCAATTAGACTGAGGCACCTGTAGAAACACTGCCTTCACCCTCCTCCGTGTATGGGAAATTTCCCCCTGCGAGCGAACAAGATGCGAACAACATGCACACACATTCAGACATCCACAAACATGTAACAGAGCGCACACACAGACACACACACTCCCCTAATCCTGAGTCCTTCATTCACTTTCTCCCTTTCATTCATACCCATACCACAGGAGGTTGGTGAAGCCTTAATTGGAGAGGATAGACTCGTGGTAATGGCTGGAGCATTATTAGTGGAATGATACCAAATAAATGGGTTCCATGTGTTTGATGCCATTCCACTAGCTCCTTTCCAGCCATTATTATGAGCCGTCCTCCCCTCAGCAGCCTCCACTGGCCCACAAAGTCACACTTTCAATTTCTTCTTCTCTCCATCCTAACCACTTCCATAGCCAGAGAGTGATTATGGTAACTTGCTCTTTCATGTCACCTAACTCCACGTTCTCGCCATTTCCCCTCCACTACTCTATCAAATGTCTCCAATCCCTTTCACTTAGCACCCCATTCACTTGCATCTGTATCATCTTAGTTGCCTGATGACAGATTGCACACAAACATTGGTCAGAGATACTTCGCTCACATTGGAGAGAAACTGATTATACTATTTGGCAAACTCCAGATAACAATTACATCTGTCGGTTCAAGATGTTCACCCAATGTTGACGAGATGCTCCTGATGATGTTTTAATGTTGTTTGTTTTTATATCATGTTATGAATCCAAAGACAAATTTCCCACATGGTGTTTTATAATAAAGACAACTGAATTTACTCTCAACACTGTTCACTGTGTTTTGATATCAAAAGCACCCCTTAACCCTCGCCCTCCCTTCCCCCTGTGCCCCTTGAGCAGGTTGACCTGATGACCCCTGACCTGGCTCTCGGTGGGCTTGTCTGGAGGGTCGTGGTGAATGGCCATCTGGTAGAGTTTGTACACCTGGTAGGAGGCGTCGAAAGAGGCTTTGAACTGTGAACTGGGGGGGTTGGAGCGCACTAGCCTCACCTTCAAAAGAGGGATGGGCAGAGAAGGGTTAACACAAATATAAAAAGACAGGCCACAGAATGTTAAGTGGAGACAAATCCACACAGAGGGTACACCACATTCGCATATTAAAGCAGAGGGAGGAAAAATGTATTTAAAAGTATGAAAGAAACCGAATGGAGGGTAAACTGAATGTCTCGTCCTCCATTAACTCTGTCCGTCACTAAGACAAATCTTTGAGTGTTACATTTCTCATTTTCAAGCATGCCACATCAGGCTTTAAACCATCTAAGCCGTTTCCCTCCTTTAAGGTAGGCCCTTGAACATTTTTAAGAAGATGTTTTGTATTAAGTAAGCATTCTATATTCCACGTGTGTGGGGACAGGATATACCAAGGTGAACCTTTATTATACATCTTGAAAAAAGGTATTTGACTGAATGATTAACACCGTAAACAGCATTCAGAAGTTATATTGGGTGGGAGTTATTTACAATGCAGTTTTTCTATTACCGCAACCACAGGTGCTACACCCAAGCAGTGAGGTTGATAAAGGAGGAGGGCGTGTTTGTGTCCATCTCCATGGAGACAAGCAGAGTGACAGGTGAGAGCATGACAAAAGAGAACAAATAGGGTAAACACCACAAGTGTTTGTCATCATGTTTAACAGAAACATCATTCAAAGACCTTACCTGGGTTGATCTCCTGAAAAACCAAAGAGATCATTCAAACATGACCTGTGTGTGTGTGTATGTGTGTGTGTGTGTACACCTCTTATAAACCCCATTTCCAGTGCTTCACCATGTCATGTCAAGCTACAGTAGGGGAGGATTAGAACCAGTTTTAAAACAGGCCCAAAAGTCAGGCAGCCAGGCCTTTGAGCTTTGGATAAAGCCTAACCACTAGTGTTGAGAATTCAACCTTCATAATCCCCCCAGCTTCATTTTAATTAAACATGTTTGTTTTTAAGCTTTTGTTGGCCAACATGCCCCTGCCATTTGAATAGTAGCCTGCGAGGGAATTTCAACCCAAGGTTTGTTTGAGTTGGACATGCACAGGGCTCTCATATGACTGCTTGGTACACGCACTGTATATTCAAACAAAGATGTTGGGCCTTTTACGTAAGTAAGGCCTCTTTAAATGTACTTTTAAAACTCCAGATATCCTTTGATACACCAAAATAGTTTTATTGAGCCAACACCACACTGGATAGTTTGGTGAAAACGCAACGCTCTCATAACAAATCGAATGAGATGGCACCGACAGACTAACACCAAACCATTCCAATAATGTTTCTGTAATGCCACGTAATTAAAATGGAGATATTGGCCTTCAAAAGCCCCTGTAAGCCGATATGTTGTTCCACATGTGGAACTCTGTGTGAGCCCATATCCTGTTCTCTTTGATAAAAACTGCGCAGAAGAGACTCGCTGACTATAGAATGTGTCTGATAAACAGAGAAGGCCAATGGCCAAACAAGAGCAAGTGAACGTGTGAGAGGAGAGTGGGTTTGTAACTAAAAGATAATAAATAATAGGAAGGCATATTGAGCGAGATTGGTTGGTGTTATACGCTTCTCTTTGGGGAAAGGGGGGGGGGGCTGTCAATCGTATGTCCACACTGACCCCTGGTGGTGGCAAGGGCACAAGTATGTGTCCCAACCTGACCCTCCAGACATCTCATCTATGTCATTCACTAAAAGCCACTAGTTTTACTGTAAAACACTAAGGGTCGTGGATGAGAACAGGGTTGTGGTTACAGGAAAAGGCTTTATTACGATTCCCAGTCTCAATGTATCTATCAATACAAGGGAAGGGGTCTTACCTATAGTCAGGGGCTCCTTACCCTCGATCACATCTCCTCTCTCTCTTTAATGTCTCTTTCATTGGGGCCATATGTACATGCTTCTCTCCTCCTCCCAGTCCTTTCCTAATGGATTGTCTGACTCCATCACTCAGGCGGTCTGACATGTTTAACGGTTGTGCTGGTGATGAAGTGGAGCTGGAATGTTGTTAATTGCATTTGTGTAAACACCCAAAATATCCTTGCGGTCCAAGACCTTCAGTTTCCCCCTGTAGCTCCACAGCAAATCTGAACTGGGGTGTATTTGGTGATATGAAACATTCTGATAGAATGTTGTCGATAGAAATAGAATAAATAGAGCAGACTTGCACGATCCCTATTCTACATGACAGGCAGTTAGATGTGCTCGACTCAATTCACTTCTATCTAATTCTGAACTTTCTGGTATGTTAGATCATCCTGAACTGGCTCCTGCTGAAGTCTAAGACTCTCAAAGTCATAAAGAGTGGTGTAAATGGCAAAACCCAGATTCAATTATCTCCATATCATCAGAATCTTAAACATCCCAATTCCTAGCATTGATTGCAGCCCATCGGCATGCTTTAGGCCTACAAACTCGTGTTTCAAAACACATGAGCCTTTCAATCATCTTCAATTGCCAAACAACAAATTAACCTTCAATTGGGTGGCTCGACTTTGTGTGTACGTACATCCACTTAAGGAAATTGAATGAGTAAACATCACAGCCAATAGAAGTAATCTAATCAGCTAAGATGAGCTGATTGGGAGAGGAGTCTGATGGGAGCTCAGTGCCAGTCAGTGAATGAATAGCTCGTCTCAAGGTCTAGCTTAATCAAAAGCTGACATCACTCTAGACTACCAACCTCAGCGAAAGTCAAGAGGATGGACCAAAACTTCACCTTATACTGGAAAGGGATATATTTTTATTTTTATCTGGGCTTGTGTTCCAAATGGAACTATATTCCCTTCATAGTGCACTACTTTTGACCAGGGCCCATTAGAGCTTTGGTCAAAAGTAATACACTATAGGTTATGGGGAATAGGGTGCCATTTGGGATGTAGCCCTGCCTGCAGTACATCCCAGAGCCAAAAGTACATTTACATCTCTTATAAACAATGCAGAGCTCTGCAGTCGTTTGAATGTGATTACTTGGGGTAGCCTGACCCGTGTGTGTGGTCAGGCTACCATTTGGTTGAGTTTGTGTCGTGAAGTGCTGGATTTTCCACTTGGTCTCTGGCCGTACCATTCACCCCACAGGCACGCATGGTGAAGTCACTGGGTTAGGGAAGCCGATAGAGGCCTCTCTCTGGCCGGGTCTGGCGGTAGATCCTTTGGAAGTGGATAGACGTAAAGCAATATAGAGGAAACTCACCTAAAGCCACTGGAAGGCTAGGTGGCGCCATCACTGTATTACTTACACCCATCCGGTTCCTTCAGATCTGTAGACATTGAATGAGTAGGGGCTAGGAAGTAGCTGTAGACCTGAACCCCTCTCTCGCTTACCTCGAGGCGGTGCAGAGGACTATCGGGCAGAGATTCGTTGATGAACTCCTCCAGGGCTTTGGGTTGGTTGAGCTGGACGGGCGGGGCGGGGATAGAGGTCGCAGAGGCCGGGACTCCACCCCCCACCTGTCTTTTCTGCTCCTTCTGCAGCCGGCGAGCCTTCCTCAGTTCCTTGGCTTTCCTACACAACGGCCTGCCGGGGTCCGCTCCTACCCCTGAAGGGGAGGAGAGAGATGGAGAAGAGTGGGATGGAGAGCGGGAGAAAAATGGGAAAACAAAGAGCGGGTGGGAGGGAGAGAATAAATACTATTGTTAGAAACTAGAATGGTATAGATGGGAGCACAAGTTTCCTTTCCAAGGGTGCGAGAACTTCAGGATGTTAACACCACATCGTAATCCTTTTTCGCTCCAAAAACAAGCTTGGGGTATGGCATTTCCAAAACTGTTCAATATAAAATAATTGTGTAAAAGAGCTCGAAAGAGAGGGGGGGGGGAACTAAACTACAGCCTTATGGAACAGGCAAGACTTCTGCATGAGGTTTATTAACACGGTAGTGTGGGAGTGAGAAAGAGGTGGTTACTTTTAAACGATGTTGCCATTGATGATGAGTCCCACATTTGGGGATGTTTTGTGGGTGTGAGGCCATGTTTCCAATGGCTTTGCTCCCCTCAGGGGAAGTCGGATTGCCTTGTTTGATTTAGCGTAGCCTCCACACGCATGCGCCAACACACAAAAAAAAAAAAAAAAACAGATCTACATGGATGTCGTTTTCTATTTTTCCCCCCTTCCGCAATACATGACATCACCGCACGAGAACCTATAAAACAGCATGGGTTGTGTTTGTTGACTGCAAGTGATCTCTTGGCTTTTTGTGGACACCTTTGGTTTCAAATGAAGGGGTATCAACTTAGGAGATAGAAGGTCCTCTGCCTCTGGGGAGTTTCCAATCAAATGACGAAGATCATGACCATATATGACTGTGTATTTATTTATTTTTATTTCACCTTTATTTAACCGGGTAGGCTAGTTGAGAACAAGTTCTCATTTGCAATTACGACCTGGCCAAGATAAAGCATAGCAATTCGACACAAACAGAGTTACACATGGAATAAACAAAACATAGTCAATAATACAGCAGAACAAAAGAAAACAAAAAAAGTCTATGTACAGTGAGTGCAAATGATGTAAGATAAGGGAGTTAAGGCAATAAATAGACCATGTGGCGAAGAAATTACAATATAGCAATTTAAAAACACTGGAATGGTAGATGTGCAAAAGATGAATGTGCAAGTAGAGATACCGGGGTGCAAAGGGGCAAGACAAATAAATAAATACTGTATGGGGATGGGGTAGGTAGATGGGCTGTTTACAGGTGGGCTATGTACAGGTGCAGTGATCTGCTCTGACAGCTGGTGCTTAAAGCTAGTGAGGGAGATATGGGTCTCAAGCTTCAGTGATTTTTGTGCAGTTCGTTCCAGTCATTGGCAGAGTTTAGTCTAACCAGACACCTAGGTATTTGTAGTTGTCCACGTATTCTAAGTCAGAGCCGCCCAGAGTAGTGATGCTGGACGGGCGAGCAGGTGCGGGCAGGGATCGGTTGAATAGCATGCATTTAGTTTTCCCTGCGTTTAAGAGAAGTTGGAGGCAACGGAAGGAGAGTTGTATGGCATTGAAGCTCGTCTGGAGGTTAGTTAATACAGTGTCCAAAGAGGGGCCAGAAGTATACACAATGGTGTTGTGCTGGATGGTTTGAACAGGGCTGCAGGTTCTGATGGGAAACAGCGTTCAGATTTCCAGCATGTCAGTAGCTGCTCCACACAGAGTACTGGATCTTAGGCAGAGGTGTGTGTCTGTTGCTGACATCAGAGGCAGCACACTACAATCACAAGAGCAGTGTCTTAGAGACAAACATACAAACCAGGCTGATACAGCTTAAACAGGATAGGAGAAGAGAGTACTGTAAGGAAACTGGATCTTCTTCCAGACCTACTATGAAAAGTGACACACAAACCCCATTCTTTACAGAAGTCTGTTGCATCTACATGACAGAGGACCGAGACAGACGGACTACTCTGTCAACTTGACGCACGCATATATTGCGCAATGCAGCTCCAGTAACCCCATCCCTCCCCACCTGGCCTTCTGCAAGCCGCCACCAAAAGCACTCTTGATTGGCGAATGTCATATCGGAGACCCGCAGGAGGAGAGGGCAAGTACTAGTGTCAGGAACCAGAACCAGGGTCATATTCACTAGTCAAACGGAAGAAAAATAACTGAAACAAGGACTACCTAAAAACGTGTCCAATCAGAAGATTAGTTTATTTTCTGTTGCAAAGCATTTTACTAGTGTGCGCACTAACTAATATGACCGTGTGTCAAAACTGGGTGGATGATCCTCAGCCTTCAGCATAGACCTACACATACACATACTAACTAATGTCTCTACATACTATGAACTGTACACTCCCTTCAGTATCTATATGGGCGGTACTTTGACTTGAGGGCTACACACTTTTCTGTAAATCATTCATTGAGGTAAGAGTTGTGAGCTTATCTGAACTCAATCAGGACCCCGAGAGACCATAGATAAATCCCTCAGTCACGGTTAACTTTGCAGTTGTCTGGGTGCTAATGCTATGGGGCAGGTTGAGTGATTCTGTGTCTAGACTCTAGACAATAGACACCAAGTTATGAGACAAAGTGAAACGAAGGAGAGAGCGTGAGAAAGCAAGAAAAAGAGGGAGGGAAGATCTGAATGGCATACTCCTCATAGCCTCTCTCCTCAAATCCCATTGGATGAGAAAGCTAGAGGTCCGTCCCCTCTGACCTCTTCTAATGGGTTTTGAGAAGGAGGCGGGGATAGTGGCGAGAGGATGCGAGGCAGTGGAGGCTCCTCAGAGGAGGAACAAAAGGACCATCCATTGTGAATTTCATAATGGTAAAACATTTAAAGTTGTACTTTTTAGATAAAACTACACTAAGTATATTCACATCACCGAATAATTGATTTAAACACTTTTGCAATGAAAGTCTACAGTAGCTTCAACAGAACTCTGTAAGGTAGCACCATTGTGAAGCTGATCCAATTCACATTCTCCCAGAGACAAACAGAAAACGATGTGTCTCAGTCAGATGACTGAGGAGAAAGCATTACCTCCTTCCCTTGTATATCCTCAAATTCTCTCCGTATCCTGTGACTAAAGAGAGAACATTTCCGAGCAGGAGATAAACAGAGAGCAGGAGTGACAGCGCGGTCAAATGGTTTCCCTCCAAATAAGTATAAACTAAACACAGTCAGATTGAGCAGTCACATATCGGGTTCTGGCCTCTGTTCAGACTGAAGACTGACTGATCCAAACACATAGCAGGGTTCTACATTTTTCTTTTTTTACTGCTACCAATTTTTTCACGTGGTTTTGGTCACAGCAATATTTAATTAAAAATAAATATATATAATTGATCATGACCTGGACCCAGATTCACAAAAAAAGCTTAAAATATATATATATTTTTAAATAAGTTTAAGATCATCTGTAAGTGCAATTCCTAAAACATTTCTTCTTAATGTAGGATTTTATGAACTTAACTATATTTTTAAGATCATGATTGTTGCGAAGCAATGAGCTAGCTAGTAAGGGCAATCATTTTAGCACATTTCTTACTGACAAAACAAATATACTTGGATTTAAAAATAATCAATACTGAAACTTTTAGACTAAGTTTGTGAGTCAACTAAACATGTTCAATTGCTTTCATTAGCTTATTTTCCTCACTTCCGTGAGTTTAAGACAAGGGTTGAGCCATGTTGGAATTAAGAACATCCAATAACTTTATTTTTGAAGAATCGTCTTAAGCATTTGCATATCAACAAGCAAGGTGCAGCAAACATAAACACAATCGCTTGATAGTGCATAAACCATTTTAAAAGGATTGCATGAATAACTGGAATTATATTTAAATGAGTTATTTGTTTAGATAGAGTAAAGGATATGTTCTGTATAATCCTACAAATTCCTAGGGGGAAAAAAAAACGTAGGCCGATAACCTATTTTTGTTTCCCTTACAATAAAAACAGTGTAATTCATTTGATCACATTTATTTGTAGAATCGATTAGTAATAGAGTAATAGTAATGAATAAAGTCCAGTTACAGCTTTTGACAAAGTAGAAATGAAAAAGATAATATAAAAATCAGCCAGGTGCACAGGTGAAATTATTTTGCTGCATTCTTCAACAAAAGGACCAGCTCATGAATTACATAAAGAAATAGCATATGTTATATTTATGTGTTCGTTTTTGCTTAGTAGCCAGATGAATGCTGCCGCGGGAGGTGTCATGTGCCGAATGCATGGACAGCACAGATATTTTTGGGAAAAAGTTAAAATAGAGCTGCACCTCTTGAATTATGAGTGTTATTTGACAAAGGTAATAGAAACGGCAAAATATGTACATTCTGATACTACAATGCATTTGGAAAGTATTCAGGCCCCTTGACTTTTTCCACATTTTGTTACAGCACAACCTTATTCTAAAATGGGTTAAATAAAATCTCAATCTACACATTTTTATTTTATTTAGTAAACTTATTCAAATGAAAACACATTTACATAAGTATTCAGACCCTTTACTCAACTTTGTTGAAGCACCTTTGGCAGTGATTACGGTCTTCTTGGGTATGACGCCACAAGCTTGACACACCTGTATTTGGAGAGTTTCTCCCATTCTTCTCTGCAGACCCTCAAGAACTATCAGGTTGGATGGGTAGCTGCACAGCTATGTTCAGGTCTCTCCAGAGATGTTCGATCGGGTTCAAGTCCGGGCTCTAGCTGGGCCACTCAAGGACATTTAGAGACTTGTCCCAAAGCCAATGTTGAGTTGTCTTGGCTGTGTGCTTAGGGTCGTTGCCCTGTTGGAAGGGATGGTGCCTGGTTTCCTCCAGACGTGATGATTGGTATTCAGGCCAAAGAGTTCAATCTTAGTTTCATCAGACCAGAGAATCTTGTTGTTCATGGTCAGAGTCCTTTAGGTGCCTTTGGCAAACTCCAAGCGGGCTGTCTGAGGAGTGGCTTCCGTCTGGCCACTCTACCATAAAGGCCCGATGGGTGGAGTGCTGAAGAGATAGTTGTCCTTCTGGAAGGTTTTCACATCTCCACAAAGGAACTCTGGATCTCTGTCAGAGTGGCTATCGGGTTCTTGGTCACCTCCCTGACCAAGGACCTTCTCCCCCGATTGCTCAGTTTAGCTGGGTGGACAGCTCTAGGAAGTGTCTTGGTGGTTCCAAAAAGCTTCCATTAAAGAAGGATGGAGGCCACTTCAATGCTGCAGCAATTCCTTAGACTTCATGGCTTGGGTTTTACTCTGACACGCACTGTCAACTATGGGACCTAATATAGACAGATGTGTTTTGTGTGCTCAATTTCAAGTCTCATAGCAAAGGGTCTGAATATTTAGGTAAAGAAGGTATATTTTATCAATACATCTGCTAACATTAAAAATACATTGTTTTTTGCTTTGTCATTATGGGGTATTGTGTGCAAATTTTTGAAAAAGCCTGTAGCGTAAAAAAATAAAAATTGAAATCACGGGGTCTGAATACTTTCCGAATGCATTGTATATCAAATTCAAAATGTTTTACCTGCATGTGACTGAAGGAGGGTTTGATAAAATGATTATCCTTTCCCTGCATCTATAATTTACAAGATGAGTCCATCTCCATATACAATTTACAACTGACAATATTTTCCATCTGATGATTTTCAATTTAAATCTTGTCTATAGGCTAACTCTTATTATGTGTGAAATTAGTTGAGATATAGTTTCGATGGGCAGGCTGTGCAGGCATAATTTTTTCTCCATGCTCATCAAGTTGGATAGAGTCAAGGATATGGTTTGCATTCAAGGCCTACTGCAACATTTAGCATGTTTTCATTTCCCTTAAAATAAATTTGATTAGTAATAGAGTTACAGTAAATAAAAGTCCCATAAAAGCACATCTTTAAATGAAATTGTGAAGGTGAATGATTATTGCCCATTCATCTATTTGTCATTCATTCAGTGAGGAGAGAGAGGGAGGCATTAGCGCCCGGCTAGGTACCAACGTCCTACCGTATATTGTCTTGGTGGGTTAAGTTAGCAATAGGTACCAACGTCCTACAGCATATTGTCTTGGTGGGTTAAGTTAGAAAATTATTTTCACACCTATTCCTGTTTGTGATTCCAAAATTCTGATGTAAAATACAACCATTTAGGAAAAGTCAAGGAAGGAGTAGGACATAGTTTTTTTCTTTTGGCTTATTTCAAAAATTATAATTACAAAAATGAAGCATCAGTGGCCGTTGGCCTATGACAGTTCTAGTATTAAATAAGGTACAAAAATATAGTTTTTTTTCAACGAGAACCAGTAAAGCTTTGTAACACACTGCCGTCTATGTAACACACTGCCGTTGTTAGAATCTTAATATCACACATAGAACTGGAGTAATAACCAGTTTTAAGAGGGCATGTCGTCATCTTGAACGGTTTTCCCGTTGCCTCTCATCCCAACACTAAGGCCTACACTGCTCCCTCTTCCTACAGCTGAGAGTGCAGTGCCCAGTTGATAATCACCCCGACAATTGCCTCGAAACTGAACTTAAACCATAGCGAACTAATTTCACACATTACAGATTAAATAAATAAGTATGATGGGAGAATGGGAGAGTTGAGCGCTGGGGAGCGAAGAATGCATAATTATGTTATCACCAATTGTGAACGAAGAACAGGGCGAGTCAGGGTAGCCTAGTGGTTAGAGCGTTGGACTAGTCACCGGAAGGTTGCAAGTTCAAATCCCTGAGCTGACAAGGTACAAATCTGTCGTTCTGCCTCTGAACGTGCAGTTAACCCACTGTTCCTAGGCCGTCATTGAAAATAAGAATTTGTTCTTTACTGACTTGCCTAGTTAAATAAAAGGTACATTTTAAAATAAATAACATTCCATTGTATTTATCCGTCTAAATTATAGGCCTAATTTTAAAATGGTTCATCCCCTATAGGAGTTCCCCGAATCAAAGCAGTCTTATCAGTCTACTCTGTTCTACTTGGAGTACTCCATCCTACTTGGAGTAGGCTTCACAGCGAGAGCGTGCATATTTTTACATGTTGAAAGGCTCTCAATATCTGGGAAAATATCCACATCAGGCAGCAGGTGCGAGTGTCTGAGAATGACGTGATGAGGCTTGTGGAACCTTATGTTGGCAAGGGGAGCCATCTCACCATGGACAATTTCTTCACGTCACTGTCATTGGCGAACAAGTCTGACCGGTCTCAAGTCTCATGAACAAAGTGAGACGGGAGCTTCCTCCCTCTGTCCAAAATAAGGCACCTGCACAGCAACGGTGTTGAAGAATGACAAGACACAGGGACAAAGAAAACCTGATACTATTAAGCACAACAAACAAAAAAGGTATGTAGTGCGTAAAGCAAGTGAAAGTTCTGAACGTTTTGTCAACTGTTAGGACAAGGGATAACAGCTAAAGGAAATCCAACTGATACCATTGCATGACGATGAACACAAGCACAAGCTGACAATTGACTGACTGCTGTCATATTAACACTTATATTCATTATAATACCCTTATTGCTTTTGTGCAGTTTCACTATTTATCAAGGCCACTTGGCGCTTATGTTTATGATACTTTTCTTTTTATAATTTGACCGCTCGTCTTTTGACTGTGTCATAGTGGTTGGTGTATTTTTTTAAATATTAGGGTTATAAAAATAAGCTGTTACCATGTTTCAACACATATGCTTTGTTTCATAGTTGTAACAAAGGCACTCCATTACATTTATTTTTATTTTTTATCAAACACCTGAATTTTGGCATTGTGTTATTGCATTGATTTTGTTAACCAAAAGAAACGAATGAAAATGCTAGTGTTATTTGAAATAAAAATACAAATTGTATTCTAATGTTTACCAATTCCTTCATAAAACCAGCTAAATTATAATTTTTTATATAGTCCATTGAGGCCCAGCAGTTCTAGTGTTAAAGGTTTTGTGAAACAAGGCCTTGGCCTGTGTCCCATAATGTGCTTGCATTCCCTACAGAATCAGGCTAATAATGACTAGGCATCTTTTAAAATGTGCATGCCCTTGTGTTCTTACATTGAATTGGATACATTTACTGTAACAGCAAAGAAAAGGGACTTCAAAAAGTACAAAATCTATTTGTTACAGATTTCAAATGATCATGGTTTTCTTTTTGGCAAAATCCTCTAGAGGGGAGAATTCCCTTCAGGTTACCCTTTATTCAGGTGCTCAGTTGTGTTTGGCTAGCGGTGTATCTGTGCCGAACTTGTGATTGTTTTGAAAACGAATGGCCACTGGATTGCTGCAAATACGCATGATTCTACCAGGTAGGCAAAGGCAACTTTGAAGTTACTTTTCAATTGCCTTTCTATCTACCCAAAAACTAAAAAGGCCATCATTAGCGTCGCTAACGGCTACACAACGAGGTAGACATATAGGCCCTAAGTGCACCGCAGGGCATGACATGCAGGTAAATTTGCCAGTGTCACACCGGGCCAGAGCCAACTGAAAGCTACTGGTCCAAATGAAAAAAAAATACCGGCCTGGGACAAGATCTGACAGGAAAGCAAATGACACGTGCATAATTTCAATATCTATTGATTTTATCTTTCATTTGCGAGCCAAACAAGAAGCTAATACAGGGTTCATACAGACATTGGCAAGTCAAACGCAAAGACTTAAGCACTTACATTTCTATTTCAAGGACCTACAGTTGAAGTCGGAAGTTTACATACACCGAGGTTGGCGTCATTAAAACTAGTTTTTTAACCACTCAACAAATTTCTTGTTAAACTATAGTTTTGGCAAGTCGGTTAGGACATCAACTCTGTGCATGACAAGTCATTTTTCCAACAATTGTTTACAGATTATGTCACTTATAATTCACTGTATCACAATTCCAGTGGGTCAGAAGTTTACAAACACTAAGTTGACTGTGCCTTTAAACAGCTTGGAAAATTGTGTCATGGCTTTAGAAGCTTCTGATAGGCAAATTGACATCATTTGAGTCAATTGGAGGTGTACCTGCCTACCTTCAAAAACTCAGTGCCTCTTTGCTTGACATCATGGCAACCCCCCCCCCCCCCCCCCCCCCCCCCCCCCCAAAAAAAAATAAAGACCACAAGAAATTGTAGACCACAAGTCTGGTTTATCCTTGGGAGCAATTTCCAAACGCCTGAAGGTACCATGTTCATCTGTACAAACAAGAGTAAGCAAGTAAACACCATGGGACCACGCAGCCATTATACCGCTTAGGAAGGTCTGTCTCCTAGAGATGAACGTACTTTGGTGAGAAAAGTGCAAATCAATCCCAGAACAACAGCAAAGGACCCTGTGAAGATGCTGGAGGAAACAGGTACAAAAGTAGCTATATCAACAGTAAAACTAGTCCTATTTCGACATAACCTGAAAGGCCGCTCAGCAAGGAAGAAGCCCCTGCTCCAAAACCGCCATAAAAAGGCAGACTACGGTTTGCAACTGCACATGGGGACAAAGATCGTACTTTAGAGAAATGTACTCTGGTCTGATGAAACAAAAATGGAACTGTTAGGCTATAATTATCATCGTTATGTTTGGAGGATAAAGGGGGAGGCTTGCAAGCCGAAGAACACCATCCTAACCGTGAAGCACGGGGTGGCAGCGTCATGTTGTGGGGGTGCTTTGCTGCAGGAGGGACTGGTGCACTTCACAAAATAGATGGCATCATGAGGCAGGAAAATTATGTCCATATACTGAAGCAACATCAAGACTTTAGTCAGGAAGTTAACCTCTAGGTAAGCTAGCGTCCCACCTCAACAGCCAGTGAAAATGCAGGGCGCCAAATTCAAAACAGAAATACAATAATTAAAATTCCTCAGAGGTATTTTACACCATTTTAAAAGATAAAATTCTTGTTAACCTCTTGAAGCTGGGTGGCACTATTTTTATGTTCCCAAAGTAAACACCCTATTTCTCAGGACCAGATGCTAGAATATGCATATAAATCGGCAGATTAGGATAGAAAACTAAAGTTTCCAAAACTGTCAAAATATTGTCTGGGAGTATAACAGAACTGATATTGCAGGGGAAACCCTGAGAAAAATCAAACCAGGAAGTGGCTTCTATTTTGAAAACTCCATGTTCCATAGCCTCCCATTGCTCCATTTAAAGGGATATCAACCAAATTCCTTTTCCTAGCGCTTCCTCAAGGTGTCAGTCTTGAGATATTTTCAGGCTTTTATTTTGCCAGAACGAGTGGTCACATGAGTTTTGCTCGCGCAACAGAGTTTGGATAGGTATTGCTTTTCCCTCTCCTACTGTGAAAGACATTTGCAGTTGACAATATTATAGATTATATAATAAAAAAACGTTGACATGTTTCTGTGGACATAATGGAAACTATTTGGAATTGTCTGCGCTGTCGTGACCGCTCTTTCCTGTGGATTTCTGAACATAACGCGCCAAACAAACCGAGGTATTTTGGATATAAAAATTAATCTTTATGGAACAAAAGGAACATTTGTTGTGTAACTGGGAGTCTCGTGAGTGAAAACATCCGAAGATCAAAGGTAAATTATTTTTTTGATTGCTTTTCTGATTTGTGACCAAGCTACCTGATGCTAAGTGTACTTAATGTTTTGTCATGCAATCGATAAATTTACAAACGCTTGGATTGCTTTCGCTGTAAAGAATCATTTCAAAATCTGAAACGACAGGTGGATAAACAAAAGACTAAACTGTGTTTTACAATATTGCACTTGTGATATTATGAATATGAATATTTTTTGTAATATTATTTGACTGTGGCGCTATGCTATTCAGCGGTTGCGGATTCCAATTATCCCGCGTAAGGGATGGGTAGCGTCAAGAAGTTAATCCAACCATAGTGTCCGATTTCAAAAACGCTTTTCGGCGAAAGCAAAACATATTATGTTCGGTCAGCAACTAGTCACAGAAAGCATTCAGCCATTTTCCAACCAAAGAAAGGAGTCACAAAAAGCAGAAATATAGATTTGGGCGCTCAGAGCCCAAATCAAGCCAAACAGATATCCGCCATGTTGGAGTCAGATGTCAGAATAGCATTATAAATATTCACTTACCTTAGATGATCTTCATCAGAATGCACTCCGAGTAATCCCAGTTCCACAATAAATGTTTGTTTTCTTCGGTAATGTCCATAATTCATGTCAAAATAGCTCATTTTGTTTGCGCGTTCAGTCCAGTAATCCACATTCATGACTAGGAGCAGACGAAAAGTTTAAAAGTTTGTTACAGTTCGTAGCAACATGTCAAATGATGTTTAGAATTAATCTTTAAAAACCATCCTAACATAAATCTTCAATAATACTCCAACCTGACAATTCCTTTGTCTTCAGAAATGAAGTGGAACGTAGCTACCTTTCACGTGAGTGCGCGACTGAGGCTGTGGCACTCTGCCAGACCACTTACTCAGAGCTCTTATTTAATTTAATTTTATCTTTATTTAACTAGGCAAGTCAGTTAACAACCAATTCTTCTTTTCAATGACGGCCTAGGAACAGTGGGTTAACTGCCTGTTCAGGGGCAGATTTGTACCTTGCCAGCTCGGGGATTCGAACTTGCAACCTTTCGGTTACTAGTCCAATGCTCTAACCACTAGGCTACCCTGCCACCCCTCCTTTATAGTAGAACCCTCAAACCAGTTTCTAAACACTGTTGACATCCAGTGGAAGCCATCAGAAGTGCAACATATCAAATACACAGTGGGATATTGGTTTGGGGCTGAGTTGAGAAACTACAAACCTCAGATTTCCCACTTCCTGGTTGGATTTCTTCAGGTTTTTGCATGCCATATGAGTTCTGTTATACTCACAGACATCATTCAAACCGTTTTAGAGAGACTTCAGAGTGTTTTCTATTAATCATATGCATATTCTAGCTTTTATGGCTGAGTAGCAGGCAGCTTAGTTTGGGCACACTTTTCATCCAAAATTCCCAATACTGCCCCCTACCCCAAAGAAGTTAAAGTTGGGTCGCAAATGGGTCTTCCAAATGGACAATAATCCCAAGCATACTTCCAAAGTTGTGGCAAAATGGCTTAAGGACAACAAAGTCAAGGTATTTGAGTGGTCATCACAAAGCCCTGACCTCACTCCCGTAGAAAATGTGTTGCAGAACTGAAAAAGTGTGACTCAGTTACACCAGCTCTGTGAGGAGGAATGGGTCAAAATTCACCCAACTTATTGTGCGAAGCTTGTGGAAGGTTCCCCGAAATGTTTGACCTAAGTTAAACAATTTAAAGGCAATGCTACCAAATACACTCAATTAGTATGTAAACTTCCTATGAAGTTTGATGAAAGAAATAAAAGCTGAAATAAATAATTCTCTACTATTATTCTGACATTTCAGTCTTAAAATAAAATGGTGATCCTGACTGACAGGGAATTTCTACTAGGATTAAATGCCAGGAATTGTAAAAAAAAAAAAATTTGTTTAAATGTAGTTGGCTAAGGTGTATGTAAACTTCCGACTTCAACCTTACTTTCCCTCTGTCACATGACACATGTCGCTAGACAATTTACCCCTTCTCTTTGACACACACACACACACACACACAGATAGGCATTTCTCAGTCACACACACAAAGAGGTACTCGAGGACAGAGCATGCAGCCTTGGTAAAGAAAATGACAGATGTGGAAGACAGAGTCTCCCACTCCAGCAGTTAACACTTCATCAAATCTATAGCACTCTCCCTGCCCCCTTAGCCACACAAACACTTTTCATTAAGTAGCCTAGTAATACAAGCACAGGAAAACAGACTGATTTTCTCTCGTACCACCCACACACGATTTAATGTTTCCCAGTAGAAGAGGTCGTTTTGTTGCTGCGTCATCCCTCTGTGCTAGCCTCTAGCCTTGCAGCAGTGTTGGCATGTATATTTATTGCATGTGTAGTTATTTATCCAATACAACCAAGTGTTCTTCAATGGAAGCTTCTATAACATCAGATATGTAAGAAAGCAATTAAGAAATATTTGATCGAGCAATGTCGGAGTGGCATTGACTAAAACACAGTAAAATAGAATACAGTATATACATATGAGATGAGTAAAGCAGTACGTAAACATTATTAAAGTGACTAGTGTTCCATTATTTTAAAAAGTGGCCAGTTCCATGTCTATGTATACAGGGCAGAATCCTCTAAGGTGCAGGGTTGCGTAACCAGGTGGAAGCCGGCTAGTGATGGCTATTGAACAGTGTGATGGGGTTGATAGCTGTTTTTCAGTCTCTCGGTCCCAGCTTCGATGCACCTGTACTGACCTCGCCTTCTGGATGGTAGCGAGGTGAACAGGCAGTGGCTCGGGTGGTTCTTGTCTTTGAAAATCTTTTAGGCCTTAGGGTGTTGTAGGTGTCCTGGAGGGCAGTTGCCATACCAGGCAGTGATACAGCCTGACACAATGCACTCAATTTTGCACCTGTAAAATTTTTAGAGTGCTTTAGGTGACAAGCCCAATTTCTTCCGCCTCCTGAGGTTGAAGAGGCGCTATTGCGCCTTCTTCAACACACTGTCTGTGTGGATGGACCATTCAGTTTGTCCGTGATGTGGACACTGAGGAACGTTGTTTTCCTGACACCACACGCCAAGGGCCCTCACCTCCTCCCTGTAGGCCGTCTCGTCGTTGTTGTGTCGTCTGCAAACTTGATTGAGTTGGAAGTGTGCATGGCCACGCAGTCATGGGTAAACAGGGAGAACAGGAGGGGGCTGAGCATGCACCCTTGTAAGGCCCCAGTGTTGAGGATCGGCGAAGGGGTGATGTTTCCTACCTTCACCACCTGGGGGCGGCCCATCGGGAAGTCCAGGACCCAATTGCACAGGATGTGGTTGAGACCCAGGGCCTCAAGTTTAATGAGCTTAGATGGTACTACGGTGTTGAATGCTGAGCTGTCAACGAACAGCATTCTCACATAGGTATTCCTCTTGTCCAGATGGGATAGGGCAGTGTGCAGGAGATTGCATCGTCTGTGGACCTATTGGGGTAGTATGCAAAATGAAGTGGGTCTAGGGTGGAGGTGTATGGATCCTTGACTAGTCTCTCAAAGCACTTCACTTCATGACAGCGTGAGTGCTATAGGGCAATAGTAATTTAGTTCAGTTACCTTGGCCTTCTTGGGTACAGGTACAATGTTGGCCATATGAAAGCATGTGGGGCACTGGGATAGGGAGAGAATGAATATGTCCGTAAACACACCAGCCAGCTGGTCTGCACATGCTCTGAGGACACTGCTTGGGATGCCGTATGGGCCGGCAGCCTTGTGAGGGTTAACACGTTTAAATGTCTTACTCACGACGGCCACAGAGAAGGAGAGCCCGCAGTCCTTGGTAGCAGGCTGCGTCAGTGACACTGTATTATCCTCAAAGTGTGCAACGGTGTTTAGTTTGTCTGGAAAAAGACTGTGTCCGTGATTGCATGTAGACCCTGCCACATGTCTTGTGTCTGAGCCGTTGAATTGCGACTCCACTTTGTCCCTATACAGACATTTCGCTTGCCTTGGAGGGAATAACTACACTGTTTGTGTTCAGCCATATTCCCAGTCATCTTTCCATGGTTAAATGTTGTGGTTCGCGCTTTCAGTTTGGCGATAATGCCACCATCTATCCACAGTTTCTGATTAGGGTAGGTTTTAATAGTCACAGTGGGTACATCTCCAATGCACTTCCATAAACTCACTCACAGAATCTGCATATAAATCAATATTATTCTCTGAGGCTACCCATAACATTTCTCAGAATTTATTTACTTTTCTGCTCTTTTGCACACCAGTATCTCTACCTGCACATGACCATCTGATCATTTATCACTCGTGTTAATCTGCAAAATTGTAATTATTCACCTACCTCCTCATGCCTTTTGCACACAATGTATATAGACTTCTTTTTTTCTACTGTGTTATTGACTTGTTAATTGTTTACTCCATGTGTAACTCTGTTGTCTGTTCACACTGCTATGCTTTATCTTGGCTAGGCCGCAGTTGTAAATGAGAACTTGTTCTCCACTAGCCTACCTGGTTAAATAAAAGGTGAAATCAAATTTAAAAAATATGCTAACAAATTTCCTTTGTTAAAATCCCCAGCTACAATAAATGCAGCCTCAAGATATGAGTTTCCAGTTTGCATAAAGTCCAGTGAAGTTCCTTGAGGGCCAATGTGGTATCGGCTTGAGAGGGACGGGGGGGGGGGGGATATACACAGCAGTGACAATAACCGACAAGAATAGTCTTGGGAGATATAGTCTGCATTTGATTGAGGAATTCTAGGTCAGGTGAACAAAAGGAGTTGAGTTCCTGTATGTTGTTAAGTTTACACCATGAGTCATTAATCATGAAGCATACACCCCCGCCCTCCTCCTTCCCAGAGAGATGTTTATTTCTGTCGGCGCAACGCTTAAAGAATCCAGGTGGCTATATCGACCACATATCCCAAGAGAGCCATGTTTCCGTGAAACAGACTGTGTTACAATCTCTGATGGCGCTCTCGAAAGAAACCCTTGCCCCAATTTCCTCTACCTTGTTGTCTAGAGACTGGACATTGGCGAGTAATATACTCGGAAGCGGTGGGCATGCCTTCGAAGCCTGACCATAAGGCCGCCCCATCTACCTCTTCTGCGGCAACGTTGTTTTGGGTCGGCCTCTGGAATTAGATCAAATGCCCTGGGTGGTGGTGCGAACAAAGGATCCGCTTCAGGAAAGTCGTATTCCTGGCCATAATGTTGGTCAGTTGACGTCGCTCTGATATCCAATAGTTCTTCCCGGCTGTATGTGATAACACTTAAAAGGTTCTCTGAGCTAACAATTAAATAAATACATAAAATAACAAAATACTGCATAGTTTCTCAAGGACTAGAAGCGAGGCGACCGTTGGCACCATCTTGCAAATCCAAGTCCAAAACAAATTCATGGCAACGCACAGTTCTATACAGAGTCATGATTGCATGTTACTCCAATCTCCAATTACTCAAGCAATCAGCTAAATTACCTTTGCAAAACTGATTTAACAACTAATGGACCGGCAGGGACTGTAAGGGGACACAAACGCACTACAAAAAAATACACAAAAAAACGTGTATTATTGCATTTAAAAAATGTGTCACAGTTGACAGTGCATGCCGAAGCAAAAACAAAGCCATTGTCTGCAGAGCTCAGACAGGATTGTGTCGAGGCACAGATCTGGGGAAGGGTACCAACACATTTCTGCAGCCTTGAAGGTCCCCAAGAACACAGTGGCCTCCATCATTCTTAAATGGAAGTTTGTAACCACCAAGACTCTTCCAAGAGCTGGCCGCCTGGCCAAACTGAACAATCGGGGGAGAAGGGTGGTCAATCTGACAGAGCTCCAAGGTTCCTCTGTGGAGATGGGAGAACCTTCCAGAAGGACAACCATCTCTGCAGCACTCCACCAATCAGGCCTTTATGGTAGATTTACTGAGGAGTGGGTTCCGTCTGGCCAAAGGCACATGACATGGGGGGAGAAGAGGTATTTATGACTGTCATAAACCTACCTCCAGGCCAACGTCATGACAATAGGGAAAGTAGAAAGTAGTGTTCTATGGGCCTTGGTCAAAAGTTGTGCACTAAGGGAGCCATTTCACAAGCAGCCCCGACATGACTTTCAGTGGGGGCTTTTTCTGAGAGGTGGAGGGGAACATGACATAAGTCTTCATCTCTACTGTATCCATTACATAGAGGTGTGGTAAACAGATCTTCCCTGTCTGTGCGTATATCTGTGTTTAGGTTTATAGTACCCTACCAGGCTTTCCTGGTTCACGGTGTAGCCAAGGGCTTATATGAACAATGTGTCCCAAATGGCACCCTATTCCCTATAAAGTGCACTTCTTTTGACCAGAGCTATGGCCCCTGGTCAAAAGTAGTGCACTACATAGGGAGTAGGATGCTATTTCAAATCAAATGTTATTTGTCACATGCTTCATAAACGACAGGTGTAAACTAACAACGCCATATTTACTTAATGGGCCCTTCCCAACAATGCAGAGTGGAAGAAAATATGAAAATAATAGTACATGGAATAAATACACAACAAGTAACTATATCCACAGAGTACCATTAAAAGGTATGTGTACAGTATTGAATTTAAAAATAATAAATAATAATGTAGGTTGTCATTGGCCTACACACACACACACACACACACAATACCCCATAATGTGAAAGGGGATTTATGCTTTTAGAACATTTTACAAATTAAAGCATTCAAACCCTTTATGGCAAGCCTAAATAAGTTCAGAAGTAATGCTTAACAAGTCACATAATAAAGTTGCATGGACTCACCCGGTTTAAAAAAAATGTTGACTACCTCATCTCTGAAGCCCACACATACAGATAATTGTAAGGTCTCTCGGTCAAGCAGTGAATTTCAAAACAGATTCGACCAAAGACCAGGGAGGTTTTCCAGTGCCTTGCAAAGAGCACCTATTGGTAAAAATAAATAAGTAGACATTTAATATCCGTTTGAGCATGGTGAAGTTAATAATTCAACTTTGGATGTTACACCCAGTCACTACGAAGATACAGGCATCCTTCCTAACTCAAGTTACCAGAGAGGAAGGACTATAAGACTTAAGAGTTTAATGGCTGTGATAGGATAAAACTGAGGATGGAACAACATTGTAGTTACTCCACAGTAGTTACAGAATTGACAGAGGGAAAAGGATGAAAGCCTGTACAGAAAAAAAATATTCCAAAACATGCATCCTGTTTGCAACAAGGTACTAAAGTAATACTGTAAAAAATGTGGCAAAGCAATTAACCCTTTGTATTCAAGACAAAAAGTTATGTTCGGGGCAAAAGCAAACCACCACATTACTAAGTTCCACTCTCCATATTTTCAAGCATAGTAGTGGCTTCATCATGTTTGGGGTATGCATGCTTGTAATCGTTAAATGACTGAGGAGTTTTTCAGGGCAAAAAAAAATATCAAATAATGCTAAGCACAGGCAAAATCCTAATTTCACCAGACACTGGGAGATTCCGTCACCTTTCAGCGGGGCAATAACCTAAAACCCAAATCTACACGAGTTGAAAATATATGGCATGACCTGAAAATGGAAGTCTAGCAATGATCAACAACCAATTTGAGGTTGAAGAACTTTGGGGAATAAAAAATAATAAATAGGGCAAATGTAGCAACATCCAGGTGTGGAAAGCTCTTAGAGGCTTACCTAGAAAATCAAATTTGCCCAAATGTCTAAAAACATGTTTTCACTGTCATTATGGGGTATTGTGTATAGATGGGTGAGAAATATATTTCATACATTTTGATATGTAGGTGGTAGACATTTTGGACATACCCAGAGAGAAAGGACCGTCAGAAGCTGAATTATGAGCAGTTATGCGTAGCGCTTCCCTCACCTGATCAGTATTTATATGTATTAATTCACTCAATGTTGTTCATTCATTACCATTTATCACTGTGGTGTGTCTCAGGATATCCTGCAACTGAACTGTGGGGAACTGAAGGGAGAGCTTGTGATAAATTGGCTTACAGCAGAATCGTCGGCTCCATTCATAAGAATCAGGACAGAGAACGACTATATTCATAGGTGACTGCTCCCACCTGCTGCCCATATGGTGAACTTCATTTATTCATTATTTCTAGATAAATCATCTTTCATGAAAAGACCAGGGAGCAGAGGTTGTGCATCCTTACACCTACGCAACCTAGATGAGAGCTAGATCCTGGAAGGGTGAAGATGTAGCCTAACATACACAATATTCTTGCACATTGTAAGCAAGCAAATGATCCAGCTGACATGAGATTCCAGCTTATTTAACCAATCAAAGAAGATCATTCTCCACTGAAGGGTCACACAATTAACTCGCTTCTGTCTAGCCCTCTTGATTTCCTGCCTTTAGACATACCCGGTTTGGGGGTTGTTTCTGGTCCTCTCCCGTCTGGAACAGACACTGGGTCTTTTCTAGCGGTTTCAAACTCGGCTGGTGTGGTGTCTCCCTCCTCAGTCAGAATGGCTGTGACCACAGGACTCGCCACCTCAGAGTGACAGACTTTAACAGGGCCGTGCAGTCCTCCCTCCTCACACAGCGAGTCCATGGGCTCCCCTGAACAGCACAAAGCCAGTCAGTTAGTACTGATACACAATCAGTAGGTATTAATACTGTACTACAATGAGGTCTGAATGTAAAAAGTTAGCCTGGTTGAACCAGACAGAACACTCAGACTGAGTGGTCAGTCTGGTTTAACCAGGCTAATACAGAGTAGGAATGGGCATTTGAAATAATTTCACTGTTCAAATAGTCCAGTTAAATAATGTTAGAGTAAAGAATAATGCGAGAATCTTTGTCATTTCTAAACCATTGCTGTCATTACCTTTCATTATGATTTCAATTACGAAAACAAGTGCAATTTTAAATACAGTACCTTCAGAAAACCTTCACATCCCTGGACTTTTTCCACATTTTGTTGTGTTCCATAATTAGACAGCTGTGGAACATTTTTAAATGCATTTTCTTATTTTACTGTTATATTGTTACATAAATGTCAAATTTACAAAAAAAATAGCATCTCGTAAGCGTAACCTTTTAGGGATAGGGGGCAGCATTTTCACTTTGAATGAATTACGTGCCCATAGTGAACTGCCTCCTACTCTGTCGCAGATGCTAATATATGCATATTATTATTACTATTGGATTGGAAACACTGAAGTTTCTAAAACTGTTTGAATTATGTCTGTGAGTATAACAGAAGTCATAGGGCAGGCAAACTTCCAAACATGGTTGATTTTCAACTCATCGCCTATTCACATCCAAATAAGATATGGATCTGTTCGCACTGCCTGTGCCTTCCACTAGATGTCAACAGTCAGTAGAACGTGGAATGAAGCCCTTAGTGTGATGTGGGACCGGATGGCAGCTATTAGAGTCATTGGTCTGGCAGAATGCCAGTTCCTGGTTACGCACAGTAGTCATTATATCGCCTTGCGTTCCATTACTCTGTAGACAAAAACGAATGCTCCGGTTGGAACGTTATTGGATATATATGATAATAACATCCTGAAGATTGATTCTCTACTTAGTTTGACCAGTTTATTCAACCTGGAATATAACTTTTTGAAGTTTTCATCCGAGTTCTCCTGTACCAGCACCAGCTTTTGGACATGTGAACTAAACGTGCTAGCAAAAGAAGCTAATTGGACACTAGTAATGGACATTATGGAACAGAACAACGATTTATTGCGGAACTAGGATTCCTTGCACTGCATTCTGATGAAAGATCAAAGGTAAAGGAATATTTATGATGTAATTTCGTATTTCTGTTCACTCCAACATGGCGGAAAAAATATATTTCTTCTGAGCGCCGTCTCAGATTATTCCATGGTATGCTTTTTTCGTAACGTTTTTTTTTATCTGACACAGCGGTTGCATTAACAACCAGTGTATCTTTAATTATATGTAAAACATGTATCTTTCGTCAAAGTTTATGATGAGTATTTCTGTTATATGACGTGGCTCTCTGTAATTACTCCGGATATTTTGGAGGCATTTCTGAACATGGCGCCAATGTAAACCGAGATTTGTGGATATAACTATGCATATTATTGAACAAAACATTAATGTATTTTGTAACATGTCATATGAGTGTCATCTGATGAAGATTATCAAAGGTTAGTGATTCATTTTCTCTCTAATTCTGCTTTTGTTACTCTATCTTTGGCTGGGAAAAATGGGTGTGTGTGGTTTTTTTTGGACTTGGTGGTGATCTAACAAATATATGTTGTGTTTTCGCTGTAAAACTTTTTAAAATCGGGCATGATGGGTAGATTAACAAGATGTTTCTTTCATTTGCTGTATTGGACTTGTTAATGTGTGAAAAATAAATAGTAAAAATATGTATTTCTGAATTTCCCACGCTGCCTTTTCAGCAGAAGCCCAGTATGCTCCTATTAAGCCTGGTTTGCATTGAAACATGTGGATAGTGTTGATATCCCTGATATTCAATTAACATACTTTTTTTGGTTCAGATTTAAGTTAATTAAAATAAATTACAGTTATGCATATTATGCATCTAGCCATGGTGTCTTTACCAAGATTAGAAACCTCTGAACTCTCTCCAAGACGTTTTGAGTGGACAGGTAGGCATCGATGCAGAGAGAATAATGGATCTGGGTTGAGGGATAGAAGACCAAGTGGTGGACAGAAATGCAAACAAATGAGGGACAAGAAGATTACTATTGAGTGACCACTTATGCACTTTGTCATTGTTGTTACGGCTGGGCAATAAATCAGCAAAAAGTTCAAACTTATGGGCGATTCACAATATCAAGAAAAGAAATGCTCTCTAAATAAGAGTTGTACAATTAAAATGTCAAATACACTGCATTTCAAACAGTCAGCAATAATCTAATGAATTCAGGATGGGTTAATGGCGCCGACAGACAGGGCAGCCGTGCTTCTAGCGCCTAAGCAACTTCGCAGTATTTAGTTTGTGTTAAATCTTACATTAACAGCCAAGAAAAAGTGTTATTACATTCAACCGGAAATAACTTTTAGATATCAGAGCAGTCGTAACTCACCAGCATTCCCAACCAATATGACTTTCCTGAATTGGATACTTTGTTCGTACCCCTCAGGGCAATTCAACTGATTCAAGAGGCTGCTCACAAAATACCGCTGGCGGAGAGGAGGAAAGCACACCACCCGCCGCTTCCAAGTACATTACTCGCAAAGGTTCAGTCTCTGGATAATACAGTTGACAAGCTCTGGCCGATGATCTCCTTCCAGAGAGAATTCCGGGATTGTAACGTTGTTTAACGGAAACACGGCTCTCTCGGGATATCGGAGTCCGAACAGCCAGTTGGGTTCTCAGTTCAGGGTGGGGGCTCCCGAAGTCCTACCAGAACATTGACTGTAGAACTCACTCCGAGAAAATATTGGACCACTGCTACTCAATTTTTCGAAATGCCTACAAGGCCCACCCCAACCCTCCCTTCGGCAAACCTGATCACAAGTCCATTTTGCGCCTCCCTTTAGGCAGAAACTGAAACATGAAGTATGCTAGTGACTACTCAACACTGGTCTGACCAATCGGAATCCATGCTTCAAGAATGTTTTGATCACGCGGAATGGGATATGTTCCGGACAGCCTCCAAATAATATCACTGACTACGCGGATATGGTGACAGAGTTCATCAGGAAGTGTATAGGAGATGTTGTACCCACTGTGACTATTAAAACCTACCAAAAGCAGAAACCATGGATAGATGGCAGCATTTGCTCAAAACTGAAAGCGTGAACCACTGCACTTTACCATGGCAAGGTGACTGGGAATATTGCCAAATACAAACAGCATAGTTATTCCCTCCGCAAGGCAATCAAACAGGCAAAATGTCAGTACAGAGACTGTGGAGTGGCAATTCTACGGCTCAGACAAGACTTGTGGCAGGGTCTACAGACAATCAAGGACTACAAAGGGAAAACCAGCCACCGATGTCTTGCTTCTGGATAAGCTAAACACCTTTTTCGCCTGCTTTGAGGCCAACACAGTGCCACCTACCAGCTACCAAGGACTGTGGGCTCTCATTCTCGGTGGGTGCGTTCTGCCCACCAGAGGGTGGTGCGGTCTGCTCAATGCATCACCGGGGACAAACTACCTGCCCTCCAGGACACCTACAGCACCCGATGTCACAGGAAGGCCAAAAAGATCATCAAGGACAACAACCACTTGTTAGGCATTACTACACTGTAGGAGCTAGAAACACAAGAGTTTCACTACACCCGCAATAACATCTGCCAAAAGTGTATGTGACCAATAAAATTTGAGTTTGATGTTATACCTAGGCTAAATATAAGCCTTCCACAACCACAAGACCCACTAATAATTGTATTATTTTTGCAATAGCCACTGACCTGGCTTTCAAGTCTATGAAAATGCCCCTTTTTTTATGTAACTAGAACCATACACATTCACAAATAATTACTAACTTCTTGTAGCAAGCATATTAGGCTATAGAAACATCAAGCCCACGTGCTAGTGGTCTCTCGAGTGGCGCAGCGGTCTAAGCATCGTAGTGCTAGCTTCGTTACTACTATAGATCCTGGTTTGATACCGGGCTGTGTCACAGCCAGTAGTTCGATGGGACAAGACTAACTACCAATTGGATATGACGAAATTGGGGAATTAATAAAAAGCCCACATGCTAGTGATTGGCCAGCTAATCTCTATATTTCAAGTTTAGCCAACAAGTGACCTACTTTATTTCTCATAATTAGAACTAATTGCCAATTACATATAATTGTGTTTTATGCTTATTACACATTTATAAAACACAGATTAGACAGCTAGCATAACAATCTTTAGCTAAAATGCTGCTAGTGGTACATGGTACCCTAATGCAGCGTGAGACAAAATTCATTTTCCAAAATCAATGTTCATTGATAGTCTCGTTTGAGTAGTGTCTGCTTTGAGTGCAGTTTGAGTAGGTGAGAAATAAAAAGGATATCTTTAGAAAAGTTTACTTCTCCTCTATTACAGTAAAATAATGTCTCAATGTGTTTGTGTCCATATGACCGAATCAGTTGGACCAAACCTCAAATAGCGAGTTGAAATCACTTGTCAGAGGACGATGTGATGAGGCAGGGGGAGGGACTTGGTGTGCGTAAACAATAGAGGAAGAGGCCAAAGCAAAAATTTCCAAAATAAGGTAAATAAGCCTGTATAAACGTATTGTGGACCTAAGCTTGTCGCCTGCCTTTGGGACAACGACTCCCACCGTTAGGGCAAAGACATGCATCTTTTTATTATATACAGATCTCTGGTGTAAGTGGGGAGGTGCACAGGAGAGAAAGAGACAAGACCAAAAATATGAGAATAAAACAGACAAAACCTCCAAAAAATAAGAAGAGCAAAACTGCAATTCTTGCGATATAGGCATTGGGGAATATTGCGCAAAAACATACATTTGAATTAATTCGATATATCACCCAACCCTTCTTGCCCTTCTTTAATCCAGGCGATTCTGTTTTTTGTCCACCACCTGTAGTTTTTTAACAGTGTAGGGGGAGATTTGAAAGTCTTCATAAAAGCTTTAGGAAGACAAGTTAAACTAATTAACAAGAATAGCAGTATGGCAAATGTGATTCAGCTTTTCATTGAAAGTTGTGTGTTATGGTTATGGCCATGGAACCATGGCATCTTATACACAGAGGGCCGATGTGGGTCGAGGTTTTCGTTCTAACCAAGCAATAGCACACCTGATTCAACTAATCACGTCTTGAATGAAGTCGATGATAAGTTGGTTAATTGAATCAGGTGTGTACTGGTTGGCAAGAACAAAAGCCTAAGTCCACATTGATCTCTGTGGATACGGTTGGACACAAATATTTTCATATCTTCTAAAGTCATTATCTCCACTTTTCTTACAAAAATGTGGACAAAATGCATAATTTAACCTTGGGAAAAAAATAATTACTCGCAAGAGAAAGAATACTGACGTCAATGGGAGGATCTAAACGTTTAACTTTGCACACATTGACCCCTGCCCACGATCTGCACTGAGGAGTACTTGGTTTGAGTACTCATGCCCATCCCTAGAACAGAGCAGCCTACCACATGTAATCGATGTGTCGTTTACTAAAGACAGCTTTGCATTAGTATTTTACGAAAGCAAATTTCCTCTCACCATCGCCTTGTTCCGTTGGCATCTCCCCTTTAGACAGAAACTTGCTCATCTTCTTCAGGATCTTCTTGTGGGTTTTAGATGGCTGAAAGTTCAAGGCATGACACCTACAAACCATGTATTAGTGTGTTAGTGAACCATTAGTATATGGCTTATAACTGAGTAAAGGGTCATCTGGGTCATGTTCATTAGGCATCAAACAAAACAGATTGAAATAGGGTGGGACTACCCAAACGTGTCAAATAAAGGAACTCTTGCTTCTGTTTTTTATTGGAAAACATTTGTGCATTTTGCTAAGGTGTGCAGCACTGTAATAGAGTAAACTAAAAATGGATAACGAGGAAAAGTTCTAAGTTTATTCACCCAATGGGTCAGACAGCTGAACAGACAAAGACATGTTCTCCCCAGCACAAGCATTTACACCCGACTTTATAGGCGGAGTCTCCTCCTTTTCTCTAAACATTACATCTTTATTGCTAGGGAAGAAAGTTAAGTGATGCGAGTAAACTGTTCCTTCTCCCTTAATGTGACCGGACCTCGGCACCCATTCTTCACTAATCCACAGCTATCTACCCTTATCAGTAACCGCAACCATGTGACTGCCTTTCCCTTACTTAGTAACATTTCAAGCCCCTGGCTCACCAAATACATTCCTCCTACAGAACCATTCACTTCTGGTGTAGCAAGTACTTCAAATCACATCCCAACAACTGAAACCTGACTGTGGCACTTCTCCTTTCCATAGGATACTGGATGTTCTGCATTTCCCCCTCTCCCTCGGTAACATGAATATTTCAAGTTTACACGTCAGAACCCATCAGCACTAATGAATACGACCCCAGTTTTAGCTAGGTTGATGTGAGTCTTTTTGATAATAGGCTCTCTTTACCTGATGGTGTACTGTGGACAGCAGGTCTTGTTCATGATGGGCTTGTAAACATACTTCCCGCTTCTGTAGAAGTAACAGACAAGGAAGAATAACAAATGAACATATGCAGTGGGCATTTAGACTACTACAGATAAGGAATGTATATACACACACACACACACACACAACTACAGATAAGCAATGTGGCAATGTTGTACACTCAAAAATATGTTAAACATGGAGGGTTATGCTGCTGTGTCACAACGTGTAGAGAAACTACTGGCCTGGAGGAAAACAGTGTGTGAGATTATAAAGCTCAGAGTCGGACTTACCGTCTCCATCCTCTGTCTATGAGATCCTGGTAGTCTTGTACCGTCATGGCGTGTGACCACATCCCTGCATAAAAAACACAGGCAGGATGAGTGGACATGAAATGGGGTAAATCCACAATAACGGATTTACGCTTTGACTTGATAAAATGTCTTCCAAACAAAAAACATTGATTTCAAAAGTTTAACCACTTTGAACAAGTCACACAAATGTCATAAAAACACATTTACTGGAAGAACTGTGCAGATACAAAGTTTGGTAACAGAATTAGGGTAAAAAAAAACTTCCAAAAAGATCTGCTCCCAATTAAGATTCAAAGATCTCTGCAGAAAGAATGTGGTCTGAGCTATGACATGACACATTCTTTTTTTCACCTACAGTTATTGAACTACAGTTGGTGAAGTGGATTTACGGTCACGGAATCACTTGGAATAATGTTTATTACGCTTTCACAAATATTCCTGCACAATTGAACAGTAATTAATCCTAAAGGAATTGTTATTTCTTGCCCACCCACCCACTTAATGTCACTGCTCACCCAATTTCCCAACTACCCTCTCACCCAAAACCCCACCCTCCCATATGGACAGGGAAAGAGCAGACAAATCCAAAGCAAGTCATAAACACAAGAAACGTAGGAAAAACAAAATAATTGTAATAGCAACCAATGAAGAAAATAAGTACAATTATTCAACCATTGATATTAAACTACACACACTTATACATTAGTGGTACAGTTCAATTAATTAATTTATCAATCACTCTTTTCCTACGTCTACTGAACAAAAATAAAAACGCAACATGACATTTCAAATCCTTTACAGACCTACAGTTCATAAAGAAATCAGTCAATTGAAATAAATTCATTAGACCCTAAATCTATGGGTTTCACATGACTGGGAATACAGATATGCATCAGTTGGTCACAGATACCTTTAAAAAAAGGTAGTGGCGTGGATCAGAAAACCAGTCTGTTGTGACCACCATTTGCCTCATGCAGCATGACATCTCGTTCACATAGAGTTTATCAGGCTGTACATTGTGGCCTGTGGAATGTTGTCCCAGTCTTCAATAGCTGTGCTTAGTTGCTGGATATTAGCGGGAACCCGAACACGCAGTCGTACACCTCGATCCAGAGCATCCCAAACGCGCTCAATGGGTGACATGTCTTGTGAGTATTACATTACATTGCATTGCATTGCATTCCACGAGGAAATTGAGTGGCAGGCTGACCACTTGTTACACGTGGTAAATTGCTAGCTAGCATTAAACTTATCTTGTAAAAAAAAACGAACAATCTTCACATAAACACTAGTCAACCTAGTAATATCAACCATGTGTAGCTATCTAGCTTGTCCTGCGTTGCATATAATCAATGTGGTGCCTGTTAATTAATCAATCATCTAATCACAGCCTAATTCGCCAAACGGGGGATGATTTAACAAAAGCTCATTCGCGAAAAAAGCAATATCGTTGCACGAATGTACCTAACATCAATGCCTTTCTTAAAATCAATACACAGGTATACATTTGCTTTAATCTGCATATATTTAGTTAAGAAATTCATGATAGCAGGCCATATTAACTAGGGAAATTCTTCACTTCTCTTAAGCAGAGTATATGCAACAGTTTGGGCCGCCTGGCTCGTTGCAAACTAATTTGTAATTATGACATAACATTGAAGGATGTGCATTGAAGGATAACAGCAATATTTAGACTTAGGGTTGCCACCTGTTCGATAAAAAAACAGAACGGTTCCGTATTTCAATTATAGTTTCCGGATTTTACCATATTAATGACCAAAGGCTTGCATTTGTGTTTATTATATTATAATTAAGTCTATGATTTGATATTTGATAGAGCAGTCTTACTGAAGTGGTAGGCAGCAGCAGGCTCATAAGCATTCATTCAAACTTTACTGCGTTTGCCAGCAGCTCTTAGCAATGCTTGATTCACAACACTGTTTATGACTTCAAGCCTATCAACTCCTGAGATTTAGTATTGAAAGCCTAAAGTGCCTATTAGAACATCCAATAGTCAAAGGTGTATGAAATACAAATGGTGGAGTGAAAGTCAACGTTTCATAATTCCTATTATAAACTACAACCAAAAACTTCTTAACTGGGAATATTGAACAACCAGTTTCTGAGCAAGGAAGTTAAACGTAAATCTTTTTTTTCATTGCACATATTGCACTTTTAATTTCTCCTCCGACACCGTTTTTGCATTATTTAAACCAAATTGAGCACGTTTCATTATTTATTTGAGACTAAATAGATTTTATTTATGTATTATATTAAGTTAAAATTAAATTAAAAGTTCATTGAGTATTGTTGTAATTATTACACATACATGCTCGGCTTTTTTTTGGTCCTCCAATAAATCGGTATTGAAAAATCATAAAATCAGTCTACCTCTAGTCATATAAAAGTCCCACAGTTGACAGTGCATGTCAGAGCAAAAACCAAGCCATGAGGTCAAAGGACTTGCCCGTAGAGCTCAGATCTGGGGAAGGGTACCAGAACACAGTGGCCTCCATGATTCTTAAATGGAAGAAGTTAGAAACCACCCAGGCTCTTCCTAGAGCTGGCCGCCTGAACAAATCTGGGGAGAAGGGTCTTGGTAGAAACACACCAAGACAGTCGTGAAGAGGGCACAACACCACCCTTTCCCCCCTAAGACTGTAAAGACTTGGCATGGGTCCCCAGATCCTCAAAAAGTACTACACAGTTGCACCGTCGAGAGCATCCTGATTGGTTGCATCACCACCCGGTATGCCAACTGTTCGGCATCCGACGGTAAGGCGCTATAGAGGGTAGTATGTACGGCCCAGTACATCACTGGGGCCAAGCTTCCTGCCATCCAGGACCTATAGACTAGGCGGTGTCAGTCGAAGGCACTAAAAAGTGTCCAACTCCAGCCACCCTAGTGGTTGTAGCTGTACCAGAGAGCTAAGTCTAGGTCCAAAAAGCTCCTTAACAGCTTCTACCCCCAAGCCATAAGACTGCTAAACAATTAATCAAAATGACCACCCGGACCCACCCCTCCATTTGTTTTTACACTGCCTCTACGCGGTCACTAACCCTACCAACATGTGTAAATTACCTCAACTAACCTGTACCCTCGCACAGACTCAGTACATAGCCTCAGTGTTAATGTTTTTTTTATAAAACATTTTACTTCATTTAGTAAATATTTTATTAACTGCTTTGTAAATAAGTATTTCATGATAAAGTCTACACCTGTTGTATTCGGTACGTCACAATTAACATTTGATTTGGGTTACAGGTTATGGCCTAATGCTTGTAGTTAACGGGAAAATTATATTTTATATGGTGTCAAAAAAAAAAAAGGCACCAGAAGTGACCTCATCATATTCGTTTTCATAATTTATTAAAACGCTGCTGAAAAAGATCGTAAGGGAAACACTGCAACTGAGAGCTGGAAGGACTAGGCTAGATTATCCTGGGTAGTCATAGCGCTACTGTCTTCATGGAAATCATCACCTACACAACAGGCACACGATCACCAACACTATTCAGGTGTGACAGTAAGAAAAGGCTTTGTATGAAAGAGATGTGGAGAGGCGGAGGACTTGAGTGTTTTTGCACATTGACTGCGACACAATACACAGCCTGATATCAATCACGGCTGATTGAAATAGACTTGTTTGTTCTTCTTGAGTAGGCCTAAACAAGGCTGATTAAAACCATTCTAGGTGCAGCAACAGTTTGAGACCAATGGTGCATATCGTCGCAAAACATAATATTATTTTCCACATGAATGAATATACAATTATGAAACTTCAGAAGCTTTTTTGAATACCTTGGGCCTAGTCTTGAAATGTTCAGAGTATATTGATGAGAGTTACTGCTTTCAAATGAAAATTGGCAAAATTGGAGTTAGAGGATTGTATCAGAAAGCAACGATATTGTAGTCTAGGACCAGCTACCATTTGGAGCAGGTATGCTACTACTGTAGTTATGTCCTTTCAGTGATTGAAGCAACGAGTGTTATGGTGGCGTTAGCGCCTGGCCTGTAACCCCAGTTCCGGAGGCATGTCCCATCTCCTCCACACTGACCTCCCTGTGGAATTACCCCAGGCCGCTGATTTCTTTCCTCCCCACACCCTGGCCCAGCCCAGGCTGAGGTTACATAACTGGCCTACAGATTACCCAGCTTCATGAGAAATGCTGTGTTGAGAGAATGCCAAGAGTGTATAAAGCTGTCATCAAGGCAAAGGGTGGATACTTCGAAGAATCTCAACAAAAAATATATATATATATATATATATATATATATATATATATATATATATATATATATATATACACACACACACACATAATTTGTTTAACACTTTTTGGGTTACTACAAAGGATTCCATGTGTTATTTCTTAGTTTGGTTGTCTTCACTATTATACACTGCTCAAAAAAATAAAGGGAACACTTAAACAACACAATGTAACTCCAAGTCAATCACACTTCTGTGAAATCAAACTGTCCACTTAGGAAGCATCACTGATTGACAATAAATTTCACATGCTGTTGTGCAAATGGAATAGACAACAAACAGGTGGAAATTATAGGCAATTAGCAAAACACCCCCAATAAAGGAGTGGTTCTGCAGGTGGTGACCAAAGACCACTTCTCAGTTCCTATGCTTCCTGGCTGATGTTTTGGTCACTTTTGAATGCTGGCGGTGCGTTCACTCTAGTGGTAGCATGAGACGGAGTCTACAACCCACACAAGTGGCTCAGGTAGTGCAGCTCATCCAGGATGGCACATCAATGCAAGCGGTGGAAGGTTTGCTGTGTCTGTCAGCGTAGTGTCCAGAGCATGGAGGCGCTACCAGGAGACAGGCCAGTACATCTGGAGACGTGGAGGAGGCCGTAGGAGGGCAACAACCCAGCAGCAGGACCGTTACCTCCGCCTTTGTGCAAGGAGGAGCAGGAGGAGCACTGCCAGAGCCCTGCAAAATGACCTCCAGCAGGCCACAAATGTGCATGTGTCTGCTCAAACGGTCAGAGAATGACTCCATGAGGGTGGTATGAGGGCCTGATGTCCACAGGTGGGGTTTGTGCTTACAGCCCAACACCGTGCAGGACATTTGGCATTTGCCAGAGAACACCAAGATTGGCAAATTCGCCACTGGTGCCCTGTGCTCTTCACAGATTAAAGCAGCTTCACACTGAGCACGTGACAGAGTCTGGAGACGCCGTGGAGAACGTTCTGCTGCCTGAAACATCCTCCAGCATGACCAGTTTGGCGGTGGGTCAGTCATGGTGTGGGGTGGCATTTCTTTGGGGGGCCGCACAGCCCTCCATGTGCTCGCCAGAGGTAGCCTGACTGCCATTAGGTACCGAGATGAGATCCTCAGACCCCTTGTGAGACCACATGCTGGTGCGGTTGGCCCTGGGTTCCTCCTAATGCAAGACAATGCTAGACCTCATGTGGCTGGAGTGTGTCAGCAGTTCCTGCAAGAGGAAGGCATTGATGCTATGGACTGGCCCGCCCGTTCCCCAGACCTGAATCCAATTGAGCACATCATGTCTCGCTCCATCCACCAACGCCACGTTGCACCACAGACTGTCCAGGAGTTGGCGGATGCTTTAGTCCAGGTCTGGGAGGTGATCCCTCAGGAGACCATCCGCCACCTCATCAGGAGCATGCCCAGGCGTTGTAGGGAGGTCACACAGGCACGTGGAGGCCACACACACTACTGAGCCTCATTTTGACTTGTTTTAAGGACATTACATCAAAGTTGGATCAGCCTGTAGTGTGGTTTTCCACTTTAAATTTTGAGTGTGACTCCAAATCCAGACCTCCATGGGTTGATAAATTTGATTTCCATTGATAATGTGTGATTTTGTCAGCACATTCAACTATGTAAAGAAAAAAGTATTTAATATAAATATTTCATTCATTCAGATCTAGGATGTGTTATTTAAGTGTTCCCTTTATTTTTTTGAGCAGTGTACTATACTACAATGTAAAAAATTAAGAAAAACCCTGGAAATGGTATAGGTGTCCAAACCTTTGACTGGTACTGTAAACACACACACAGCGCAAAAAAGTATTCAAACCCCTTGACTTGAATGTTATTAAGTGACAGTCTTCGATTAAAATGTTGCTTCCCCCCCGCCCACTCAATCTATACACCATACCCCATAATGACAGAGCAAAAAAACAGTTTAGATGTTTTTCCAAATTAATAAAATAAAAATGTATTATCACATTTACATAAGTATTCAGACCCTTTACGCAGTACTTTGTTGAATCATCTTTGGTATTGATTACAGCCTCGAGTCTTCTTGGTTATGATGCTACAAGCTTAGCACACCTGTATTTGGGGAATTTCTCCCATTCTTCTCTGAAGATCCTCTCAAGCTCTATCAGGTTGGAAGCGTTGCTGCAAAGCTACTTTCAGGTCTCTCCAGAGATGTGTTTCTTACTTTTAATACATTTCAAACAATTATACAAAATCTGGGTTTTTTCGCTTTGTCATTATGGATGGCGAAAAAAATTGTGAAATCCATTTTAGAATAAGGCTGTAACATAACAAAAGGTGAATAAAGTCAAGGGGCCTGAATGCACTGTAAGAGGCTTACCGAATGCACTGTATGTTTACACCAAATCATAAAGACATGCTCACTGCAAATGATATGCACACAAAGATTAAACAAGACTTGGTTATCTGGTCTACCCTACCAAACTCTTTTTGGCAGAATTAATGTCATCAGGATGAATATCCTTCCTCTGCTAAATTAGCTATTCCAAAAGATCCTCTGCCATCTCAGTTCTTTTTTAGAAAATGAATGCCAATCTCTAAATATATCTGGAGCAAAAAGAAAACCAAAATCAACAAATTAATTAAGCCTAAAGGTTTAGGAGGGCTCTTTGCCAAATCTGAAACTATATTAATGGTCTTCTCAGATCAAGCATATGATTAGTTGGTGCTTAAAAGACATCACTCAATGTGGGTTGGGATGAAATCAATAGCATGGCATCCAAGAGGAATAGCTTCCTAAGCATTTAATAGCTTTGAAAAGATCCAGGCCTCATCTATTTTAGAGTACATAACACACACTTAGTTTGGAAAGATGCAAGAAGGTACTTGCAGACTCCAGACCATATCACTCTGATCACCGATTGCACTTAATCCAGAATCCCTCCCCCCCCCCCCCCCCCCCCGAATAACAAGTATTGGACTTCTGGACTGGGTATTTAAAAAATGTTTATGTAACTAGACAAGTCAGATATTTACAATTATGCCCAAACCCAGACGACACCAGGCCAATTGTGTGCCGCACTATGGGACTCCCAATCAGAGACTGATGTGATACAGCCTGGATACGAACCATGGACTTTAGTGACGCCTCTTACACAGAGATGTAGTGCCTTAGACCGCACCCCCACCCAGGTATTGCTGACCTTAAGCCTTAATTTACTCAAGTCACTTAAATCATTCCAACATAAAAACAGAGTTTGGTTTAGCCAACAAAAATATGTTTAAAGTACCTACAATTTAGACACTTTATGGAGGGTCGATAAAGATTTCAAATTACTGAAGTTAAAAATTGTATATATTTACGAATCCTACTGTTTGGAGAGGTTAAATCTCCGACTTAAAGTTGAAGTCGGAAGTTTACATACACTTAGGTTGGAGTCATTAAAACTTCATCATTCCACAAATTTCTTGTTAAAACCTCTTAGGGCTCTCCTGAATTTTTTTAACATTTTGTTAAAAATCACACAATTTCAACGTCCTGCTACTCATGCCAGGAATATAGTATATGCATATGATTAGTATGTGTGGATAGAAAACACTCTGAAGTTTCTAAAACGGGTTAAATCATGTCTGTGACTATAACAGAACGTGAATAGCAGGCAAAATCCCAAGAAAAACCTGTTCACACAACAACAAAAGTATCCATCCGCCAGTCTCTGTATTGTCTATGGCAAGGGAAAATAGATAGCGGCCAGTTTACAGTTCCTACAGCTTCCACACGATGTCGCCGGTACTGGCAATTGGGTTGAAGTTAATCCTTGGTGAAATGAGAAATAGGCACTTCCTGTCATCCAGTACACAGGAGGAAGTTTTGAAAGAGAGAATATGGACCATGATTTCAAGACTTGCTGCTATTGAATACAGATCGCCCCGTGATCAATTTGATCGATTATTAACGTTTACAAATACCTAAAGTTGGGTTACAAAAGTAGTTTGAAGTGTTTTGTCAAAGTTAATCGGCAACTTTTTTAATTTAAAAAAATGACGTTGCGTTTTGGAAAGCTGTTTTTTCCTGGATCAGACGGGCTATATAAATGGACATTTTGGGTATACATGGATGGATTTAATCGAAAAAAAAGACCCAATTGTGATGTTTATGGGACATATTGGAGTGCCAACAAAGAAGCTCGTCAAAGGTAATGCGTTTTGTGTAGCGCCGGCTACGCTAATTCTTTTGTTTACGTCTTTTTCCGGTATTGCGGGGGGGTGCATGCTATCAGATAATAGCTTCTCATGCTTTTGCCGAAAAGCATTATAAAAATCTGACATGTTGGCTAGATTCACAACGAGTGTAGCTTTAATTGAGTACCCTGCATGTGTGTTTTAATGGAAGTTTGAGTTTTATCGAGTACGATTAGCATTTGGCGTTGCGCATGTCCATTTCCTGTTGGCTAGGTGAGACGCTGATGTCTCACCTTGCCCTAAGAACCTGTTATGGCTGCGATCCCCGTACAGGGACCAACATCAGGGGAAATTTCAGAGTGACAACTAAAAATACAACTTCGTAACATTAAACATTCTTGAAAATGCAAGTGTCTTACACCCTTCAAAACATTATAATCTTGGTAATCAAACTATGTTTTCCAATTTAAAATAGGTATTACAGAGAACAAATCCCATGCTTTTGTTTGAGAAGAGCAATCAACAACAGAAACATTTTCCACCATGACAGTTTTTACACATTCACATCTGAAGGTAAAATGATGACTTACATTCTGATATCTTGCTCTTATTTCTCTTCCCGAGGGTCCCAGTGATCAAATGAAGTGACGTTTTCTTTGATAAAATCCATTTTTATAGCCTAAATCGAAACATTTTGGAAACCGTTTGTGCCGTGAATTCCATCTCTATCAATTTTTTATGGAGCATTCGACGTGATTCCCCCCTGTAAACAATCATTTATCTAGTCATGGTTGGTTTCAGTGCATTCCTCTGGATGTTTGCAACACAGCCAAACGTCATTGTTTTTTTGCAGGGAGTATTGACCGAAGTGAGCTGATTTGAAGACAACGATAAATGAATACCTTACGCACCAATAATTTTTGCGAAGCTTCACTGATTGACTATATTTCTGCCCAATGACCACTGATCTTCTTGAAATCTAGCTCAGCCAATGAGCTGAGGTAAACCCCAGTATGTAATGGTTTTGGGTTGGATCACAATTCCTTGTTTGTAATCGCACGTGCAGGGAACTCCATTTTCGCCTTGACGATCAAAGGAGTTGCTGTAAGGCTTTTTACGCGCAGCTGTATTTCGGAAAGTTGTAGTTTCAACGATTTCATTGAAGATATCATGGCGAATAATTCACGTAAAGCGAAGTCAAAGTGAAACAGATTTTTTGTTTGAGGAATCTTGGAGTGTTATGATTCAAACGAACTGTGAGGAGCTGTTTCTGCAAGGACAGGACATACTTCTGGACAGGTAAGTGCTAATGCCGTTTTATGAAATATAAATAAAATATATATATATATATACACACCCAGTGCCTTGCGAAAGTATTCGGCCCCCTTGAACTTTGCGACCTTTTGCCACATTTCAGGCTTCAAACATAAAGATATAAAACTGTATTTTTTTGTGAAGAATCAACAACAAGTGGGACACAATCATGAAGTGGAACGACATTTATTGGATATTTAAAACTTTAACAAATCAAAAACTGAAAAATTGGGCCTGCAAAATTATTCAGCCCCTTTACTTTCAGTGCAGCAAACTCTCTCCAGAAGTTCAGTGAGGATCTCTGAATGATCCAATGTTGACCTAAATGACTAATGATGATAAATACAATCCACCTGTGTGTAATCAAGTCTCCGTATAAATGCACCTGCACTGTGATATTCTCAGAGGTCCGTTAAAAGCGCAGAGAGCATCATGAACAACAAGGAACACACCAGGCAGGTCCGAGATACTGTTGTGAAGAAGTTTAAAGCCGGATTTGGATACAAAAAGATTTCCCAAGCTTTAAACATCCCAAGGAGCACTGTGCAAGCGATAATATTGAAATGGAAGGAGTATCAGACCACTGCAAATCTACCAAAACCTGGCCGTCCCTCTAAACTTTCAGCTCATACAAGGAGAAGACTGATCAGAGATGCAGCCAAGAGGCCCATGATCACTCTGGATGAACTGCAGAGATCTACAGCTGAGGTGGGAGACTCTGTCCATAGGACAACAATCAGTCGTATATTGCACAAATCTGGCCTTTATGGAAGAGGGGCAAGAAGAAAGCCATTTCTTAAAGATATCCATAAAAAGTGTCATTTAAAGTTTGCCACAAGCCACCTGGGAGACACACCAAACATGTAGAAGAAGGTGCTCTGAACTTTTTGGCAACAATGCAAAACTTTAAGTTTGGAGTAAAAGTAACACAGCTCATCACCCTGAACACACCATCCCCACTGTCAAACATGGTGGTGGCAGCATCATGGTTTGGGCCTGCTTTTCTTCAGCAGGGACAGGGAAGATGGTTCAAATTGATGGGAAGATGGATGGAGCCAAATACAGGACCATTCTGGAAGAAAACCTGATGGAGTCTGCAAAAGACCTGAGACTTCGGAGATTTGTCTTCCAACAAGACAATGATCCAAAACATAAAGCAAAATCTACAATGGAATGGTTCAAAAATAATTAGAATGGCCAAGTCAAAGTCCAGACCTGAATCCAATCGAGAATCTGTGGAAAGAACTGAAAACTGCTGTTCACAAATTCTCTCCATCCAACCTCACTGAGCTCGAGCTGTTTTGCAAGGAGTAATGGGAAAAAATGTCAGTCTCTCGATGTGCAAAACTGATAGAGACATACCCCAAGCGACTTACAGCTGTAATCGCAGCAAAAGGTGGCGCTACAAAGTATTAACTTAAGGGGGCTGAATAATTTTGCACGCCCAATTATTCAGTTTTTGATTTGTTAAAAAAGTTTGAAATATCCAATAAATGTCATTCCACTTCATGATTGTGTCCCACTTGTTGTTGATTCTTCACAAAAAAATACAGTTTTATATCTTTATGTTTGAAGCCTGAAATGTGGCAAAAGGTCAAAGTTCAAGTGGGCAGAATACTTTCGCAAGGCACTGTGTGTGTGTGTGTGTGTATATATAAAAAATACAATTTTAAAAAATTGTAATGAAATGTGTGGTTTGTTTGGGGAGATATATATATATATATACATACACACACACACACACAACAATGGCCGGAGTTGAATGGAACAGCACTTCATCTTAGTGACTGTTCCCTCTGCTCTATACAATCAATACTGTTTATTTTATGTGATGATAAAAGGCTCATACAATACAAATATTTTTTTTATGTTTTCTTTCACAGTGATAGCGACTCCGACTGGGAGCCCCTGGTGCCAAGCTGCCCGCTCTACCTGTGCCCCCAGTGGTGTTCATATGCCACAGTTCATTACCGCAGGCATGGCTGTGCCTCAGGGCCAAAAGGGCACAGCATGGAGGCGTTGTTGTGTTCTGTGTCACATGAAATGCACCACTTGTTCAGTTTTCCTCTGCTTTACATCAGAAAGAGACTGCTATGGGACATGGCACAGGCAGCAAAATATTATGACGAGGACTTCCAAGGGGTGTACAGTTTTTTTTCTTCTAATATATATATATTTTTGTGTGTGTGTGTGTGTGTGTGTGTGTGTGTGTGTGTGTGTGTGTGTGTGTGTGTGTGTGTGTTAGAATTGCTTTTTGATATGTTATATGTCATTTCACCAATTCGGCCACTTGGGTACATTTGGGCAACTTGTGTGGGACACCTGGGTGACTTCATGCTAAATGTCATGTAGCTCACCCATTCCTGAAGTTATCTGTCTGAAACTTTGCACACCTACAGTTGCCCTCTTGTGTTATCCATCAAAATTATCTCCAGCATCCTATCTGACTGTGTGGCTATTCTACATGTGAAAGATGATACTACAACAATAAAAAACTGAAAACGTATGCTCTTTCTTTCCACCAGATCTACTGTGTTATATTCTCCTACATTAAATTAACATTTCCACAAACTTCAGAATGTTTCCATTCAAATGATACCAAGAATATGCATATCCTTGCCTCTGGGGCTGAGCTACAGGCAGTTAGATTTGGGTATGTCTTCAGGAGGATATTGAGAACAAAGGGATGCAGCCATAACAGGTTAATCTGTACAAACAATAGTACGCAACTATAAACACCATGGGACCACGCAGCTGTCATACCACTCAGGAAGGAGACTCATTCTTCTCCTAGAGATGAACGTACATTGGTGTGGAAAGAGCAAATCAATCCCACAACAAAAGCAAAGGAACTTGTGAAGATGCTGGAGGAAACGGGTACAAAAATATCTATAGCCATAGTAAAACGAGTCCTATAGCAACATAACCTGAAAGGCCACTCAGCAAAGAAGAAGACACTGCTCAAAAACCACCATAAAAAAGCCAGACTACAGTTTGCAACTGCACATGGGGACAAAGATTGTACTTTTTGGAGAAATATCCTCTGGTCTGATGAAACTGTTTGGCCATAATGACCATCGTTATGTTTGGAGGAAAAAGGGGGACGCTTGCAAGCTGAAGAACACCATCCCAACCATGAAGCACAGGGGTGGCAGCAACATGTTGTGGGGTTGCTTTGCTGCAGGAGGGACTGGTACACTTCACAAAATAGATGTCATCATGGAGGAATGAAAAGTATGTGGATTGTTCATTTGGAAGACCCATTTGTGACCAAGCTTTAACTTCCAGCTGATGTCTTGATGTTGTTCAATGTTGAAGCAACATCAAGACATCAGCTGGAAGTTAAAGCTTGGTCACAAATGGGTCTTCCAAATGAACAATGACCCCAAGCATACTTCCAAAGTTGTGGCAAAATGGCTTAGATTGGCCATCACAAAGCCCTGACCGCAATCCCATAGAAAATGTGTGGCCAGAACTGAAAAGGCATGTGCGAGCAAGGAGGCCTACAAACCTGACTCAGTTACACCAGCTCTGTCAGCAGGAATGGGCCAAAATTCACCCAACTTATTGTGGGAAGCTTGCGGAAGGCTACCCAAAACATTTGACCCAAGTTAAACAATTTAAAAGGCAACGCTACCAAATACTAATTGAGTGTATGTAAACTTCTGACCTACTGGGAATGTGATGAAATAAATAAGCTAAAATAAATTCTCTACTATTATTCTGACATTTCACATTCTTAAATTGAACTGGTGATCCTAACTGACCTAAGACAGGGAATTTTTTCTAGGATTAAAATGTCAGGAATTGTGAAAAAATTGAGTTTAAATGTATTTGGTTAAGGTGTATGTAAACTTCCGACTTCAACTGTATATACTATTTTATTGAACAGAAGTACCTCATCCTATGATGCGTTGAGACATTGGACATGCATTAGATGAGGAAGAGTGGGCTTCTATCTGCGAAAGGGTCTTCCCCAAATGCACCTCCATAACCATACAACTAAATAAAACCTACTTTACAACTGTCCGCCTTCACCGAATGTTTTCTAATGTATCACATGTATGTTTTAAATGTAAACAGGATACTGGCACCTTCATGTACGTTATTTGGTACTGTAGCAGAATCCAGTCTTATTGGAATTCGCTTTTTCAACGAATTTGTGTTTGTAACGTTGTGTTTGATCCTGTCTGTTCAATACCCTTATTTACTTAGCCAAAAAATGTATATTGTTATTATGGTACACTTGAAGTACCTTCTGAGAGAATGTGGCACTCAAGCTTTTGCCATTCTACCCCTAGAGAAACTTACCTTTGATTTATACCAGAAGTCTGACACATTTTGGAAAATCTGGTCTCCATTGTGGTCCCATGTAGAAAACCTCCCATAAAATGCTGCATGTTATAATTGTGATTTTTGTATAATGTTTTGCCCTAACCTTATTCCATTTATTGTACTTAGTGTGGTGCACTTTGTTTGGTTGTTAATTTGATTGCTTTTCTGATTTGTGACCAAGCTGCCTGATGCTAGCTAGGCATAATGCTATGCTAGGCTATCGATAAACTTACACAAATGCTTGTCTTGCTTTGGCTGTAAAGCATAATTTCAAATTCTGAGATAACAGGGTGATTAACAAAAAGGCTAAGCTGTGTTTCAATATATTTCACTTGTGATTTCATGAATATGAATATTTTCTAGTAATATTTTTAGTCCATTGCGTTATGCTAATTAGTGTCAGCTGATGACAATTCTCCCGAATCCGGGAGAGGGAGTTCGAAGATTAACTATGAAACACGCCCTTCTCTCCACCACTACAAAAGCCTGTTGACGAAAAGTCAACCTTGTCTTCCCGATGACGTGAGGACTGCTATCCATACGTTTAAAAGGGCACATTTCAACGTGGAGGTGAAGATCGACAAACTAGAAGGATGAATTGACTATACCAGCCAGAATATAACATGAGCTTATAGTATGGCAACTTGGTATGAACTTTGAACTCTTATTCACTAAAGAAGAAGAAGAATAATCCTAGACGTCGAGTTAGTAGCAGCTGTAAACGTGGACTAGGAAAGAACGGACAATCTCTTCAGAAAGACAGGGTACTACAACGTATCTGTTCTACAACAAGATATATTCTTCAAAGGACAAGAAATCTCTGCTGGGCAACCCAGCCTTCCATCTATGACAAATCTATCAAAGCACAGCTCATAAATATTTCTTGCATTTCCTTTTCCAAATGGGCGGTTATTTAGAATGCATAAGATTCTGTATTTACGATGGCATAGCTTCTAAGCTCCGATAGAGACCCAATCCTTTTGTTCCTCAGTCTTCCCGCACTTTCATTCAAACCCAACCCCCTTTCTTTGTGTAACCAGCAGTCATATCGGTTCCGTCTGCTAGGGACGTATTATTGTATGACATCATTAGTAATCAATGTATGAGCCATCCTGTGTATATGTAATTCTGTGTGATTATTTAGGTATTTAGTAAATAAATTATTAAACCAAATTTTGTATTGTTGATTGAACTTGTTAGCCAGGGTTCGTGAAGATAACCAAGAATTTTACGATGTTCAGATGAGACTGAAGGTGACGATTAATAATTAATAATTTACTTTTTTTTCCCTTGCCTGAATAGCCTCGTTTCACTCCCAAAAATCAAATTAAACCATCTAGTGTTCAGAGGAATGTAACACAAAATCAGGAAACTTGGTGTATGTCGCAAGTCACGACTTCACAGGAGAGCCGTTTGAACGTAAAAAATATATTTATCAAAATGCGATTTTTGGCAGAAATGGCTTTTAGAACATGTGAACTTACATGTGCCTTAATATCAAACTTGTATGTCAGCTGTAAATATTAATAAAATGGTTAAATTACGAGCCTAGTTGGTTTAGCCACAGGAAAGGAAGCAACCGTCCCACTAGCCATGATTGGCTGAGATAGAGTGGGCTGGACATGCCGAGAGGAGTTTGGATTGGTCTACCATATAGCACTCATCTGTCTATTGGAGCTGGTCAGTATGTCTAGGTAAGTGTTGAATTCGCCTTTTTTATGTATCGCGTAGTAAAACTGCATAAACCTAATGTCAAGTGTATTGTTAGCTAGCTGGCTGGCTCGCTGGCTAACATTATGTGTATGCTCTCAACCAAGTTTTGAATTCAGTGGAATGAGTATAATACCTAAGGAGATGGAGAAAACAACAGTCTGGAATACATAGGAATACTAAGGAAACCATGGCATCATGTGGGGCGGCAGGATAGCCAAGTGGTTAGAGCGTTGGACTAGTAACTGGAAGGTTGCAAGTTCAAACCCCGGAGCTGACAAGGTACAAATCTGTCGTTCTGCCCCGAACAGGCAGTTAACCCACTGTTCCTAGGCCGTCATTGAAAATAAGAATTTGTTCTTAACTGACTTGCCTAGTTAAATAAAAGGTAAAATAAAAAATAAAATAAATACATTTTAAAAAAATCAGACAGGAGACGTGTCCGACCATGATGTGTACTGGAAAGATTCAGATATTACACGTTTTTAAATTTGACAGTGGTTTCATTTAAAGTGTACTGTTAGCTAGCTAACGTTAGCAGGCTGGGTCCCTATGATCTTATTCTTCATATCTCAGACACATTTGCTTGACTAGTTATAGCCACAGAACCTGGTTGGTTAGCTACCTGCAGATTCATGCAGGGTAGTGACATCAGGAGTTGTGATTATGGTCCATTGTTTAGCTAGCTAGATGTCTCAACAAAAGACTCCTAAATTTGACAAAGTATTTTTATTTCAAGTTAGTGTAACATTATATGTTGGGATTCATCATTTACCTAGCAACATTTCTTAAAAGATTCTCATCTTAGTGTGCCAGATCGCAGAATAACAATTTTTGAATGCTCAACCCCCGTTGAATGTGTCTGGTGTCAGTAAACATGTAATTTAATTGTTGCCAGCAGCACAGTTACAGTCACCAACATTCTGGATAACATGAAAACTGCCTAACCAACTCTGCAAGGGTGAGTAAAATGGTCAGAGCAGGGTGTTATTCCAGACACATAATGAGTAGCTAGCCAATGTTAGCTTGGGTGCTTGACTGTCATGAGGTCAGAGCTTTCGGAACAACCCTACTTATTGTCCAAAGCGATCAACCCTTAAAAAGATGGGTGGGGGCTAAGGGTTAAGAGTGTGTGAACAATGCTGAATGGGTATAGACAAAGGGCTCTCCAATAGTAGTAGCAAAACATTGAAAGACAGTTCTCTCAAAAGTCAGTTTACAAGTTGATCAACTTTCAAAGCAGAATTACTTTCCCATTGTTTCCTCAAATGCAGTCGCTAGTTTCATCCAATGTAAAAAAAAAAAGAAAAAGAAATTACAATGTTGCTACATAAGACCGAATCCAGGTGGTGAGTCACAAATAAATAATATCAAATACAGGTAGCCTAGTCAAATAATTAACATCCAATCACAACCGTGACTTTCTCACAGGAAACATTCAATCTTGAGCAGCCATTTCGAAATCAAAACATGACATCTTGAAAAATAAGCCACAAGTTTTTTGAGCGAGAATAAAGACAACTTTCAAGTGGTAAGATACCATTAATAAGAAGGGGCTAGAAGTGTCTTATATGGTGAGCTGCAGACTTAATTATTCCTGCTGCCATGGCTATGGCTGGGGGGATTCATGTCCTGCCTCCAGTCCACTTACCGATATCTGAACAAGAGATCCGTGTCGAAATTGCAACAAGCAGTTCTGTGAAAATTCAATTTAATCAGAAGCTACTGCCAGATTTCTGGATTGGGCTGTGCTCAGAGCATCCTGCCTAGGATTGAGCTGTTATGACACTGATGCCCTTTGCAACCACGTGCCTATGTGAGAGTGGATTCTCGGCCCTCACTAGCATAAACTAAATACAGGCATAGACTGTGTGTAAAATGACTTAAGACAGACTCTCGCCAATACATCCTTTCAAGCACACCCTTCTCATTAAACCTGGTGGTCAGTTATGAACAAATAAGGTTGTATATGTAAGATGGTTAAATAAAGAGCAAAATGATGTATTATTATGCCCTGGTCCTATAAGAGCTCTTTGACTCTTTGACAAAACTCACTCATTCTTATGTTTAATAAATGTATTGTATAGTGGGTGTGTAGCAGGGTTACAAAAAACAACATTTGAGAGTGCACTGACCCTGGTGATAGAGGGGGTACGCAGCTGGAGGTTGAATGTTTGAAGGAGTCCGGGACTATAAAAAAAGTTTGGCAACCACTGGTGTAGAGAATCACTGCACCATTTAACCGCTTTGAAATACAATAGTTTTGGTTATGGAAAATGTATTTTCCACTGGTGTACAAACGCAAAAACGAAACTTTAGAACGGGAAGCATCGAAATAGCACACATGGAACTAATCTACCACTTCTTAGACTTGCTTCCAATGAGAAATCTATATCTCACATTTCTATGTGAATTTGGTTGGGGCAAACAGTTACTTATTGCAGCTTTAAGCACATGGCAGCATACACATCGTTGGATTATATCATGAAGCAAACACATATATATATATATATATCAGAGCATTTTCTAAATTCAACAGACCCCCTCCAACTGGACACGGTTGGTCAAAAATATTCTGTGCTACACCAAACAGTACCTAACCTGTTAGTCCCAGTATAACAGATACCACATTTTGGGGGTTAAATCACATCATTTGGTATTACAAATCTCACCTTGTGCTCGCTGTTTAGTGATCTGGCCTGCTATGCTTAGAGAAACCTCTAAAATCTCTAACTCAGAATCCTTTGTGTAACCCAAGGTGTTGTGTGCAACCACGGCACTAATGGGAAAGGGGATAAATAGTCAATTGCACAACTGAATGCACTTAACTGAAATATGTGTGCTTGTGGTGTTGGGGGTGGGGGGGGCTGCCTTATTTGACATCGAACTCATCTGCGTACAGGGCGCCGTTATTGTTGGGTGTTAGCCGTTTTGCACTTGAGCAAGGCAGTTGATTTAATGACACAAACAGATACACACTTACATTAGACCCCCCCTTATGGTGTCAACACAACATTCCTGTCTGTGGGGGAAAAAAAACCTTCGTTGAACCCTCCCTGACCTAAAACCACTTCCAGCTCAGAGCTCACCCAATGATTTGGCACCTACCTAAGCCTCTCCTTCCTGACAGCGTGGACAGACCATGTGATGGGGCAACTGCCTGCTGTACGGTACACATGAACATGAAGGGGAGGAGCAGCAAATCCTCAATCTTGTTCGGCAAATTCAGATTATAGAGAACGAACTAAAAACACATGCTCCCTAACCTAGGCCTAACAAGTTATCAACCTGTATGAAAAGTTGTTCAAGCTACCTAGTTAGCTGCAGTGATCATTTTTATAACGTTTATAACTGGGGCAGTCCCACTCTTGTATTTGTTTTATCATTTTTGGATACAGACATTGACTTCACATCGTCAGTTATGCCTAACTAACGAATAGGCTATAATGTTGAAGTGTGGTCAGCTGTCAAAGCAGCCAAGTCATTACAGTGTTACCGTTAGCTAGCAACCTAATGCTAGCTAGCAAGGTTAGCTAGCAAGGTTAGCTTGGTGTGCTTGACTACCTAACTAACGTTACCAACTTGTTTACTAAATATGTCAAATAACATGCAAAAATATTTAAACTCGGAAACGTTAACTATGTATGTCTAGTAACAATTATTTGACGGCTTGCTAACTAGCAAACTGACCGCTGTTGGAAAATGGCTGGCTAACGTTAGCCAGCGTCAACGACGAGGCCTTTACGAAGCGAAGGACAGTACAATAAAGTTCACCCAGCGAATTTACAAATCAAATCTTACCATGAGAGAAGTTACCCTTCTCATTTTTACAATAACCACAGCGGTAGCCGTCATCGCCCCCGAAATATTCCACTATCGTGCAGGAGCTACCTGCTGCCATATTAATTTTCTTCTTCCTAGTGATGGATTATTCGCGAACGAACGGCTCTTTAAGAATGGATCTTTTTGGTGAACGTTGGGAACCGAATCGTGAAAGAGCTGGCTCCCTGATTTGCATACTGCGGCTTTTTGAGCTCAAAACGGTTTTTCTGCAGATTAATTGCTAAATAAGTATATAAAGAGGGTGAACAATACATAGTGGGAAGAGCGCGTCAATCGGGTCCACTTTTTTTTGTAAACAAAAAAACACAATTTGCAGGCATTCTAATAATTTGCCTAAGTACAAATGTATTTTAATGTCGATTTCACGTTTACATTAATTTTGGGCTTTACATTGAAGATCATAATTGTTTATGGTCGATCTTTGAGTATTTTCAACAAAGAGATGTTTGGGAGCCAAATGGGCCGACTCGTTTACGTAAACAGAGCGAAAGTAGCCGGATTCACAAAAATACTATATAAGGCCATCACTACTACTACCTCTATAAATTTGTATTGGCGGATCTCAACCAACTGAAAGGTGCATACACCCCCACATTTGTCACTATACATCTATTTCTCTCATCTAGCCCTTTGTTTAAGCCTACTGTTCTGGAGTGTAAATTCATTACACTTTGTGACACCAAAAGGGAAGAAAAATTGCCCTATCAACTGACCCTACACCTGTTAAAACCTCACCACTATTCCACCTGGCCCTATCTGCTCCTACACCAGACCTGCAGCCTGGAAAGACGGGACACTATCGTTCAACACACCTTGTAACACTTCTGCAGTCAAATCTAGTACACCAAAGTGCATTTCTGTAGCTGCCACCACATCATACACTACCAGTCAAAAGTTTTAGAACACAGACTCATTCAAGAGTTTTTCTTTATTTTTACTATTTTACTTTTTTACTTTTACTATCTACATTGTAGAATAATAGTTGAAGACGTAAAAACTATGAAATAACACAAATGGAATCATGTAGTAACCAATTAAAATTTTTATATTAAAAATATTTCATATTGGAGATTCTTCAAATAGCCACACTTTGCCTTGATGACAGCTTTGCACACGCCTGGCATTCTCTCAACCAGCTTCATGGGATAGTCACCTGGAATGCATTTAATTTAAAAGGTGTGCCTTGTTAAAAGTACATTTGTGGAATTTCTTTCCTTCTTAATGCATTTGAGCCAATCAGTAGTGGGGATACAGAAGATAGCCCTATTTGGTAAAAGACCAAGTCCATATTATGGCAAGAACAGCTCAAATAAGCAAAGATGTCATCAAGGCAAAGTGTGACTATTTGAAGAATCTCAAATATAAAATATATTTTAATTAGTTTAAAACCTTTTTGGTTACTAAATTATTCCATATGTGTTATTTCATAGTTTTGATGTCTTCACTATTATTCTACAATGTAGAAAATAGTAAAAATAAAGAACAAATACTCTCTTCACTACCTCCTCTTTTGTACTATTTTGATCCTGGCAACATCAACCTGCAATTTCTTTCACCAGACAGTTCTGATCTACAGCAGCATGGGTACCCCTACAGATAACGCACAACTTTTCCCACCGATACTACACATTCCTTTGTCTTATGCCCTCCTCACATCTAGGAATCTCCCAGCTACACACTGCTGCAACATGACCATAAGCTTGGCACTTAAAACACCGTAATGGGTTTGTGACAGAAGCTCTCAAGGCATAACTGACACATACTAAATTGAATTTGTTGAGTAAAGTCTCTGCATCAAACTCAACAGGACATAAAGTGGATCTTTTTCATCACCTTCTGTGCGGGTGGTAAACTATATATATATTTTTTAATCCATTATAGGAAAGTTAAATTAAAATGTACTTAAAAAACACATCCCACTACTTCAGTCGCATTCCAATTTAAGTCACATCCCGACACAGGTTCAGGCACCTGTGAGGGCTAAATATAATTTGACGGAAATTCTTGCTGTGCCTCAGCTGTCAACTCACTGAGTCACAGAAAGCGTTCTGCTGCATTTCCAATGATTCCAATTATCTCTGATTTATTCTCTGTTTGTGCTGTGCAGTTTATGACCACATGCTAGAAGGCCACCTTTTTAACATGCAATATACTTTATCATACACTGGTGTACCATTGCTTCTTCATCTCTACTCGCTCACTGCCTCCAGGTAGGAAACATGCTGAACAGCCCTTACTCGTGCCATCTCTGTCTCCTTCACCCTAACAGGGCAATCCGGGAATTAGGGCACATGTTCGCCATCACAATTGCAACATCTAACCTCCACTGGCATTTGATACTCTTCCCATCTGCATACACTTGACACATGTTCAAATCTTCAGCATTTATGGGGTTTGATAGGGTTTGTGCAAGAAGGCTCTTACAGGGTATTTCATATAGCCCAACTTTACATGAGAAGGGAGAGAATTCATCAAAGAACAAAAGTACGAATGAAGTTAATTTTTTCACTCCATCTACAATAAGGGTCAGCAGACGTGCACCAACCACTTCACCTACTTCCTTTATGCGTCACCCCAGAGAAAAACCCCTTGATAGGTGCTCTGCTTTGAAGATCCATACACAAAACATTCCACTCATATACAGTGGGGCAAAAAAGTATTTAGTCAGCCACCAATTATGCAAGTTCTCCCACTCATCTTTTTAGATGAGAGAGGCCTGTAATTTTCATCATAGGTACACTTCAAGTTCAAACAGGTGCCATTAATACAGGTAACGAGTGGAGGACAGAGCAGCCTCTTAAAGAAGAAGTTACAGATCTGTGAGAGCCCGGAAATCTTGCTTGTTTTTAGGTGACCAAATACTTATTTTCCACCATAATTTGCAAATAAATTCATAAAAAATCCTACAATGTGATTTTCTGGAACAGGAACAGTTGCTGTCTAACTGGGAGTCTCGTGAGTGAAAACATCTGAAGATCATCAAAGGTAAACAGTTCATTTGATTGCTTTTCTGATTTTCGTGACCAAGCTTCCTGATGCTAAGTGTACATAATGCTATGCTAGGCTATCGATAAACTTACACAAACGCTTGTTATGCTTTCGCTGTAAAGCATAATTTCAAAATCTGAGACAACAGGGTGATTAACAAAAGGATAAGCTGTGTTTCGCTATATTTCACTTGTGATTTCATGAATTTCATGAATATTTTTTTACCATTGCGCTATGCTATTCAGTGGTTGCTGATGACAAATATAAGGGATCCGGGATGGGTAGTTAACTAACCTCCAGACGAGCTTCAATGCCATTACAACTCTCCTTCCTTGGCCTCCAACTGCTCTTAAATGCAAGTAAAACTAAATGCATGCTATTTAATCGATCACTGCCCGCACCTGCCCGCCCATCCATCATCACTACTCTGGATGGATCTGACTTAGAATACGTGGACAACTACAAATACCTAGGTGTCTGGTTAGACTGTAAACTCTCCTTCCAGACTCACATTAAGCATCTCCAATCCAAAATTAAATCTAGAATCAGCTTCATATATCACAACAAAGCATCCTTCACTCATGCCGCCAAACATACCCTCGTAAAACTGACCATCCTACCAATCCTCGACTTCGGCAATGTCATCTATAAAATAGTCTCCAACACTCTACTCAACAAATTGGATACAGTCTATCACAGTGCCATCCGTTTTGTCACTAAAGCCCCATATACTACCCACCACTGTGACCTGTATGCTCTCGTTGGTTGGTCCTCACTTCATACTCATCGCCAAATCCACTGGCTACAGGTCATCTACAAGTCTTTGCTAGGTAAAGCCCTGCATTATCCCAGCTCACTGGTCACCATAGCAGCACCCACTCATAGCATGCGCTCCAGCAGGTATATCTCACTGTTCACCCCCAAAGCCAATTCCTCCTTTGGTTGCCTTTCCTTCCAGTTCTCTGCTGCCAATGACTGGAACGAACTGCAAAAATCACTGAAGCTTGAGACCCATATCTCCCTCACTAGCTTTAAGCACCAGCTGTCAGGGCAGCTCACAGATCAGTGCACCTGTACATAGCCCGTCTGTAAACAGCCCATCTATCTACCTCATCCCCATCCTGTATTTCTTTCTTCTTCTTGCTCCTTTTCACCCCAGTATCTCTACTTGCACATTCATCTTCTGCACATCTCCCATTCCAGTGTTTAATTGATATTTAAACATAAACATATTGTTTATGTTTTATCTGTCGGCCCCAGCCACACTCAGGCTCTGTGTGTAGTTAATCCGACCCTCCCTGCCTAGTCAACGCCATTTTACCTGCTGTTGTTATGCTAGCTGATTAGCTGTTGTTGTCTCACCTACTGTTTTAGCTAGCTCTCCCAATTCAACACCTGTTATTACTGTATGCCTCGCTGTATGCCTCTCTCAAATGTCAATATGCCTTGTATACTGTTGTTCAGGTTAGTTATCATTGTTTTAGTTTACAATGGAGCACCTAGTTCCACTCTTCATACCCCTGATACCTCCTTTGTCCCACCTCCCACACATGCGGTGACCTCACCCATTACAACCAGCATGTCCAGAGATACAACCTCTCTCATCATCACCCAGTGCCTGGGCTTACCTCCGCTGTACCCGCACCCCACCATACCCCTGTCTGCGCATTATGCCCTGAATATATTCTACCATGCCCAAAAATCTGCTCCTTTTATTCTCTGTCCCCAACGCTCTAGGCGACCAGTTTTGATAGCCTTTAGCCGCACCCTCATACTACTCCTCCTCTGTTCCGCGGGTGATGTGGAGGTAAACCCAGGCCCTGCATGTCCCCAGGCACCCTCATTTGTTGACTTCTGTGATCGAAAAAGCCTTGGTTTCATGCATGTCAACATCAGAAGCCTCCTCCCTAAGTTTGTTTTACTCACTGCTTTAGCACACTCTGCTAACCCTGATGTCCTTGCCGTGTCTGAATCCTGGCTCAGGAAGGCCACCAAAAATTCTGAGATTTCCATACCCAACTATAACATTTTAAGTCAAGATAGAACTGCCAAAGGGGGAGGAGCTGCAGTCTACTGCAGAGATAGCCTGCAAAGTAATGTCATACTTTCCAGGTCCATACCCAAACAGTTCGAACTACTAATTTGAAAAATTACTCTCTCCAGAAATAAGTCTCTCACTTTTACCGCCTGCTACCGACCCCCCTCAGCACCCAGCTGTGCCCTGGACACCATTTGTGAATTGATCGCCCCCCCATCTAGCTTCAGAGTTTGTTCTGTTAGGTGACCTACACTGGGATATGCTTAACCCCGGCAGTCCTACAATCTAAGCTAGATGCCCTCAATCTCACACAAATCATCAAGGAACCCACCAGGTACAACCCTAAATCTGTAAACAAGGGCACCCTCATTGACGTCATCCTGACCAACTGGCCCTCCAAATACACCTCCGCCTTCTTCAACCAGGATCTCAGTGATCACTGCCTCATTGCCTGTATCCGCTATGGAGCCGCAGTCAAACGACCACCCCTCATCACTGTCAAACGCTCCCTAAAACACTTCTGTGAGCAGGCCTTTCTAATCGACCTGGCCCGGGTATCCTGGAAGGACATTGACCTCATCCCGTCAGTTGAGGATGCCTGGTCATTCTTTAAAAGTAACTTCCTCACCATTTTAGATAAGCATGCAATGTTCAAAAAATGCAGAACTAAGAACAGATATAGCCCTTGGTTCACTCCAGAGCTGACTGCCCTCGACCAGCACAAAAACATCCTGTGGCGGACTGCAATAGCATCGAATAGTCCCCGCGATATGCAACTGTTCAGGGAAGTCAGGAACCAATACACGCAGTCAGTCAGGGAAGCTAAGGCCAGCTTCTTCAGGCAGAAATTTGCATCCTGTAGCTCCAACTCCAAAAGGTTCTGGGACACCGTGAAGTCCATGGAGAACAAGAGCACCTCCTCCCAGCTGCCCACTGCACTGAGGCTAGGTAACACGGTCACCACCGATAAATCCATGATTATCGAAAACTTCAACAAGCATTTCTCAACGGCTGGCCATGCCTTCCGCCTGGCTACTCCAACCTCGGCCAACAGCTCCGCCCCCCCCGCAGCTACTCGCCCAAGCCTCTCCAGGTTCTCCTTTACCCAAATCCAGATAGCAGATGTTCTGAAAGAGCTGCAAAACCTGGATCCGTACAAATCAGCTGGGCTTGACAATCTGGACCTTCTATTTCTGAAACTATCCGCCGCCATTGTCGCAACCCCTATTACCAGCCTGTTCGACCTCTCTTTCATATCGTCTGAGATCCCCAAGGATTGGAAAGCTGCCGCAGTCATCCCCCTCTTCAAAGGGGGAGACACCCTGGACCCAAACTGTTACAGACCTACATCCATCCTGCCCTGCCTATCTAAGGTCTTCGAAATCCAAGTCAACAAACAGGTCACTGACCATCTCGAATCCCACCGTACCTTCTCCGCTGTGCAATCTGGTTTCCAAGCCGGTCACGGGTGCACCTCAGCCACGCTCAAGGTACTCAACGATATCATAACCGCCATCGATAAAAGACAGTACTGTGCAGCCGTCTTCATCGCCCTTGCCAAGGCTTTCGACTCTGTCAATCACCATATTCTTATCGGCAGACTCAGTAGCCTCGGTTTTTCTAATGACTGCCTTGCCTGGTTCACCAACTACTTTGCAGACAGAGTTCAGTGTGTCAAATCGGAGGGTATGCTGTCCGGTCCTCTGGCAGTCTCTATGGGGGTGCCACAGGGTTCAATTCTCGGGCTGACTCTTTTCTCTGTATATATCAATGATGTTGCTCTTGCTGCGGGTGATTCCCTGATCCACCTCTACGCAGACGACACCATTCTATATACTTCCGGCCCGTCCTTGGACACTGTGCTATCTAACCTCCAAATGAGCTTCAATGCCATACAACACTCCTTCCGTGGCCTCCAACTGCTCTTAAACGCTAGTAAACCAAATGCATGCTTTTCAACCGTTCGCTGCCTGCACCCGCACGCCTGACTAGCATCACCACCCTGGATGGTTCCGACCTTGAATATGTGGACATCTATAAGTACCTAGGTGTCTGGCTAGACTGTAAACTCTCCTTCCAGACTCATATCAAACATTTCCAATCGAAAATCAAATCTAGAGTCGGCTTTCTATTCCGCAACAAAGCCTCCTTCACCCGCCAAACTTACCCTAGTAAAACTGACTATCCTACCGATCCTCGACTTCGGCGATGTCATCTACAAAATTGCTTCCAACACTCTACTCAGCAAACTGGATGCAGTTTATCACAGTGCCATCTGTTTTGTCACTAAAGCACCTTATACCACCCACCACTGCGACCTGTATGCTCTAGTCGGCCCTCGCTTCATATTCGTCGCCAGACCCACTGGCTCCAGGTCATCTACAAGTCCATGCTAGGTAAAGCTCCGCCTTATCTCAGTTCACTGGTCACGATGGCAACACCCACCCGTAACACACGCTCCAGCAGGTGTATCTCACTGATCATCCCTAAAGCCAACACCTCATTTGGCCGCCTTTCATTCCAGTTCTCTGCTGCCCGTGACTGGAACGAATTGCAAAAATCGCTGAAGTTGGAGACTTTTATCTCCCTCAGCAACTTCAAACATCACCCATTTTTACCTACCTCATCACCATACTGTTTTTATTGATTTACTATTCGGCTATTTTGCACACCAATATCTCTACCTGTACATGACCATCTGATCATTTATCACTCCAGTGTTAATCTGCAAAATTGTAATTATTCGCCTACCTCCTCATGCCTTTTGCACACAATGTATATAGACTCTCTTTTTTTCTACTGTGTTATTGATTTGTTAATTGTTTACTCCATGTGTAACTTTGTGTTGTCTGTTCACATTGCTATGCTTTATCTTGGCCAGGTCGCAGTTGCAAATGAGAACTTGTTCTCAACTAGCCTACCTGGTTAAATAAAGGTGAAATAAAAAAATAACAAAAAGCACAAACCAGATGGGATGGTGTATCACTGCAGAATGCTGTGATAGCCACGCTGGTTAAGTGTACCGTGAATTCAAAATAAATCACAGACAGTGTCACCAGCAAAGCACCCCTACACCATCACACCTCCTCCTCCATGCTTCACGGTGGGAGCACAGCAGTTGGAACCAAACATCTCCAATTTGGAGATCAGACCAAAGAACAGATTTCCACTGGTCTAATGTCCATTGCTCGTGTTTCTTGACCCAAGCAAGTTTCTTATTTTTATTGTTGTCCTTTAGTAGTGGTTTCAAATCAAATCAAATCAAATCAAATGTATTTGTCACATACACATGGTTAGCAGATGTTAATGCGAGTGTAGCGAAATGCTTGTGCTTCTAGTTCCGACAATGCAGTAATAACGAACAAGTAATCTAACTAACAATTCCAAAAAAAACTACTGTCTTATACACAATGTAAGGGGATAAAGAATATGTACATAAGGATATATGAATGAGTGATGGTACAGAGCAGCATAGGCAAGATACAGTAGATGATATCGAGTACAGTATATACATATGAGATGAGTATGTAAACCAAGTGGCATAGTTAAAGTGGCTAGTGATACATGTATTACATAAGGATGCAGTCGATGATATAGAGTACAGTATCTACGTATGCATATGAGATGAATAATGTAGGGTAAGTAACATTATATAAGGTAGCATTGTTTAAAGTGGCTAGTGATATATTTACATCATTTCCCATCAATTCCCATGATTAAAGTGGCTGGAGTAGAGTCAGTGGCATTGACAGTGTGTTGGCAGTAGCCACTCAATGTTAGTGGTGGCTGTTTAACAGTCTGATGGCCTTGAGATAGAAGCTGTTTTTCAGTCTCTCGGTCCCAGCTTTGATGCACCTGTACTGACCTCGCCTTCTGGATGACAGCGGGGTGAACAGGCAGTGGCTCGGGTGGTTGATGTCCTTGATGATCTTTATGGCCTTCCTGTAGCATCGGGTGGTGTAGGTGTCCTGGAGGGCAGGTAGTTTGCCCCCGGTGATGCGTTGTGCAGACCTCACTACCCTCTGGAGAGCCTTACGGTTGAGGGCGGTGCAGTTGCCATACCAGGCGGTGATACAGCCCGCCAGGATGCTCTCGATTGTGCATCTGTAGAAGTTTGTGAGTGCTTTTGGTGACAAGCCAAATTTCTTCAGCCTCCTGAGGTTGAAGAGGCGCTGCTGCGCCTTCCTCACGATGCTGTCTGTGTGAGTGGACCAATTCAGTTTGTCTGTGATGTGTATCCCGAGGAACTTAAAACTTGCTACCCTCTCCACTACTGTTCCATCGATGTGGATGGGGGGGTGTTCCCTCTGCTGTTTCCTGAAGTCCACAATCATCGCCTTAGTTTTGTTGACGTTGAGTGTGAGGTTATTTTCCTGACACCACACTCCGAGGGCCCTCACCTCCTCCCTGTAGGCCGTCTCGTCGTTGTTGGTAATCAAGCCTACCACTGTTGTGTCGTCCGCAAACTTGATGATTGAGTTGGAGGCGTGCGTGGCCACGCAGTCGTGGGTGAACAGGGAGTACAGGAGAGGGCTCAGAACGCACCCTTGTGGGGCCCCAGTGTTGAGGATCAGCGGGGAGGAGATGTTGTTGCCTACCCTCACCACCTGGGGGCGGCCCGTCAGGAAGTCCAGTACCCAGTTGCACAGGGCGGGGTCGAGACCCAGGGTCTCGAGCTTGATGACGAGCTTGGAGGGTACTATGGTGTTGAATGCCGAGCTGTAGTCGATGAACAGCATTCTCACATAGGTATTCCTCTTGTCCAGATGGGTTAGGGCAGTGTGCAGTGTGGTTGAGATTGCATCGTCTGTGGACCTATTTGGGCGGTAAGCAAATTGGAGTGGGTCAAGGGTGTCAGGTAGGGTGGAGGTGATATGGTCCTTGACTAGTCTCTCAAAGCACTTCATGATGACGGATGTGAGTGCTACGGGGCGGTAGTCGTTTAGCTCAGTTACCTTAGCTTTCTTGGGAACAGGAACAATGGTGGCCCTCTTGAAGCATGTGGGAACAGCAGACTGGTATAGGGATTGGTTGAATATGTCCGTAAACACACCGGCCAGCTGGTCTGCGCATGCTCTGAGGGCGCGGCTGGGGATGCCGTCTGGGCCTGCAGCCTTGCGAGGGTTAACACGTTTAAATGTCTTACTCACTTCGGCTGCAGTGAAGGAGAGACCGCATGTTTTCGTTGCAGGCCGTGTCAGTGGCACTGTATTGTCCTCAAAGCGGGCAAAAAAGTTGTTTAGTCTGCCTGGGAGCAAGACATCCTGGTCCGTGACTGGGCTGGGTTTCTTCCTGTAGTCCGTGATTGACTGTAGACCCTGCCACATGCCTCTTGTGTCTGAGCCGTTGAATTGAGATTCTACTTTGTCTCTGTACTGGCGCTTAGCTTGTTTGATAGCCTTGCGGAGGGAATAGCTGCACTGTTTGTATTCAGTCATGTTACCAGACACCTTGCCCTGATTAAAAGCAGTGGTTCGCGCCTTCAGTTCCACACGAATGCTGCCATCAATCCACGGTTTCTGGTTGGGGAATGTTTTAATCGTTGCTATGGGAACGACATCTTCAACGCACGTTCTAATGAACTCGCACACCGAATCAGCGTATTCGTCAATGTTGTTGGCTGACGCAATACGAAACATCTCCCAGTCCACGTGATGGAAGCAGTCTTGGAGTGTGGAGTCAGCTTGGTCGGACCAGCGTTGGACAGACCTCAGCGTGGGAGCTTCTTGTTTTAGTTTCTGTCTGTAGGCAGGGATCAACAAAATGGAGTCGTGGTCAGCTTTTCCGAAAGGGGGGCGGGGCAGGGCCTTATATGCGTCGCGGAAGTTAGAGTAACAATGATCCAGGGTCTTTCCACCCCTGGTTGCGCAATCGACATGCTGATAAAATTTAGGGAGTCTTGTTTTCAGATTAGCCTTGTTAAAATCCCCAGCTACAATGAATGCAGCCTCCGGATAAATCGTTTCCAGTTTGCAGAGAGTTAAATAAAGTTTGTTCAGAGCCATCGATGTGTCTGCTTGGGGGGGGATATATACGGCTGTGATTATAATCGAAGAGAATTCTCTTGGTAGATAATGCGGTCTACATTTGATTGTGAGGAATTCTAAATCAGGTGAACAGAAGGATTTGAGTTCCTGTATGTTTCTTTCATCACACCATGTCACGTTGGCCATAAGGCATACGCCCCCGCCCCTCTTCTTACCAGAAAGATGTTCGTTTCTGTCCGCGCGATGCGTGGAGAAACCCGCTGGCTGCACCGCTTCGGATTGCGTCTCTCCAGTGAGCCACGTTTCCGTGAAGCAGAGAACGTTACAGTCTCTGATATCCCTCTGGAATGCTACCCTTGCTCGGATTTCATCAACCTTGTTGTCAAGAGACTGGACATTGGCAAGAAGAATGCTAGGGAGTGGTGCACGATGTGCCCGTCTCCGGAGTCTGACCAGAAGATCGCTTCGTTTCCCTCTTTTTCTGAGTCGTTTTTTTGGGTCGCTGCATGGGAACCATCCCGTGGCACTGGTTGTAAGGCAGAACACAGGATCCGCATCGCGAAAAACATATTCTTGGTCGTACTGGTGGTGAGTTGACGCTGATCTTATATTCAGTAGTTCTTCTCGGCTGTATGTGATGAAGCCTAAGATGACCTGGGGTACTAGTGTAAGAAATAACACGTAAAAAACAAAAAAAGTGCATAGTTTCCTAGGAACGCGAAGCGAGGCGGCCATCTCTGTCGGCGACGAATTCGACCATGAAGGCCCTGTTCATGCAATCTCCTCTGAACAGTTGGTGTTGAGATGTGTCTGTTACTTGAACTCTGTGAAGCATTTATTTGGGCTGCAAATTCTGAGGCTGGTAACTCTAATGAATTTATTCTCTGCATCAGAGGTTACTCTGTATTTTCCTTTCATGCGGTGGTCCTCATGAGTGCCAGTTTCATCATAGTGCTTGATGGTTTTTGCAACTGCACTTGAAGAAACGTTCTTGAAATGTTCCATATTGACTGACCTTCATGTCTTAAAGTAATGATGGTTTGTTGTTTCTCTTTGCTCATTTTAGCTGTTCTTGCCATAATATGGACTTATACTAAATAGGGATTTCTTCTGTATACCAACCATACCTTGTCACAACACAACTGATTGGCTCAAATGCATTAAGAAGGAAAGAAATTCCATAAATAAACTTTTAACAATGCACACCTGTTAATTATTCCAGGTGACTACCTCATGCATCCGGTTGAGAGAATGCCAAGAGTGTGTAAAGCTGTCATCAAGGCAAAGGTTGGCTACTTTGAAAATCTCAAATATATTTTGATTTGTTTTACACTTTTTTGGGTTACTACATGATTCCATATGTGTTATTTCATAGTTTTGATGTCTTCACTATTATTCTAGAATGTAAAAAATAGTAAAAATAAAGAAAAACCCTTGAATAAGTAGGTGTGTCCAAACTTTAGACTGGTAGTGTATATATGATCCTGGAGGCCAAACGCCATCGTGAGTGTCTGATGATCACAACAATGTCTCAACAGTGTGTTTTATATAGTGAAAGCACAGATGTTGGATGTTTTGTACAATGTGTGCCCTCCTATATTATACATTTTTTGTATGTTAAAATTATTTGTGATCATGATTGTTAACTGGCCCTAATAGATGTTTGTGACTTACATTTTTTTATAGAAATGTTTCTGTTTTTTATGTTTATGGTCACGTTTGGTGTCAGTACAGGTCCTCAAAACATCCTCCTGTTTGTGTTATTATCTGTGTCTCCTCTTGCCTCAGACGCTTTGAAATAAATAAAATAAATATGATGTACAGTTCGGTACTTCATGTTCTGTATCATGTTTGTTTCACAATCATGGTAAAGCAAATATATGGACTCCTTGATTTACAGATTTACTTGGTTTATTCGTTGGAATGTATTATTATTGTGATTATATCACAATGTGATTGCTCTAACTTGATTTACTTGTAGTGAACATCAAAAACACCAGCATTGAATTGCCACACACTTCAAACATCAACTGCAATAATTTCATTATATTCTAAACACTGTGTCGTTGAAAAATGTATAGTCTGGAGACGGTTAGTATAGATCATATGTCAATGCAATCGGTCAAAATGATAAGATTACAAGAAAGGGGCTCTGGGATTGTTTACTTTAGATGGTGCTTATTCCGCTTGATGGGACAATATCATCTGACATGTCGGAAGTATGATTCTGTATACGCATGGTTTTATCAAGATGCAGTAAACTCGATTACGATTAAGAATTCTCTGGACTGACTAAGATGTAGCAAAGTGAAAACTAAGTATTTTTTTGTTCTTCCAGGACTGGTGAATGTCCAGTACCAAGTTTACCAATAATTCTGTATCTCTACCTTTGAGGAGTTATTGAGACGGTGTACTATACAGTATAAAGGTATCCGGATCCGGCTGTTAAGGGAGCTCACAAATTTAGTAAGGCCTTGCCATTATGTTTGTTTTCACCCTACATTTTACCACACACACCAGCACCCACACACAACCCACCCGTTATGAATATTTATTAGTGGTGTTAATCCTGTGTTTGATTTATTGTGTGTGGTCTTTTTATTTGAGTTTTAGGATGCACCTTAAAGGGGCACACAAATGACATTTTCTCAAGTTTCTGTTGTCAGAGTTTTTGTTGCACACGTAAATGATCTTGGTAAGAAATTTACTGAAAAACACGACGTAAACCTGATACACAAATGCTTGCAATGTCTTTAAATAATGAGTCTGAAGTACAAGGAAAGAAAATATAAAGAAACACTCACTTAATGGGGTTGAATGACCTCTGACCTCTGTTCTGACTTTCTGGTGAGGTCTGATCAGCCTCACTAGAAAGGCTAGAGACATTGGGTGAGATTTAAATTGAATATGTAAACACTGATAATTAGGAAGAAGTTTATAATTCATCAATAGTCCTATGTTTGATTCGGACCATGAGAAGAAGAGATAGAAAGAGAGCTGCACATGAACAAGGGACACCTGTCTCTAGTCTATTGTACTATTACCTTATGGGATTCAATGATTTCCTTATGGAGTTATCAAGAGTTGTAATTCAAATTTGATTTGTTATTCTGATTCGTTTCTTTTTTATTTAACCGGCAGTGTTGTTGTTTTTTTGGATGCATGAATTACAATATGAGTCATGTGTCCAAAGGGGGAATTACCAGTCCCCTGGGGCCCTACAAATAGCGAGCAATGTCTCTGTACTACAGAATGTATCAGATTGTTGGGTTTGTGGATTGTTAAGAGACCATACTGAGACTATGCCATGTGGACCAAAGCAGGTAACCTTATAGATAAGTGCTTGATTGGGTAAAGGATGAGGTATTATATATTAAGAAGTGTATTGTTGTTGTTGTTTTGTTTGTTTTGTTTTTGTCTTGCTTCAATGCAAATCTCATCAGATTGGGTCTGCTGGTTGGTGGGGATTTCTCTCAAAGGATTAGCCACTGTGATAGGGGAGTATAAGCCAGTTTGCAAAAATGGTTTCAATAGTGTCTTGTTATTTTCTGACATGTGTCTTAGAAACCTGTATTAATAATATTGGTAGAAGTAATAATTTGTCATACAGTAAATATTTTGTTTGGATTTCCTGAAGCAGAAATGCCATAAACTAAACTGTTATTCTGGTCTGTCCTCTCATCAGGTTATGGCGAAAGGTGACCACAGATGGGATCTAAAAGTAATGGGAAGAGATCATTTGACTGAGAACAGTGTGAACCTCACCCCCTCTACCTCACCCCCTCTAACTGGCTGAAGTAAGAGCGATAATGACATTCATTATGGTCCTTCACTACTTCTACCTGAGACCTGAGTCTGAGCCAGAAACTTGTACACAGCATCCAGTCGAAGCTATCAACTGCCTTTTCTCTCATGCCTTTTCTCTCAGGAGTGCAACATGAGTCCAAGTGGAGCGAGCATAGAGAGAGACCCCGTCCAAACTTCTCTCATGCTGCTGGTGTACTGGTAGGTAAATGGACAAGACATAATGGGCCGTAAAAGACAGTGACCAGACTCTCAGGTGAGAGATTTGTCTGCTTGGGAAAATCAGTTTATTCCCCAGATATTGGAGACATGATCAAAGGCCATGCACTTTGAACATGTGTGATATTGGGAGAACAAACTGTAAAGCTATCTGAAGATGTCACGTTCTGACCTTTATTTCCTTTGTTTTGTATTTAGTTAGTATGGTCAGGGCGTGAGTTGGGTGGGCAGTCTATGTTTGATTTTCTATGATTTGGGGATTTCTATGTTTCGGCCTAGTATGGTTCTCAATCAGAGGCAGGTGTCATTAGTTGTCTCTGATTGAGAATCATACTTAGGTAGCCTGGGTTGCACTGTTTGTTTGTGGGTGATTGTCTATGTTGATTGCTTGTTTCAGCGCAGTTTGCATTTAGCTTCACGGTTGTTCTTTCGTTTATTGTTTTTGTATAGGGTTTCAGTGTTCAGTGTTTTCTGTATTAAAATTAATGATGAACACATACCACGCCGCATTTTGGTCCTCCGATCCATCTCGCCTCTCCTCTTCAGATGAAGAGGAGGACGACCGTGACAGAAGAAGAAAATGAAGAAACACCAGAAGAATGAGTGCCGTGAAGGAGGGTTGAGGTCAATCGTGCCCGTAATTGATTTAGTCTTGTCCAAAATTGTTAATTTGGGGTTTCAGATTGATTGTGGAGATCTGCACACTGCGAATTTAAGTCATTTAGTATTGTAATTTAGTTTAGTTGGAAACTGACACATTTTGTAACTTACTAAATAACTTGATCAAGTTTTTTGTATGTAGAGCAATTAATGTCTTATGGGTTAGATGGAATGATTTATGTGCAAATGTATTTGTGGCCGTACGCAAAGTACAAAGGAGGCCTGTCTTGGAGACAGACTGTTTCTATAAGGGTGAAATAAGTCCCGAGCCAAAGAGACCAAAGCAGGCTCGAAGTAGTGGCCCAGAAGATGACAATCATAGAAGGAGTCCTGAGCCAAAGGGACCAACTCAGGCCTGGAGTTGCCCGGAAGTCATCGTGAAAGGAGAGTCCTGCTGGGCCCTCGCAATCATGAGGACAATTTGTTCTTATCTAGAGCAGAATTGTTTGCTGACCTGATATCCAAAGAAAAGGAATGTTGAGTGTGTGGGTTGAGTTCGATCTTAATGGATCAAATACTTGCCCTGTTGGGTTTGTGGTGACAGCTATGAGAACCCTTCCAAACAATGAAAAGATCTGAAGGCTCTGTTTAAGAGACTACAACCCCCCTGGAATGAGGAGAGATAAGAGGTCTCTAGCTGACCTGCCTCCATGTTCTTTGATGTGTTTTTCACTGGGTACGGTGTACATTTGCCCTAGACCAAATTCCTGACATCACTACACATGTAGAGAAAATTGGCAATGCTACTTGAAATGCCCTGGAACAACTGAATGGTGAACAAAAATAATTGTGTATATTGGCTTGGCAAAACAGAGTAATGAAAACATTACAATACATTCATAACAGATTTCACAACATATGAATTGTGTGCCCTCAGGCCTTTACTCTACTACCACGTATGTATAACACAAAATCCATGTGTACTTGACTATATATTTGGCAGGTGGGGGGGCAATCGTTGGCGATGAAATGTTGTACTTTTGTCCCAGATCAATTCTTCAAATATGCTTGATCTCGCTGAATACATTGTCACTGTTGCTAAGAATAATTCCCCACAAACACAGTGGACGCTTAAAACTTGGTTGGAATCCCTATTTGGAAGTTGGGGATCCCATATTGCCAAATAGGCTGCAGCTTGTGTTTTTTGCTTAGTTTGCCTAATTTTAACATGCTGTGTATGTGTGTGTATATTTGATAAATTCACTGCCGTTAATAGAAGCATAACCTTTATTATGATGATAGTATTACCATAATAATTAGATTGTATAACCCAGAATGAAGGGTTTGAAAGTGTTTATCTCATTACATTTGTAACGATTATTATCATAGAAGTAATAAAAGTAGGGAATGTGGAGGATAAATGCATAGTCTGGAGACAACCTTGAATTGTACATCTTGTCTCATACAATCATTGGTTCCTGTGGGTGCTTGGTTGAGATATGAGTGGGATACGGTCATGACCCCCTCCTCAGACCTTTTGTCAGAATGTTCTAAAAGTTCAGTACCAGACACATGCAGTAACCAAGCCTATATACAGTAGCTTGTCTGTGTAAGCAGTATATAAGAGAACTTAAAGGACTGCCCTGAAAGAGCTCATTTCAGACCGGTACTTTATGCATCTAAGTTTGACTGTGACCTCTCCAGCATTCTGATAATAAAGAATGATTCATTCAAGTTTGACTTTAGAGTCCCTGGTGGCAATTCCATGACAAGTGTAACATTGACAAGTTAACAAAGTGATTTTGCCTCAGACACAAATTCATGTGTTTGAATTTAGGAGGTCAGAATATTGTTAAAACACCACAACAATTTAAGCAGGCTTCTCAGTTGGAAGAAGTTGCAACTGTCTTTGCCGCTGCATTAGGGACACAATTAAATATACTGTTCCATCCTACCATCCACTGGTTTATTATTCAATGTGAGCGGAGGGTGTGTATAAATGCACTTCTGTCTGCATAAAACCTTCTAAATGCTCTTTGTACATCTACACCAGGATTCCAAGACACTGCTTTCTTACTTCAGCCCAGTCATATTATCATCCAGTGATACTAATTATTAAAGGACAATCTCCTTATTCCCTGACACCAACCGTATGTTGAGATTGACTCATTTTATCAACCCCTGTACAGAATTCTACAGGCTTTTAGAGAGATCTAGCCTGGCTGGAGAGAGATCTAGAGACTCTGCTTTATTGGTTGGTTTGCTTCAGCTCTATGACGCGACGCACTGAGCCACTAGTGGAGCTCATGCTGCCCCAGTCGCTGTGCTTGTTGTACTCGCCAGGGCGTAGGAAGTACTGACGACCCCTGTAGTTGGGGTGCTCATGAAGGATCCAGTAGCCCTCCATGACATTGCAGGATGAGATGTCTCTCAGGTGGAAGCGGTCCTGCAGGTTGGGACAGTCATCGCTCAGCTCCATCATCTTGCCCCCAAAGTCTGATCTCTCAAAGATCTTCATCCTGTAGTTTCCATTATACTGCGCAAAGAGAAAATTGATTCACTTTAAAGAACTGAAATAATGGTTTTCTATATTAGACTTTTAGGTCTGAACAGTATGAAGGCTCCCTAGGTACACACAATATTGTCATAAAAATTATGTAAGGTGTTCTACTCAATCATGACAGCTGATGTAAATGTATAGTAATCTTGAATCTGAATCTGACAATCTGACAGTTACATTTAAGCCTGTATTGATTCAAACAAAATTGTTGTTTTGGTCAATTTCAATTGGCAAGGCATACCTCATACAAACATTCCTAAATAATAGTTTGTATTTGTATTTATTATGGATCCCCATCCCCATGCCAAGGTAGCAGCTACTCTTCCTGGGTTCCAGCAAAATTAAGGCAGTTTGGAAAACATTACAATACATTCATAACAGATTTCACAATATATTAATTGTGCGCCCTCAGGCCTTCACTCCACTACCACATATGTATAACACAGAATCCATGTATACATGTGTGTATAATACATATGTTATTGTGTGTTTTGTATGCATGTGTCTATGATTGTGTTACTTCACAGTATTTTTATCTCTTTTTTAAATCTAATTTTACTGCCGGCATGAGTTACTTGATGTGGAATAGAGTTCCATGTAGTCATGGCTCTATGTAGTACTGTGCGCCTCCCATAGTCTGTTCTGGACTTGGGGACTGTGAAGAGACCTCTGGTGGCATGTCTTGTGGGGTATGCATGGGTGTCCGAGCTGTGTGCCAGTAGTTCAAAACAGACACCTCGGTGCATTCAACATGTCAATACATCCCACAAATACAAGTTTGTGTCAAGTCAATTGCATATGCAGCCATGTCTAACTTGTGTCAGCTGTCATGACTGTTTATGAAGGTATAACAGATTCAAGAGCATTTGTTTGTGCTATGTTGTGTCATGTCAGTCAAGATGAAGTTGTTCTCACAGCAGGGATGATGCGACAGGAGCGGATGCAGTCGTTGAAGCCGGACCAGCGGTGGTGGTCGGGGTACTTCCCCCTTGTCAGCATATACTGGTACCCAGAATAGTTAGACTTCTCATAGGCCACCCAGCACCCACTGTCCACCCGGATGGAGTTACACCGGGAGAAGTGGGAGTGCATGTCAGCGCAGTCACCACTGCACTCATAGTGGCGTCCCTCAAAGTTCCTGCCCTCGTAGAAGATGATCTGAACAGAGAGCCTCTAAAGTTAATGGGAATACAGGCAGAAGCACATCTATAGATTTTAATGAAAGCCTCTAAAGTAATGGGAATACAAGCACAAAAACATCTCTACATTTGAATCAAACTAGCATAGACCCTACTGTCTGGGTGAAAAACACCTCTTTATTTGGATTTACACATGAAATTGACATTGCGAGTATTTTTGAGAATTGCACAAAGGATAGGAGAACCCCTCAAGTACTATTTTCCTAGCCTGGTCCCAGATCTGTATGTGCTGACGCACTAACACCTATTGTCATGGTCATTGTCAATGTCATGCCAAACAACTGCTACAGGAGTTGGGTATACAGCACAATCATATCTGGAAGCAGGCAACAATTTTCCTGGGATCGTACAACAATTATGATTTCACACAGAGCCCTTATGACTATACCTGAACTTGAATTGCAATAGACTTGACAGTCTGTAATGTATTATTTTTAGGACAATGATATATTCTGCTTACCTTACCCATCATGACTGTGTAGGTCAACAGGACAGGCCTGTCCTCATCCCAGAGCCTTTTATGTGTCCGAAAAAAGGACAGAGCATTGTTAGTAAAATCAGGTGAGTTATCATGTCAGCACAAACTGTTCTATATATCTGCCCCCATGACACTAAGCACATGTCAACCTCATGCTCCCTTTAGATTGAATTCCATTGTCATACAAATCCAGTCGGACTCTTTTCTAGGCCCAGACAATAGAGTTGCACACTGGTTTGGTCCTGAGAAAAACATGACTCGGAACAGGTTTGAAAAAGGTTAGTTGCAAAACTGGACTTCACTCACTCTCACAAACATCTGCCCCCTACCTGTCCTACTCTAACAGCCATATTGAAATCATTCTGAATGACGGCTTTGGTGTATAATAATCTTTGTTCAACTCAGCAGTTTTCAGTTTCCATCTTGAAATATTCTCATATATACTGTAGTGTATTTACATATTTCTATGTTACTGTACATATCCAACAAACCACTGTACCTTCTTCCTCTGTGTGGCAAATGGAAGAATTTAACTTGAACTTCGTTACTCTCTTGACTTAGAACATCTAACAAAAGTAGAGACAGAGTACGATAGTTTCACCATATTGTAATATGTTTATTGTAGTCTTAGCATGCGTAAAATAGAGTACAGATGTGGTGCATTCCCACTTTAGGAGACAGGGGGAGCCATAGGCCTTTCCATCTTTGTTGTCATATTTTGGTCTTCTTCTATGGTGTTCACTCATTGCTCCCCCATAACCTAAAGTAGCAGACGTAAAGGAAACACCTGAATCTAAATGGTAGAAATAGGCAGGGTTTAGCCATAATTATGACTTTGTGGCTGTCGTAACTAGTGACGACTCTTGTTAAAGTGGAAGTCACGTCACACGCTCTCTTTCTATTTCCCCTGAAAACCAATATTTCCGGTGGTTGGGGACTCAAGAGGAAAAGGTAAAGAAGCCAATGCTAGCCACTAGGATGTAGTCACGAAATGGTTAACCTAGCTACTGAACATGATTAATCAAGAGCAAGACAGCTATCCCTTGGCCCTGATTCTTCTGAGGATGAAATGCTTACTGATGGGGAAGGGGTTTCGAATGACTCAGATACCCCAGTGAATAGCTCCTAATACAGCCCTATCCACAAGATGAAGCGAAATGATCTTTCACTTTATGATCTGCAGTCAAACATCATCCAAGCAGTTACGGCTAAAACAAACGAGAGAGCTGACAACCTGGAGAAGATGGTGAAGGAGAATGCATCATGCATCAAAGAGCTCAAGGTGTCTGTGAATTTTGCATTCAGCGAGACTCAAAAGTTTGTAAAAAAGTGTGCTGTACTGGAGAAAACCGTCGCTTCTATGGTGGTGCGTCTGGCGGACTCTGAAATATTCCCGACGGAGGTGGGCTCTGTGTCTTAACTGGGTTTCAGAGAAGATCAACGGAAATGTCAAACGAAAGGTGATAGATATCTGCCTGAATGTGGCACCTGAGCATGGAAAGAATTACATGGAGAATGCTGTGGATGTTGCCCATTGCCTTGGGAAGAAAACACTGAATGGTCACACACGATGACAATCCTGTTTGCATTCCGCACAGCGAGAGATGTGGTCTGGAGCAATGCGAAAGGAAATTACTTTCTGAAGGATAAGAAACTTCAATAACACTTACTTGACACTCAGTGTCATAACACTTTATTATATGGTCATAACCATGTCATAACAGATGACATAACTTGTCATAACCTGTCATAATATATATTGCGTTATTTTATGTCTGGTTATGACACCTACATAATAGTGTCAAAACCCACATTTATTCAAATGAGTTTTCCCTGCCAAGAAGATTCCTTTCAATTTGAAAGTTTGTTTCTTAAATCCTTTATTGTTGCAGTAATTAATTGTTTACAGTCATGTTTTTTTATCCTCATATGTTATATAACTTGTAGAAAATACACTTTATGACACTGTCAAGAAGCATTATGTCCATCATAATCATATACACCAGATAGGTCTATCAGGTACAGTACATGCCCTTATGTCAGTCATCAGCAATAGATGGTTGTGTAATTTGGTGAAGAGGAACGCTTTTCTTCTATTTTGTAAACACTGTGACGCAGATCTTATTTTTGAGACACATTCATGCTTCGAAGACAATACTTTTTGGGAAAGTCAATGTCGTGTTGACATGGCTAGTGAACAGCACTAATCATTCAGCGGGGTTTGCCATTCTATCCCACAATTTTGAAGGTGAAGTTTATGTTTCTAAAGCAGACAGTAAAGGACATATGTTAGAAGAGCTCGGTGAGTGAAATTAGCTAAATAAATAACTGATATCACAGAAAAAGATAACTATGATGTTGATGATAAGGCTCGACTTAATCTCTTAGCAAAAACAATTGGACAAAATGTATTCGGATAAAGCTAGAAGTGGCTTTATAAGATCTAGAAGAGTGTTTAGAGTAGGGTGAAAATAACAGCAAATATTTATTTCATTTGGAAAAGAAAAGAGGTGAACTGAATATGTTCAGTAGACTGAATAATGATGTCATGGTCACTGAAGATAATAAATCAATATCACTGCAAACTTTTTATGTTGATGAGGAATTCAATTTTTATTTATTTTATTTTTATTTTACCTTTATTTAACCAGGTAGGCAAGTTGAGAACAAGTTCTCATTTACAATTGCGACCTGGCCAAGATAAAGCAAAGCAGTTCGACACATACAACGACACAGAGTTATACATGGAGTAAAACAAACATACAGTCAATAATACAGTATAAACAAGTCTATATACAATGTGAGCAAATGAGGTGAGAAGGGAGGTAAAGGCAAAAAAGGCCATGGTGGCAAAGTAAATACAATATAGCAAGTAAAACACTGGAATGGTAGTTTTGCAATGGAAGAATGTGCAAAGTAGAAATAAAAATAATGGGGTGCAAAGGAGCAAAATAAATTAATTAATTAAAGACAGTTGGTAAAGAGGTAGTTGTTTGGGCTAAATTATAGGTGGGCTATTTACAGGTGCAGTAATCTGTGAGCTGCTCTGACAGTTGGTGCTTAAAGTTAGTGAGGGAGATAAGTGTTTCCAGTTTCAGAGATTTTTGTAGTTCGTTCCAGTCATTGGCAGCAGAGAACTGGAAGGAGAGGCGGCCAAAGAAAGAATTGGTTTTGGGGGTGACTAGAGAGATATACCTGCTGGAGCGTGTGCTACAGGTGGGAGATGCTATGGTGACCAGCGAGCTGAGATAATGGGGGACTTTACCTAGCAGGGTCTTGTAGATGACATGGAGCCAGTGGGTTTGGCGACGAGTATGAAGCGAGGGCCAGCCAACGAGAGCGTACAGGTCGCAATGGTGGGTAGTATATGGGGCTTTGGTGACAAAACGGATTGCACTGTGATAGACTGCATCCAATTTGTTGAGTAGGGTATTGGAGGCTATTTTGTAAATGACATCGCCAAAGTCAAGGATTGGTAGGATGCTCAGTTTTACAAGGGTATGTTTGGCAGCATGAGTGAAGGATGCTTTGTTGCAAAATAGGAAGCCAATTCTAGATTTAACTTTGGATTGGAGATGTTTGATATGGGTCTGGAAGGAGAGTTTACTGTCTAACCAGACACCTAAGTATTTGTAGTTGTCCACGTATTCTAAGTCAGAGCCGTCCAGAGTAGTGATGTTGGACAGGCGGGTAGGTGCAGGTAGCGATCGGTTGAAGAGCATGCATTTAGTTTTACTTGTATTTAAGAGCAATTGGAGGCCACGGAAGGAGAGTTGTATGGCATTGAAGCTTGCCTGGAGGGTTGTTAACACAGTGTCCAAAGAAGGGCCGGAAGGGCCAATAGAGAGGAGATCAAATAATATGGTATCACACAGTTAAAAAAGAACAAATCACCTGGTAGTGATGGGCTAACCTCTGAATTCTATCAAACTTCTGGGGATCTCATTGCAGAATTCTTACTTTAAATCAAATCAAAATATATTTGACACGTGCTTCGGAAACAACAGGTGTAGACTGACAGTGAAATGCTTACTAAGGGGCTTTTTCCAACAATGCAGAGTTAAAGATGAAGACAATGTAGTGTACTGTATGTAGTGAGTGTGTGTGTATGTGTGTGTGTGTGTGTGTGTGTGTGTGTGTGTGTGTGTGTGTGTGTGTGTGTGTGTGTGTGTGTGTGTGTGTGTGTGTGTGTGTGTGTGTGTGTGTGTGAGTAAAGTCCAGTGTGTGTGTGCATAGAGTTAGTGCAAGATAGTTATTGCAAAAAAAAGGGTCAATGCAGGTAGCCAGGTAGCCAGAGCTTGAGGTAGTCACAGCATACAAGTACTTGGGAGTATGGCTAGACAGTACACTGTCTTTCTTTCAGCACATATCAAAGCTGCAGGCTAAGGTCGAATCTAGACTTGGTTTCCTCTATTGTAATCACTCCTCTTTTACCTCAGCTGCCAAAATAACCCTGATTCAGATGACCATCCTACCCATGCTAGATTACGGGGATGCAAATTACAGGTAAGGGTGCTCTCGAGTGGCTAGATGATCTTTACCATTCGGCCATCAGATTTGTCACCAATGCTCCATACAGGCCACATCACTGTACTCTATATTACTCTGTTATTAACTGGTCATCTCTGTATACCCATCGCAAGACCCACTAGTTGATGCTTATTTATAAAACCCTCTTAGACCTCACTCCCCTTTATCTGAGATACCCACTACAACCCTCATCATCCATAGACAACACTCATTCTGCCTAAATCACATTCTGTTAAGAACTTCTTCTTGCTTGGTGTCCCGCTAGCGAGACAACTTCCGTTGAATAAATATTCATAAAAATGCATATTAAACATTAAACAGGTACATACAAGTGTCTTATATTGGTTGAAAGCTTACATTCTTGTTCATCTAACTGCACTGTCCAATTTACAATAGGCTTTACAGCAAAAGCATGTCATGTGATTGTTTGAGGACGGCGCCCCACATCAAAATATTTTTCCACCGGCACAGGATTAATAAATTCACAAATAGTGATTAAATATTCACTTACTTTTTGAAAATCTTCCTCTGATTTGTCATCCAAAGGGTCCCAGCTATAACAAGTAGTGTCGTTTTGTTAGATAAAATCCTTCTTTATATCCCAAAAAGTCAGTTTGGTTGATGCCATCGATTTGAGTAATCCACTCGTTCAACTAGCCAATATAGGAATCCAAAAATCGACCCCTAAACTTTGTTTCAACAAATCAAAATACATTTGTATTTAATCCTCAGATACCCTAAAATGTAATCAAACTATAATATTTAATACGGAAAGAAGTACTTTCAATAGTTAACCAATATTAGCAGATACGCGTTTTCATGGCGCACGCAAACACAAATTTCCAAGACTGTCCCTGTAGTAAAACTCATTATTTTTACTCGTTTTGGAAGAAACAAGCCTGTAACCTTGAACATTGAGTGCTGACTCCCAGTGGAAGTCATCGGAATTGCATACTGGGAGCTAGATATAATTATTTCTCTATCCGTTCCATTGTTAGAGCATGGGCTCTCAAAAAAGCACACTCATCCCTGGGTCGCTCCTCTTTTCAGTTCGCTGCAGCTAGTGACTGGAACGAGCTGCAAAAAGCACTCAAACTGGACCATTTTTTAATCTCCATCTCTTCATTCAAAAACTCAATCATGGACACTCTTACTGACAGTTGTGGCTGCTTCATATGATGTATTGTTGTCTCTACCTTCTTACCATCTGTGCCCAATAATGTTTGTACCATGTTTTGTGCTGCTACCATGTTGTGCTGCTGCCATGTTGTGTTGCTACCATGCTGTTGTCGTGGTATGTTGCTAACATGCTATGTTGTTGTCTTAGTCGTGCTTTATATGGTGTTGTGATGTGTGTTTGTCCTATATTTTTATTTTATTCTTAATTTTTAATCCCAGCCCCCATCCCAGCAGGAGGCCTTTTGCCTTTTGGTAGGCCATCACTGTAAATAAGAATTAGTTCTTAGCTTTCCTAGTTAAATAAAGGTTAAATAAAAATAAATAAATAAAAATAAATGTTGCACTTCCTTATTGAAAGGTGGCAGAGCTAGAGGAGTGTTTGTCAGATCATGAGACATCCCGAAAATCTTTCTTTTTACAAAGACGTGTGTAGCGTCTGAAAGGTTTGACCTACAAACAATTATTATTCTCACGAACACGATGGTGTTCTCCATTTTGCTCTACGACCCCATCAAGTGTCTCAGGACTCGGTATCGGTTTTAAAAAGTTAATGGAAGTATGAAGGTAGTTTTGTGCCTACCCAGAAAACGTGTTAAATGTGTGTAAAAAGCATTCCTCATTGGAAAAGCATTACTCATAAAGCTCATTGAGAGGGTGGATACTTTATTTAGGAATACGGCCTGTTTTTCTTCTGAAGCCAGAAGGAGGCTAGTATCAGCTACATGTATGCCTTTACTAGACTATGGGGATATTTTATATATGAATGCTTCCGCTCAGTGTTTGAGATCAATTGACACCCTTTACCATGGCACTTTGAGATTAATTTTAAACTGCAAAACCCTTACGCACCACTGCATTTTGTATACCAGGGTTGGCTGGCCTTCTCTAGACACTCGTAGGCTCAGTCACTGGTATACTTTTATTTACAAAGCCATTTTGGGTTTACTACCTTTTCATTTGGCATTTCAATTGCTCAGAAATGTGCTGGGTACTCTCTTCGTTCGCTGGACTTTATCCTGCTAACTATTCCAAATGTCCGAACTGAATTTGCTAAAAGGGGTTTTATGATTCTCTGACCTATCAATGTTTTTAATTTGCTGTTTTTGATTTTGTTATACTATTGTGAATTCTATTGTTTTTACTAGATTACTTGTAGTTTTTCATGGTGTTGTCTGTAATTTTTGTAATGACTTGGTGCTGCCTATATTGGCCAGGATGCTCTTGAAAATGAGATTTTAAATCTCAATGAGCCCTTCCTGGTTAAATAAATGAAATGATCCACCAGGTCATATCGGAAGGCTGGAGTCATGGCTAAGTAAGGGCTTGACTTTCAGATGGTTATTTTTGGTCACCATTGAGAGTAAATGTCATTCCGATTCATCTGTTTTGTTGTATTGTCAACACATATTAATATTGAGCACAGACACTTTTGTAAATTAATGAGGCTTACACATGTGTGCTTATGCGTATCCCAATGTTGGGATAGTTACCACTTTGATATAATATTTTATTACTAATTATATCAAAAAAATATATAATGTGCAAAAATATAGAAGGGTAATTTAAATTTGCAGGGTACAAACATAACATTATGAACAGTAATGTAATTTAGTCTCACGGGTGGTCAAACAAATACCTATATGAGAGCCACACCTCTTGAAAATAACCTATGGATTAAGTTAAAGGTCAGGAATAGTCAAAATCATTTTTCATGAAATTTGATGATACAGTATTTGGATGAAACCAGCTCAAAGTATGACGACCAAAGTATGAAAAATGGCTGTTGTTTCTACATTGATAAAGTTGAATCATAAAGTTACTGGTCCCCTACAGCATGTCAATCATTTGGATTCAGGAGGCGGGAATATTAAGAGGATAGGGTGACATCACTCTAATGCTCATAGTTAGTACACCAATGGGAACATGATATTCTCTGACCTAATTTAAATATAAAGCCTTCACACCCCTTGACTTTTTCCACATTTTGTTGTGTTACAGACTTAATCTAAAATTGATTAAATTGAGATTGTATGTCACTGTCCTGCACACAATACCCCATATGTTTCTAGACATTTTTACAAATTAATTAAAAATGAAAAGCTGAAATATCTTGAGTCAATAAGTATTCAACCCCTTTGTTATCGCAAGCCTAAATAAGTTCAGGAATTAAAATGTGCTTAACATGTCACATACGTTACATGGACTCACTCTGTGTGCAATAATAGTGCTTAACATGATTATTTTATGACTACCTCATTCCTGTACCCCACACATACAATTTTCTGTATGGTCCCTCAGTCGAGCAGTGAATTTCAAACACAGAATCAGCCACAAAGACCAGGGAGGTTTTCCAATGCCTCGCAAAGAAGGGCAACTATTGGTAGATGGGTAAAAAAAGCAGACATTAAATATCTCTTTGAGCATGGTGAAGTTATTAATGACACTTTCGGATGGTGAATCAATACACCCAGTCACTACAAATGTAACGTTGTGTGCTGAGAGTTGGGAAGCAAATTCAGGGAGTGAGTGTTTTAATGAAAAACGCACCATAATCCAAACACGAACGACACACAGACATGAAAAAGAGATATTGATGCCCGGGGAAGGAACCAAGGAGAGTGACATGTATAGCGCGGGTAATCAAGGAGGTGATGGAGTCCAGGTGAGTGTCATATTGCGCTGCCGGAGAGGAAGGAATCCGCTCAGGGATTTCACCATGAGGCCAATGGTGACTTTAAAACAGTTAAAGGGTTTAATTTCTGTGATTGGAGAAAACTGAGGATGGATCAACAACATTGTGGTGACTCCACAATACTAAGCTAAATGACAGAGTGAAAAGAAAGAAGCCTGTACAGATAACAAATATTCCTAAACATGCATCCTGTTTGCAATAAGGCACTAAAGTTAAACTACCAAAAATGTGGAAAAGAAATTCAATTTATGTCCTGAATACAAAGCGTTCCAAAAGGAAAACCTGGTTCAGTCTGCTTCCAACAGACACTGGTAGTCAAATTCACCTTCCAGCAGGACAATAACCCAAAACACATGGAAAAATATACACTGGAGTTGCTTACCATGACAACATTGAATATTTCTGAATTGCCTTTATTGACTTGAAAATCTATGGCAAGACTTGGAAATGGCTGTCTAGCAATGATCAACTTGACAGAGCTTGAAGAATTTTTTAAAGAATAATGCGCAAATATTTTACAATCCATGTGTGCAAAACTTTTAAGACACCCAGAAAGACTTCCAGCTTGTCACGCCTTGGTCTTAGTATTTTGTGTTTTCTTTAATTATTTGTTCAGGCTGGGGTGTGACATGGGTTTATTGTGTTGTCGTATTGTTTTTTTTGTAGGCATTGGGATTGTGGCTGATTAGGGGTGTGTCTAGCATAGGCTTGGCTGCCTGAGGCGGTTCTCAATCAGAGTCAGGTGATTCTCGTTGTCTCTGATTGGGAACCATATTTAGGTAGCCTGGGTTTCACTGTGTATTTTGTGGGTGATTGTTCCTGTCATTGTGTTTGCACCAGATAGGGCTGTTTCGGTTTTCACATTACGTTTATTGTTTTTGTAAGTTCGTGTTTCTTTATTATTTAATAAACATGGATTGCAATAGCCACGCTGCATTTTGGTCCGATCCTTGCTACACCTCCTCGTCCGAGGAGGAGATAGAAGAAAGCCGTTACACAGCTGTAATCTCTGTTTAGGTGATTCTAACATGTACTGAATCAGGGGTGTGAATACTTATGTAAATGTTTCTGTATTTCAATTTAAATAAATGTTCAAACATTTCTAAAAACGTTTTCACTATGTCATTATGGTGAGAGATTATTATTTTTTATCTATTTTGAACCAAAAAATGTGATCATATTACTCCAGTGCTAGCCTCCCTACACTGGCTTCCCGTCAAGGCAAGGGCTGATTTCAAGGTTTTACTGCTAACCTACAAAGCATTACATGGGCTTGCTTCTACCTGTCTCTCTGATTTGGTCCTGCCGTACATACCTACCTTGCTGTCCCCAGTCCACCTGGCCATGCTGCTGCTCCAGTTTCCACTGTTCTGCCTGCGGCTATGGAATCCTGACCTGTTCACCGGATGTGCTACCTGTCCCAGACCTATTATTTGACCATGAACATTTGAACAGCTTGGCCATGTTCTGTTATAATCTCCACCCGGCACAGCCAGAAGAGGACTGGCCACCCCTCATAGCCTGGTTCCTCTCTCGGTTTCTTCCTAGGTTTTGGCCTTTCTAGGGAGTTTTTCCTAGCCAACGTGCTTCAACACCTGCATTGCTTGCTGCTGTTTGGGGTTTTAGTCTGGGTTTCTGTACAGCACTTTGAGATATCAGCTGATGTACGAAGGGCTATATAAATACATTTGATTCGATTTTTGAATTTTGAGCAAATACAAAATGTATTATGGATGATATTTTAGTCACTCAATCAGAATGACTGTTCAGTACCTTTAAAAAAGACCCATCAGCTGGGTCAACCCACCATGAAAGTGAATACAAATCAAATTTTGAACAAAACAAATTTTGGTTCATTTAACCCATGTTTGGTTAATCCAAAGGTGTGGCCTATTGGTGGTGTGGCTTTCAGATTGTTATTTTTGGCCATGTTCATCATGTTTAATTTGTACACTGCACTTTTTGATTTTCCTTCTATATTTTTGCACATTACCTATTTTACCGAAAAATTAATAATGTTATTTACATGTTATAACAAAGTAGTAACTATCCCAACATTGGGATTAAGATACAAAAGTCTCAGCGTTCAACCGGAATTACATTTACTCTCATGGGTGGCAAAAAATAACTATCTGAATGCCTCGCCCTTACTAAGCCACACCTCAAGTCTTCTGGTCTGACCCAGTGGATCATAGCTCAATAGCCCAGCATCAACAACCCAGCCCAGCTGGGTCAAAATAAACCAACATGAGTTCTGTCCAATATTTACCCAAATGTAGTTGTTTTTAACCCAGCAGGGACATCACTATCACCATCATCAGCTTCTGTGTTCACCTGTGACCATTGCATAGCAGTGAGGCTATGGCAGTGAGGCTGTGTCTTACTTCTGATGCAGACCTGTGCGAGGCACATGCCCTTCTCCACCAGCAGAGGGCAGCACTGAGGGCGCACAACCTGGTGGAGGTGACTGAGGGCTGGGAGCACTGCGAGCAGAGATTTCAATTACTTCTGAATATTTTCTCATTTGTATTACACTGGGCTGAACTACACTCCAATGTATTTTGTAACAACATACTTTCAAGAGCTGAAATTTGTATTTTCAAAATACTTTTCTATATATTTTTTGGGTTCACAATTTTGTGGCCCCCTTTCAACCTGCATTGGTATCAAAACTGTGAAGGCACAATGGTGTGATAAAAGTATCTGCTAAATTAACTAAATATAAATGTATATGTAAAAATGAACAATTGCAAAACATGCTGAGTAGTATTCTAATACACTCTGCCCCAGAACAAGGCCAATAATAATACCCAGTGTGCTTTTCAGCTTATTTTTGTATGTTCATTTTCACATTTACATTTACATTTTAGTAATTTCACAGGCACTTGTCCAGAGTGACTTAAAGTCAGTGCATTCAACTAAGGTAGATAAACAACAAACTATCACAGTCGTACTGAGAATGTTGTTGCTGTTCAGCCTGGCTACCTGCAAATGTATATAAGTATTTAAAAATACATGTATTTTTATTTTGATACATTGATCTTTATGGAATTTTGTAATTATATTTTGTCATTTTTGCCCATCCCTGACCATGAGGAGCTGAAGCTGTTCTGTTTGGAGGAGCGGGTGCCTGCGTGTTCCCTCTGTGGTCTGGTCGGCCTGTAAAAGAACCACCAGGCTGTTCAGCTGCGGGAAGCCTACCCAGACCACAAGGTGAAAACACACTGTGATGTGGACCTAAAGACTAGCCTGGTCCCAGATCTGTTCATGCTGTAGTAGCCTATAGCCAAACATAACAATAATCATAGGAGTTAGCAAGACCTCGCCAACAGACTTAGCAAAGATATCATTCAAATAATAGAATTTGTTCCATGAAAATATTACCTTCAAACTTACCATCTGTTTTTTTGTTGTTATGTACCTATGGCCTATCCTTCTTGTATGGGTCTGTTGTATCTCTATCTGTAGAACATGTTGGAGGCCAATATGCTGAAGAGGAGGAGAGTGGCAAAAAGTTCAATTAAGGACTTGGAGTGACTGTACACAAAGACTATGGTAAATACTGTGGACAAACCCCTTCATGATGAAGATATGGCAAAGCAATGCATCCATTTAAAAAAATATCCTCTTAAAATGGCTATCTCCAGTTGTAATTACTGTGAAGTAAATGCATAATCACAACCCTTCTCATTGTCAATATCACAGCTTGATATTATACAATACAGTACATTCACAGTCTCTCATATTGTTGTCACACTCTTGTAGCACTCTGCTAAAGCCTACAGGGATAGAATCTCGGAGAAGTACTGCAGGATTAGGGCTGGGATTGAGGAAGATAAGTGGCTGATGATGGAGATACTGGAAACAGAGGAGATGTACAAGTCAAAAGTTTGGACACACCTACTCATTCAAGGGTTTTTCTTTATTTTCTACTTTGTAGAATTTTAGTGAATACATCAAAATTATGAAATAACACAAGGAATCATGTAGTAACCAACAAAGTGTTAAACAAATCAAAATGCATCAAAATATTCTTCAAAGTAGCCACCCTTGGCCTTGACGACAGCTTTGCACTCTTGACATTCTCTCAACCAGCTTCATGAGGTAGTCACCTGGAACGCATTTCAATTAAGAGGTGTGTCTTGTTAAAATTGAATGTGGAATTTCTTTCCTCCTTACTGCGTTTCAGCCAATCAGTTGTGTTGTGACAAGGTAGGGGTGGTATACAGAAGATGTCCCTATTTGGTAAAAGACCAAGTCCATATTATGGCAAGAACAACTAAAATAAGCAAAGAGAAACAATCCATCATTACTTTAAGACAAAGGTCAGTCAAAACGGAAAATGTCAAGAACATTCAAAGTTTCTTCAAGTGCAGTCGCAAAAACCAAGCGCTATGATGAAACTGGCTCTCATGAGGACTGCCACAGGAAAGGAAGACCCAGAGTTACCTCTGCTGCAGAGGATAAGTTTATTGGAGTCACAAGCCTCAGAAATTGCAGTCCCAATAAATGCTTCACAAAGTTCAAGTAACAGACACATCTCAACGTCAACTGTTCAGAGGAGACTGTGAATCAGTCCTTTAATGTCACGCCCTGACCATAGAGAGCTGTTTATTCTCTATGGTGGTTGGGGCGTGACAATGACTAGGGTGGATTATCTAGGTGATTCATGTTGGCCTGGTATGGTTCCCAATCAGAGGCAGCTGTTTATCGTTGTCTCTGATTATTATTATCTCATATTTAGGCAGCCATGTCCCATTTTGTGGGATCTTGTCTATGTATAGTTGCCTGTTCGCACTGCATTGTCGACACGTTTCGTTGTTTATTTGTTTTTTTGTCGTTGCTTAGTTTCACTTTCATTAAAATATGTGGAAGTCGACATACGCTTTGATCCGACCAATATTATGAACAACATGACATTTATGGTTGAATTGCGGCAACGAAACCATTACTAAAGGACACCAATAAGAAGAAAATACTTGCTTGGGCCTGAAACAAGCAATGGAAATTAGTGTTAAGCAGAGCGACACGGGAACCCAAGAGCAGACTCAGTTGAGGAAACAGGGATGAATGAAAAATATTTATTGTTACACAGGGAGATATGGAGTGCAGAGCCGGGGAAGTTTGGATGAGTTGCAGAAAAACCAGATGTGGAGACTGAGGTTGGAGTTAGCTGAGTAGAACTGGGTAAACGAGGTAGTGGTGAGTAAAGAGCAAGGTAGTTGGGTGGTGAGATGTGGAACAGGAAACAGAGAGGTACTGCAATGAGAGGATAACTGGTGTCAGGCAGGGAAACAGGCGCAGCAGAGTAACAGGATCTTGAATAATCATAAATATCTAGAATCATGAACTGACTGAGCAGAGATTACGATCTGGCAGAGTGGAAGTGGCAGGACTGAGTATTTGGAGAGGTCTTGATTATGGAATGAGTTGCAGCTGATAGGGATCTGCTCTGACTCCAGCACACCTGTCCCCAACCACACAATCACGCAGAGAGGAAGAGGGAGAGAGAGAGAGTGTACAGGGGAAGTAACTGCAGGTCAAGAAGACACCGGATGAACACCAGAGGGCGTAGCAGGAGCAGATATGACAATTTGACCGGTGGAAATCTGTCCTTTTGTTACATTTTTGATCCAAATTTGAGATGGAGGAGGAGGTGTGATGGTGTGGGGTGTGCTTTGCTGGTGACACTGTCTGTGATTAATTCAAGGCACACTTAACCAGTATGGCTACCACAGCATTCTGCAGCGATACGCCATCCCATCTGGTTTGCGCTTAGTGGGACTATCATTTGTTTTTCAACAGGACAATGTCCCAACACACCTACAGGCTGTGTAAGGGCTATTTGACCAAGAAGGAGAGTGAGGGAGTGCTGCATTAGATGACCTGGCCTCCACAATCACCCGACCTCAACCCAATTGAGATGGTTTGGGATGAGTTGGACCGCAGAGTAAAGGAAAAGCAGCCAATATGTGCTCAGCATATGTGGGAACTCATTCAAGACTGTTGGAAAAGCATTCCAGGTGAAGCTGGTTGAGAAAATGCCAAGAGTGTGCAAAGCTCTCATCAAGGCAAAGGGTGTCTACTTTGAAGAATCTCAATTATGAAATATATTTTGATTTGTTTAACACTGTGTTGGTTACTACATGATTCCATACGTGTTATTTTATAATTTTCACGTCTTCACTATTATTCTACAATGTAGAAAATAGTAAAAATAAAGAAAAATCTTTGAGTGTGTCCAAACTTGTGACTGGTGCTGTATATCACACAGTGGCTGGAGTCCAAGAGCATGGAGAGAAGTATCCAAGAGATCGACCTCCTCAGAGGCATCAGCAAATCTCTCATCCAATAAATAAATAACTTGAAATTCCTACAGGTGGAGAATATTAGAAAGAAGTGTTCCAAAGTGGTTATTTGAAAGGCAAAGGGTTCTACCTGGAACCTTACCATCCTAAGAAACTATTTTGGAGGAAGGGTTCTTTTATGATTCTTTGGAAGTCAAGAAGGATTATTTGGAAGGCAAGAAGGGTTCTACATTTCTCAGCATGCTTTATTTCAGGGAGATTTTCAGAATTGTTTGTTTTGTTGTATTATCTGTGTTTTTGCATGTACCTTGCTTGGTTGATTCATTTTATGGTACACAAAGACAATTAGCATACAGTTTTTTTAAACGAGTCAAATCTGTTTGTAACGATGTCCATCTGAGGAAGAAGGAGTAGACCAAAGCGCAGCGTGGTACGTGTTCATATTTGAATACTAAATACAAAGGAACAAGAGAATAAACGAAAACCGAAACAGTCCCGTATGGTGCAAACACTGAAACAACTACCCACAAACACAGGTGGGAACAGGCTACCTAAGTATGGTTCTCAATCAGAGACAACGATAGACAGCTGCCTCTGATTGGGAACCATACCAGGCCAATCACAGAAATACAAAACATAGAACAAAAACATAGAATGCCCACCCCAACTCACGCCCTGACCAAACCAAAAATAGAGACATAAAAAAAGGAACAAAGGTCAGAACGTGACACTGTTAGTAATTGGATATATTGCACCCATTACTGAGATGGCTGTTGCAGTTTACATGATTGAGGTAGTCTCCGTATTTAATTTGTCATATCCTTGCATTCATTCTGAGGTTGCAAGTGAATTTGTAACCTCTTAAATGTAATTGCAAAAAGTAGATTTCTGCCTAAATAGACATACCCAAAAGTAACTGCTATTCATGTGTAATTACATGATTCTGATATGCAAAAACCTGTTATATTTGAAAAGAAGACATCTGGGAGATTGTGAGGAAATGATCAGAAAATAGATAAGAGGTACATAGTTCAGAATACACAAGATCAAGCACACACAAAATAACTTTTATAAATTTATTTTTATTTTGAAAGCAGTCTTTCATTGACAAGCTATACGTTAATTATTGATGACTAGAGCTGGAAACACATCAGATGGCTTCCACAACACGTGAACAATATCACCAAAAAAATGGGATTGATAGACCTAACAAGTAACGGGCAATGTTTTAGTAAGTAGTGTCAGGTGTGGTCACGGGACATTTCCAAGTGTCCCTAAAACTCTCCAAAGTGACATACTGTATTGTAAATGAGATAGTTCCAGTGCTATTACATATGTGCAATCCCTAAATGCTATATGTTCAGTATAAAAACACAATTTCTACCATATCAACCTCACTCTAACATTGTGGTGGTGTTATGGGGTATCCAGGGTACGTACATTCAAGTGTCCTTTCAACCTCTCCAAAGTGTCCGAATGGGGTAATTGCACTGTTTTTGCACACTGGTTGTGCCTAAAGTTATTGTTCACTATAAAAATGTAATTTCTACAACACCAACATCTCTCAAACATTGTTGTGGTGTCGGGGGACATACAGGGGATATGGGTGACTACAGCGCGTAAACAGGCAACATCATATTTTTGATGAGCAAAGACATGGACAGTGGATGGTGGACATTCGATGTTCCCATTAAAACTTCTTAAGGCTAGGGGGCACTATTTTCACGTCCGGATGAAAAGCGTCCCCAAAGTAAACTGCCTGCTACTCAGGCCCAGAAGCTAGGATATGCATATTATTCGTATTTTGGGTAGAAAACACTCTGAAGATTCTAAAACTGTTTGAATGATGTTTGTGAGTATAACAGAACTTATTTGGCAGGCGAAACCCCGAGGACAAAACATCCAGGAATTTTCTCTTTTCAATAAGGTTTCAATGGGAATCTAGAATTCTAAGGCAGTTGCTTGCAGTTCCTATCACTTCCACTAGATGTCAACAGTCTTTAGAAATTGGTTGATGTTTTTCCTTTGAGAAATGAAGAAGTAGCCCGGTTCAGAACAAGGGTTGAGTGAAGTGTACTGTTGTGGTTGAGGCGCATGACCTGAAAGCTCGCTCCACTTAGTTTTTTCTCCGGTATTGAACACAGTTTATTCCGTCTGAACTTTTAGCAATTATTTACATTTAAAAATACCTAAAGTTTGATTAGGGAGGTTGTTTGAGATGTATGGATCAAGTTTACAGGCAACTGAGTAGATAATGTATAGTCATGTTGCGCGAGTTGGAACCGGTGTATTTTCTGATTGATACGCACCAAATAAATTGACATTTTGGATATATAATGACAGAATTTATCGAACAAAAGGACCATTTGTGATGTTTAATGGACATATTGGAGTGCCAACAGAAGAAGATATTTTAAGGTAAGGCATGCATTCTATGTTATTTCTGACTTTTGTGTTTTGCCTGGCAGGTTGAATTATGATTTTCATGTGTATGTTTGATGGGGTGCTGTCCTCAGATAATTGCATGGTTTGCTTTCGCCGTAAAGCCTTTTTGAAATCTGACACTGTGGCTGGATTAACAAGAAGTTCATCTTTAAACCCATGTATAACACTTGTATGATTTGTGAATTATTTTTATGAGTATTTCTGTTTTTGAATTTGGCGATCTGCTATTTCACTGGGTGTTGTCAAATCAATCCCTGCGCGAAGGGATCACTAAGAAGTTTTAAGTCATACATTATCAGATAACATTGGCAATATGCTAGATTTGTTCCTATTACCAAAGGATTAATTTGAATGTAGCTATAGCTTAAACACAGACCAAATCTAAGCTTACCTTGTTTGATGTTTGCTGAAAACGTGTAAAATAAACATTTTGACTCTTGGGGCTGGTGATCCATAACGGTAGGTCACAGGCAGACGGCTTTCGGTGTCTATCACCGTATTCCATGTTTATTTTGTTTATGCTTCACAATGCTAAACGGAATGTTGGTAGCAGCCATCTTGAAATTAGGTAATCGTCTCGGCCTGCCCTTATAAACGTTTATGCCCATTTTGGTAGTAAGTCATACCAAAGATTTGAAGGCACCGATCAATAGCCAAGATACTCAGCTTTCCGCAGACACCCTGCTTTTGACGATAGGGGCTACCTTCTCATACCAGACTGAATTAAATTTTTAAAAATCTAATTGAGTCCCCAAATATGGGGACGTTACAGCCTAATTCTAAAATTGATTAAATAAATGAAAATCCTCATCAATCTAAACGCAAGACTCCATAATGACAAAGTGAAAACAGGTTTTTATAATTTTTGTACATTTATTAAAAATAGTAAACAGAAATAACTTATTTACATACGTATTCAGGCCCTTTGCTATAAGACACAAAATTGAGCTCAGTTGCATCCGGATTACATTGATCATCCTTGAGATGTTTCTATATCTTGATTGGAATCCACCTGTGGTAAATTCAATTGATCGGACATGATTTCGAAAGGCACACACCTGTCTTTATAAGGTCCCACAGTTGACAGAACATGTCAGAGCAAAAACCAAGCTATGAGGTCAAAGGAATCATCCATAGAGCCCCGAAACAGGATTGTGTCGAGGCACAGATCTGGGGAATGGTACTAAAACATCTTTGCAGCATTGAAGGTTCCCAAGAACAGAGAGCAGTGGCCTCCATTCTGTGTTCTTAAATGGAAAAAGTTTGGAACCACCAAGACTCCACCTTGAGCTGGCTGCACGGCCAAACTGAGCAATCGGTGGAGAAGTGCCTCGGTCAGGTGACCAACAACCTGATGGTAACTCTGACAGAGCCCCATGGTTCCTCTCTGGTGATGGGATAACCTTCCAGAAGAACAACCATCTCCTCAGCTCTCCATCAATCAGGCCTTTATGGTAGAGTGGCCAGATGGAAGCCACTCCTCAGTAAAACGCACATGACAGCCCTATTGGAGTTTGCCAAAAGGCACCTAAAGGATTCTCAGACCAAAAAGAAACAAGATTCTCTGGTCTGATGAAACCAAGATTGAACTATTTGGCCTGAATACCAAGCGTCACGTCTGGAGGAAACCTGGTGAAGCATGGTGGTGGCAGCATCATGTTGTTGGGATGTTTTTCAGTGGCAAGGACTGGGAGACTAGTCAGGATCGAGGGAAAGATGAACGTAGAAAGGTACAGAGAGATCCTTGATGGAAACCTGCTCCAGAGTGCTCAGGACCTCAGACTGGAGGTGAAGGTTCACCTTCCAACAGGACAACAACCCTAAGCACACAGCCAAGACAATGCAGGAGTGGCTTCGGGATACGTCTGGAGAGACCTGAAAATAGCTGTGCAGAGACACTCCCCATCCAACCTGACAGAGTTTGAGAGGATCTGCAGAGAAGAATGGGAGAAACTTCCCAAAATAGGTGTGCCTAGTTTGTAGCTTCATACCCAAGAAGATTCGAGGCTGTAATCACTGCCAAAGGAGCTTCAACAAAGCATTGACTAAAGGGTCTGAATATTTATTTCAATGTGATATCAGTTTTATATATATATATATATATACATTGGCAAACTTAAAACATGATTTTGTGTAGTCCTTATGGAAGTATTGTGTCTAGATTGAGGGAAAAAACGATTTAATCCATTTTAGAATATGGCTGTAACGTAACAAAATGTGGAAAAAGTCAAAGGGGTCTGAATAATTTCCAAATGCACTGTATATATCTAATCTAACCTTTTATCCGATACTTTTTACAGAAAAACCTCAAGTGATTGAATAGACGCACCCAGACATGGATTTTGTCATTGTGTCCCCATCATAGGGACCTGGACCTGCTGCCCACGCAGGAAGTGGAGAGGAAGCTCTGTGCCCCAGAGAGGATGAGAACAGTGGAGAGAATGGTGGATGAGTTGTCTCAGGCTTTGACTCAGCCCTTTCCATGGATGTAGTCACGTTAGTACAAAACTTTACTCCTTATCATTGAAACCGACCTTCACATAGCAATTGTTTCTCTTGATGCTTTTTTTTTGCATTGGTAAGAGAATCTGCATTAGGAATGAATGGCATGTGGTCATGTACTGTGAACGTTTTATGGTCGTACATAGTACATGTATAACTTATGCTGTTCATTCATCACCATCAATGAATAGTCCATATGTTTTCAATGCATTGCATATCCATGGTGCATTGACTATGATTGTCTATCTGTAGAACACTGACATTGGACTCCAAAACGTCCTATCCGAAGCAGGAGGTGTCAAGGGACTCACCCTGTTCTGTCTAAGAGATGCTTCAGATAGGTATGTTAGCAGCACTGAGGCTGCACAACACCCACTAGCCTTGTGAAACCAGCCTGCATCTTGCGAGAGCTCGTATTTTGCTTCACTTCATGTGTCAAATGAAACGAAAAGTGAGTGCAGCAGTCAGTCTGCTTGACCAGGCTTAACACCCTCACAGTCCTAAGTTCTGACTCTCAGTGTACTGTATGTCCTTCTGTCCTTTGGTCATCTGTTTTATATTATTTTAAGACTTTGGTGTACTCCACTTGTACTTGCAACGAACAAGTATGCTATTGACCATTACACCACATATTATTCACCATGAAAGGTTCTGTGCTTTCCTTTTATAGACCTATACTTACTACGTAGTTTTCTCTCATTATCACTACAAGTTTATCCAAGGATACCATTGTAAAAAATAATAGAAACAGTATTCAGATTCCCCATCTTTGCAGGAAGGTCCATAGAGGGACGTTTTAATGGTTTTGTTCTCTTACAGTCAAATCAGTAATTTTATATCCTGGAATGACAGCATGTCAGCTATATTCAAACATAAATCAATGATTACTCAGTAGCGGTCCAATTAAGAGACACTTATTTTAGCACTTGCTACTGCAGGGTTTTTGTGATAAACTACCGCTAGAAGGCACTAAAGCACCATGTTGCATATGCATTGACGAATTGTTCTGCCAATATCGTGCCGTAATCTAACTTTTTAGTGCCTGCAACTGTATGGACTGGCATAGCCCAGCTATGCTGCTTGTGTCTTTGACTTGATCCAGTCAAGGTAGTGGGAGACCCGTGCGTAGACCCCAGGCTTGTTCTTCAACCCACACTGGTCTCCCCAGCTCACTATACCGTAGATGAAATGGGAGCTCTCCTTGTTACACGTCAGTGGCCCTCCAGAGTCACCCTGTCAGTCACACGGAGTGTTCATTAAACATTTTCAAACCGTTCAATACCAAATACATGAAGTAATCTCAATCCAATCCTAATTCAATCCCCCAAAATGATGCTTTATGTGATATCGTACCGTACTCCGTCAGAGTTGGTCTCAAAGCATCTCCCAAATACAGCATTGAGTCTCAATCCACCCCAATCAACTCACTGACCTGGCAGGAGTCCACTCCTCCCTGCAGGTAACCGGCACAAAACATGGTGTTGTCTATGGCGCTTCCATAGACTTTGCTGCTTGAGCAGCTCTCCTGGCTGATCAGCAGCACCTGGGCATCCAGTAGGTGGTTGGAGCCGTAGTCAGCTACGGGGGAGAAGAAGAGTGATAGTGAAGGGAAAATAATAGTTCACACACTGAGGACTTCTAGAAAGTAGAGAAAGAGAACAACAAGTATATAACAGATGTTTGCAAGCACACATAAAATACCCATGTAATATGATCAGATTCCATTTGATTGAATTCAGTTACATTTTTATATAACACATGACTAGTGTACATGCACATGATACGAGTAATATAATTAAATAAATATGCTGTGGGCATGATGACAACATAGGTACATGCACATTGTACATGAACATAAGGAAATGCAGTAGAGCCTGCTCTTACAGTCCTCAGTAGCGCCCCATCCAGAGATGGTGCACTCAGTCCCATCAGGGAATGGGCTATCAGGCAAGCAGGCTGCCTTCACAAACTGGCTCTCTCTGGCACAGCGACCATCTGTGGATTTCAGCTTCAGCACCGCTTTGGGTCAGAAAGGAAATTTATATTATGGTACATTGACTTTGCAGTCACTAAAATATAACAATCAGGGATGGAATTTCATTTCAATTTCAGAACTATTTTAATTGGGATTTCTTCATAGTTACAATGTAAGCAATGATTGAATCATATTGCACGTGATATTATACATTCAAATATAATATGGAGGTAGAAATGTATAGACCCATATAAAATACAAAGTATAAATAGGATCAATTTCATTTATATGCAGTCAATTATATTCAAAAAGTTTACTGAAATTCTTATTCCAATTGTTGGAGTTTTTCAGTTTTCTTCCTCAATTGACTGAATTGAAATGGAATTGATCCCAACCCCTAATAACAATAAACCATCCTTAAGGAAATCCTGACATGCAAACTACAGGAAACATAGCTTTGAGAAAGAGCAAGTGCAAATATCACCTATGTCATTGTAAACAGCTGTGGATGTCTCCTTGTAATTCTCATGCCTTGTAGCTTTCTCCACTATGATCGTCTGCCCAATGGGCACATCCTTTCCTAGAGTCAGACTCCCAGCCACCACCTGCATCTGGTCCTTTGGATCACTGGTCCAACACAAACACAATGTAGGGTTGCAAAAATTACTTGCAGTGATCAGTGGGATGGATATACAGTGCATTCGGAAAGTATTCAGACCCCTTCACTTTTTTCACATTTTGTTACCTTACAGCCTTATTTTAAAATGGATTAAATTAATTAATTTCCTCAACAACCTACACACAATACCCCGTGAATAGTTTTCTTGAAATTCTTTGCAAATGTATTAAACATTTAAAACAGAAATACCTTATTTACATAAGTATTCTGAAAATTTGCTATGAGACTCAAAATTTAGCTCAGGTGCATCCTGTTTCCATTGATCATCCTTCAGATGTATCTACAACTTTATTGGAGTCCACCTGTCATAAATTCAATTGACTGGACATGATTTGGAAAGGCGCACACCTGCCTATATAAGGTCACACTGTTGACAGTGCATGTCAGAGCAAAAACCAAGCCATGAGATTTAAGGAATTGTCCGTAGATTTCAGAGACAGGATTGTGTCGAGGCACAGATCAGGGGAAGGGTACCAAAACATTTCTGCAGCATTGAATGTTCCCAAGAACACAGTGGCCTCAATCATTCTAAAATGTAAGAAGTTTGGAACCACCAAGCTGATAGAGTCATACCCAAGAAGACTCGAGGCTGTAATCGATGCCAAAGGTGCTTCAACAAAGTACTGAGTAAATGGTGTGAATACTTATGTAAATGTGTTAGCAGTTTTTGCTTTGTCAATATGGACTATTGTGTGTAGATTGATAAGGGAAAAAGCTATTTAATCCCATTTTAGAATAAGTCTGTAAGGGACTGCAGTGATGCGTCTTGGACTGAGATGCAGTGCCTTAGACCACTGTGCCACTCGGGATGCAGGCTGTAACACAACAAAATGTGGGGGGTGTGAATAATTTCTGAAGGTACTGTATATACACATGCATCCATAAGGACCAACGCATGAACCCATACAATATAGACCACTGACATAGTGTATATACAGTACAGTGTATCTCTGGGTACACTATGTCAGTGGTCTATATTGTATGGGTTCATGCGTATTATAAATAATAATGTGCAAATATTGTACACTCCAGATGTGCAAAACTCTTAGAGACTTACCTATTAAGACCCACAGCTGTAATCGCTGCCAAAGGTGATTCTAACATTTATTGACTCAGGGGTGTGAATACTTATGTAAATTGGGGTTTTCTGTATTTCATTTTCAGTACATTTGCCAACATTTCAAAAAACATGTTTTCACTTTGTCATTATGGGGCATTGTGTGTAGTTGGGTGAAGAAAAAAATAATGAATCCATTTTCAATTTAGGCTGAAACACAACAAAATGTGGAATAAGTCAAGGCGTATGAATACTTTCTGCTAGCACTGTATTATAGTTATACTCACATGCAGTGGCCGGCAGTCAGAGCCCAGCAGCTATCGATGAGCACCGCTCCACAGATGTGCCTGTATGCCTGGCTGGAGCCCTTGGGTCGGACCTGCAGGGACAGCTGCCAGGGCTGGGCTCCAGGGACGGCCTTCAAGCCTCCGTAGATCCTGGTGATGGCCTTCTTCGGCTGGGGATTTCCACAGGTGGTGAACTGCTTATCAGAGGTGGGGCTAGCTGTGGGCTGTCGTGGGGCTCCACTGGGCTTTGGCGCTGTAGGTTTCTCTGGACCCGCTGATGGTTTGGCCGGTAGTGGTTCAGGCTTGGGTGTTGTAGTAGTAGTTGTAGTAGTGGGTTTGGGACGAGTAGTAGGCTTGATAGTTGTAGTAGTTGTAGTAGTGGGCTTGGGACCAGTAGTAGGCTTGGGACCAGCATCTGTTGTGACCATGGTTGAAAGAATTCAGTACAATTTTACTCGTGCTTCTACATCGGCATTGCTTGCTGTTTGGGGTTTTAGGTTGGGTTTCTGCATAACACTTTGTGACATCGGCTGATGTAAAAAGTGCTTTGTGAATACATTTGATTGATTTGATTGACTTATCCCCGTGGGATAAACTATTTGGCTTGATGTTCACTTCCTGTCCATATAGGCAGCTGTCAGAGATATGATATTTAATGCTGACCTGTGGGCTTAGCACACTCCCTGACGCCACAGTGATCCCACAGCAGCACCCGCCCTCTTCTTATGAAGCACCATGGCTGAGTGTCACCATCTGGGTTTCTGGACCAATCAATACACAACAGTAAACAAGAGAGTTAGCTGTATAAAGCAATATGTTTGAGTGTGAGAGAGATAAGTATACACTACCGTTCAAAAGTTTGGGGTCACTTAAAAATGTTCTTGTTTTTTTGTCCATTAAAATAACATCAAATTGATCCGAAATACAGTGTAGACATTGTTAATGTTGTAAATGACTATTGTAGCTGGAAACTGCAGATTTCTTATGGAATATCTACATATGCGCACAGAGGGCCATTATCAGCAACCATCACTCCTGTATTCCAATGGCACGTTGTGTTAGCTAATCCAAGTTTATCATTTTAAAAGGCTAATTGATCATTAGAAAACTATTTTGCAATTATGTTAGCACAGCTGAAAACTGTTTTGCTGATTTAAAGGAGCAATAAAACTGTCCTTCTTTAGACTAGTTGAGTATCTGGAGCATCAGCATTTGTGGGTTCCATTACAGGCTCAAAATGGCCAGAATCAAAGACCTTTCTTCTGAAACTCGTCTTAATCTTTTATTTTTATTGGCCAGTCTGAGATATGGCTTTTTCTTTGCAACTCTGCTTAGAAGGCCAGCATCCCGGAGTCGCATACTATACCGATCTTATCTAAAAGGATAAACTGATCCTACATCATCACTCATACTCTGAGACTCTATGTGAATATGTGCCCAGACCTGCAGAAGTTATGAGGGCCTAGTCCATCGTCATCCTCAAAGTCATTGAAGGGATCAGAGCCTTTCTCCAGGATGAAATGGGAGTTCCAGTAGAGACATTCCTCTCCATAATCTGTCTCACTCACGTTGCCGCGATATGACTCCCCGTCATCCTTGAGCTTGTAACAGTCATCTGGGCCTAGTCAAGATTATGACATTTACATCCAGTCAGTATATCAGGAACGGTTTGACCATTCTATTTAAATTCTCTCAATTCAGTAAACTGAAATTCCAATTCCCATTTTTTTTTCAACAAATGTTGGTTTAGTTCCTGAAATGGACATGAACCCAACTCTTTTGGCTGACTGAAGAGCTGGAATGTACTGTATTTATTTACCAACATTACAGAAACGTCCACTGAAGCCTTCTGGGCAGAGGCAGTCAAAGTCCATGCCGTCCTTGACACACAAGCCTCCATTCTTACAGGGGTTAGGCTGACACACCCTAACTGGAAAAGGAATGTGATTACAGAAGCATCATGCTTAGCTAAAAATGACCAACAAATTCCATAGTATGCATTGCTATTTTCTCACATTACCAAAAAAAAATGAAAGAGGATAATAATTTGAATAATTTGTGAGGACACTTCAGAGGCAAGAGGTCAGGAGGGCTCTCACGTGATTTGCAGTCTGGGGGCAGGAAGGGCTGCTTGCACTTGCACGCGTAGAAAGGTGGTTTAGAGGTCAACACACACTCGCCACGACCACATGTGCCCCTCTTACACCTTTTGGGCCCTGTAAGAACAATTCAGATTCACATCGGTTTATTTCTCACTACATCTGACTGTATCCGCAAGGCAAATGTGGCATAATCTTTGTCGTAAATAATTTTGGTCTAAAAACGATTTAAAATCTACTATACAAGCCAAGGACTAAAGTATAAAGCTTTTTCAATTTATGGAGCCTCTTTTCCCTTTCCTACCTTTCTGGCACTTCTTGCCCTTGAATGGCTTGGGGCAGTCACATTTGAACCTTCTCTTTCCCTTCTCCTCACACACACCGTCATTGAGGCAAGGGTTTGGGTTGCATTGGCCTGCAATATGAACAAGACAAGGGGAGGAGGAAGGCTTTTACATGAGCAGTTTCGAACAGTGATTGATTTAGACTCGGCATCGACTTTAGACTCAGTCAGTATAGACCTTAGCGTCTTCTTGTGTCCTCACAATTGTATGTCATCTGACATACTATATCTACAGTATGTTGTTTTGACAGTATTATACAATAAAACTAATACTAAAGTAACATACTAATTATTTACAGTTAATTGCTGTAAATGGCAATGCACTCTGGGGGATTCTACGCGTAAACAGTAAATTATACTGTAAATCCCAAGGAAATGTTGGTTCAACAGTACATTACTGTAACTGCATAGCATTATGGGATTGGCAACTTGCAACTTTTTCAAACAATTCTGAGTGATAGGATTGAGAGACATCAAGGTCTGAAGTGAACCAATCAAACAGGGTGTATACAACATTTAAATGATTTACAAATTTAATTACACCAAATATTACAGTGTAATGAAAACATTTAATTTTTACAGTACGGTAAATTTGTAGATTTATCAACAGTTAAATACTTTTAAGCATTATACTGCAGCATACTGAAAATTATTGTGCATTGTGGGGAAATATTGTGGGCCGGGAAAGAATTGCTGTATTTTGAATGGTACTGTAATTCCACCCCACATAATCTTTGGGGTATCAAAAATCCTTTGACCACTAGTGGTTGCGTGGTATAGTTTTTCTGGCTCATGAACATATTCTGTAGCGTGACTTGTCAGAGGCTACATTTGTGCCACCTTAATTGCTGTACCAATTTCACTGATGTGTGGTAGTAGTACCCCAACAATTAAATGTGTATAGGGGAAAGATGGGAGTGGCAGCAAGTCTCAAACCTTTAATGGTTGAGTATTTGACATGTCCTTTGGTCTGTTTTGCCATGTATTCACTACTAGTTTGGAAGCCGTTGTTTAGTCCTCTAGAAGTGCAATTGATAGAAAAGACCAAACAAGACTTCCAAACTGGCATTCATTGATATGCTGCAATATGTAAACACATTACCAATTGCATACAATTACGGTAAAATACTGTAAAATGCAAACCCCATCTCCTCTCAATGATTTAAATTTTGTTCATTTATTCATTACAATTACGGTGAAAAGATTAGTAATGCACTGTACATCTGTTTTATGGTAACTTACAGGCAGCCAGTTGCCTGCAAGTTAGCATTAAAACAACAATATAAAATATCACAATATCAGTATTGGACACTGTAAAATACAGTACGGTAACATACTGTACTTAACTTTTTTTTTTTTTTTTTTTACAGTAACCTTCAGGCAACTTGCTGCCTTTAAGTTATGGTAAAAACAGCAGGGAAGGTTTTACAATGTAGTGCATGTCATAAGACAATTTCTTCTTCACATCTCACCATCTGGTTCTTGGAGTTCATAAAGCCAGTCAGGATCATCACTATCGTCCTCACCTGGTTCGTCTACGATCTCAAAGAATGGATCTAGAGCGGAGATACACTATCAAACATTGTCGTGTTACATGGTCTAGCTCTCCCTCTCCCTCTTCCCCTCTCTCTTTATGTCTGTGTGTGTGCATGCGTGTGAAAGCATATTGTGAAAGCCTATACTATTGTGCATTATGAATAAATAGTATGAATAAATATGAATGATAATAATATATGAATAAATCATATGCTTACCATTCAGAATATCCTCGTGTCTTCTGTACTTTCTTTCAGGCTTTTTGCTGTGTTTTTCCTGTTTCGGATGTTTTCCATGCTTCTCTTGTTTACGTAACTGAATAAAAGATGTCATCATTCTTCTTTCAACCAAGTAACAATATGGACAGTAGTAGCATTTACTACATTTGTATTTTACCAGTGCAACAGTAGGCCTAATGCCAGCACTCATGCAATATTTGCCAAACTGCAAAACTTGTAAACAACACATCTTTTAGATTTTATTAAACACAGCAAAATAAACAATTAAACAACTGGAAAAATGTTGTACGGGAGAGCAAACACATTCGACAGGCATCTACTCTAAACTTGCAACTCTAAACTATCACCCTTTTATTCCTGATATTTACTGCAAAAGAAAATCAAATGAGTAGAATACCTACTTGAACAGGTAGAATGAGCAATACAAGGAAGAGGCAGAAGAAAAGAGGCTTGGAGTTCATGATGGCAGTGATTGTGTGCGGCTAGAAGAGTAATTCTGTCAGATCACCCACATCATTTCCCAACCATTTGTGTGGGAAGAGTAACCTTTGTATGCACAGAGTGCTTTGGCATCTAGGTCTCTCACCGCACACTACCGTTCTATTGACTAAGGGGGTGTCAGAGTTTTTTTTTCTTAATTTAAAGAGAGCTTACCTTAAAACACATATAATAGACAAACATACACATTATCTGCAACTCTAACAGTAAGTGATTCATCAATTCAGGCAACACTGACCTAGATTGTTTGTGAAAATATAGTTAACACATAGGACTAGTCATTTACTATTGGATATTACCATTAGAGCTCAGAGATCCTATTTACAAAGAGAGAGTGTAGACTTTGGATTCACATCACATGTTAGCTGTGTAGGCTACTCTCCAGGGGCATGAAGTTTATTGTACGGCAAATCTTCCTTCTGTGGCCCTGTCTGGTTTACAGAGCAGCAAAATATATATATATATATATATATATATATATATTTGATAGCTAAAACCACTAATACTTTGGTTTGAAAGATATAGACTTCTCTAAAACTGGAACCACAATAAATTTAAAAGGATCTTGATCCTCCCCTTCTACCTCGAAACAGCACCTTAAATCCAGTCATTAATAGATTACAGAATGCATATTTAAGTACTTGTATAGATAAAAGAGCAGCAACATGAGAAATTGTCAAATAACATCGCTGACTAAATGCTGATGATCCAATGATAAAGCCTTTAAGAGTCAGTAGGAGCATCATAAGGAGCAGAGTCAGCATTCCTGGGCATTCTGGAAAGCACTAGGAGGTGGAGGTGCGTTACAGATCACAATGGGTTTGGTGTTTGTACCATTGTGATCGTGACCTGAGCACAACGCCAGGTGGAGACAGTCCCTGAAAGCCCCTGCACAGAACGAGAACAGAGGGGTCATGCTGTCCGCCCCCAGGAAAGACACCAGGCCCCCTGGGAAACTACATAGCACCCCAATATGGCTGAAGTGTTTTGTGACAGGCAGCTGGTGGGGCACCCCACTGTGCCAGGCTGTGTACTCCCCATCAAAGAACTCCACAGCCCAGGAGTCAGAGCCACGGCCCAGCCAACAGTCCTCAGCTCGGCCCTTGCGGGAGATGGTGGGGTAGGTGAGGCCCAGCTCCCAGTACGTCTTACCAGCCACGTCTATCTCCCAGTAGTGACGCCCAGAGCTGAAGCCCTGCAGGCTGATCACGTTGAGGGTGGTGTCAAAGCGGCCCGGGAGCTCTGGTAGTTCCTGCCAGGTGTCTGTGTAGGTGGCACTGTCACCGCGCGGGGAAATTATCAGTTTAGGGTGCGCTGTCTCTGGGTCCAGGGAAACCTCTGTGGAATCTGGGGACAGATGTGTATTTTTACCATGAGAAATTACAATATAAATGATACAAATTTGAAATCACAGAGTTTTAGGTTTTAAAATCAAATCAGATTTTATTTGTCACATGCACCGAATACAACGTGTGTAGACTTTACAGTGAAATGCTTGCTTAGCCCTTCCTATTGATGCAGAGTTTAAAAATATGAATACAAAGAAAAATAGTAACACGAGGAATAAAATACACAAGAATGGATCTACAGGTATATACGGGGAGTACCAGTACTAGATCAATGTGCAGGGTTACAAGGTGTTTGAGGTAGATATATACAGTGCCTCCGGAAAGTATTAAGACCCCTTGACTTTTTCCACATTTTGTTGTGTTATAGCCTGAATTGAAAATAGATTAAATTGAGATTTTGTGTCACTGGCCTATACACATTACCCCATTATGTCAAAGTGGACTCATCCCCAGTGATGTACTGGGCTGTCCGCACCACCCTATTTAGCACTTGGCAGTGCACTTGACATACCAAGCTGTGATGCAGCCAGTCAAGACACTCTTGATGGTGCAGCTGTAGAATTTGTTGGGGATCTGGGGGCCCATGCCAAATATTTTCAGCCTATTATGCCCTCTTCTTGACTGTGCAAGTGTGTGTGGACCATGTTAAGTCCTTCATGTTAAGTCCTTAGTGATTTGGACACCAAGGAACTTGAAGCTCTTGACCAGCCCTGTCAATGTGTATGGGGATGTGCTCTCCCCTCTTTCCCCTATAGTCCACGATCAGCTTCTTGGTCTTACTGACTTTGAGGGAGAGGTTGTGCTGGCACCACACTGCCAAGTCTCTTACATCCTCTCTGTAGGCTGTCTCTTAGCCTTCGGTGAGACACTGTTGTGTCATCAGACAAATTGATGATGGAGTCATACGTGGCCAATCAGTTGTGGGTGAACAGGGAGTACTTAGAGGGGACTAAGCACACAACCCTGAGGGACACCCTGTTCAGGGTCAGCGTGGCGGAGGTGTTGTTGCCTACCCTTACCACCTGAGGGTGACCCTTCAGGAAATCCAGGATCCAGTTGCAGAGGGAGGTGTTCAGTTCCAGGGTCCCCAGCTTGGTGATGAGCTTGGAGGGAACTATGGTGTGGACACTGAGCTGTATGACAGCATTCTAACATAGTTATTTCCCCTCTTGTCCCGGTGGGAGAGGGCAGTGTGAGGTACAATTGAGATTGCATTTTTAGGTTCAAAAACATGCTGCATGTTAAAATGGCTTACCCACACATACATTATAGATGTAACACATCTATAACGAAATAACTCTGACAGACCTCTGGGTGTAAAAAAAAGAACCTGCCTGTTTCGCTTCAAGTGTAATTGACATCACATCTTATGAATGAAATCATTAAAAATGAAAAGACTTCATGGAATACTAAGGGAACTCACAGCTCTTGATGAGTCTCTTGGTGATGGGGGTCTGGGAGCGTATGAGTAGCAGCATGTTGTTGGTGAGGCTGAGGATCTGGTCAGCTTTAGGCTCATCCAAGTTCACTTTGCTGGGATCTGTCCTGCTCAGCAGATCTATCACTCTGGGTGAGAGAAGACAGACATCAATATTTACTGCAGGAGCCATCACATGAACAGTGACAGTTCATGATCAATAATGATGATTGAAAACATATTTGTCAATAACAGGTTTCCCTAAAAAAGATTTGTATCTGATTTGCATGTGGTATAAGAAACAAAAAAATGTATCTGGATCAAATGACATACCTGCCAACTATCTCAGTGTCCTGGAGAAGATGGGTAGGAAATAAAGATAGTGACAATGAATAGGCAGTTCACAATATGTACATATCATAGTTACATCCATCATCAATATCCATTGAATGAGTTCATGTTAAATAGAACCGAAGAGCCAAATCACCAGTGAATAAGGCAGTAGAAAGTCCTTCTGGGCCAGCTCAGCTGTGAGCCTGGCCAGATCCTGCTCTATCTCCTGAATGATGGTGCAGTTCTTCTCCATCAGGTCCTCCAGGGCTGTGACTGCAGCTCTCTCCTCCATCTCCAGGTGGGTTAGAGTCATCCACAGGTCCTCATCCAGAACCCTCTGGATGTCCTCATACTTCTTCCTTATACTCTCCCTCATTGCTGATGACTTTTTCTGGTTGGGTGACACAGACTCAATCAGTGTGAAAGTCATTGCAACATATCCCATCTTAGAGCTTCAAATGCTACCATGCTTTGAGAGTTTTTCAGCACAAATAGACACCATTGAAATATGGATATGAGATGTGACCACAGAAATATAAAGCAACACTTCCTTTTAAGGGATCCTTACAGTGTAATTGCATGGATAATTACTCTGTGACAAGCATTGAAGTTAATTGTAATAACTCACAGTTACACTGTAATATCAACAGGTCATCAATTGCATTCTGTAATTGCGGAGGTGTAACAACGAATGCATGTTACAATGCTTGTTACAAATGGTCAAGTTTTCACTAACTTCACCAGTGTTTTGTTTCTTCTCAGCTTCATCCGAGGGTATAATCTCTTGTGGACACAAGCGCTGGATGTCCCGAGATGACCTAAACTCTGATTTCCTATCTGGGAATGCACACTCTTCAAAATGTCCACTCAATATTGTTGCTAGCACTTGCCCCCCAAAAGTGTACCATCTGGGTTAACTTCTTGGTGACGGGGCAGTATTTTCACGTCCAGATGAAATGCATGCCCAAATTCAACTACCTGCTACTCATCCCCAGAAGATAAGATATGCATATAATTTGGATTTGGATAGAAAACACACTGAAATTTCTAAAACTGTTTAAATCATATCTGTGAGTATAACAGAACTTATTTAGCAGGCGAAACCCCGAGGACAAACCATTCAGATTTTTGTTTTTGTTGAGGTCACTCTCTTTTCAATGAGGTTTCATTGGGAATCCATATTTCTAAGGGACCTTCTTGCAGTTACGATCGCTTTCACTGGATGTCAACAGTCTTTAGAAATTGGTTGAGGTTATTCCTTTGTGTAATGAAGAAGTACGGCCATCTTGAACGAGGGTCACTTGAAGTGTACTGTTAGATAGAAGCGCATCACCAGAAAGCTAGCTACAGTTTGTTTTCCTCCTGTATTGAACACAGATTATCCCGTCTTCAATTTTATCAATTATTTACGTAAAAAAATACCTAAAGTTGAATTACAAAAGTAGCTTGAAATGTTTTGGCAAAGTTTACAGGTATCTTTTGGAACCGGTGTTTTTCTGGATCAAACGCGCCATAATATATATCGGCGGAATTAGTCGAACAAAAGGACCATTTGTGATGTTTATGGTACATATTGGAGTGCCAACAGAAGAAGCTTGTCAAAGGTAAGGCATGATTTACATTTTTATTTCTGCGTTTTGTGTCGCGTCGCGCCTGCAGGGTTGCAATATGGTTTCTCTCTTTGTTTACGGAGGTGCTATCCTCAGATAATAGCATCGTTTGCTTTCGCCGAAAAGCCTTTTTGAAATCTGACATGTTGGCTGGATTCACAACAAGTGTAGCTTTAATTTGCTATCTTGTATGTGTGATTTAATGAAAGTTTGATTTTTATAGTATTTCCTCATCAATCTACACACAATACCCCATAATGACAAAGCATAAAACAGGTTTTTAGAAATGTCTACACATTTATAAAAAATGTAATACAAAAATACCTGAATACCTAAGTATTCAGAACCTTTGCTATGAGACTCAGGTGCATCCTGTTCGCATTGTTCATCCTTGAGATATTTCTACAACTTGATTGGAGTCCACCTGTGCTAAATTCAATTGATTGGACATGATTTTTAAAGGCACACACCTGTCTATTTAAGGTCCTACAGTTGACAGTGCATGTCAGAGAAAAAAACAAGCCATGAGGGCGAAGGAATTGTCCGCTAAGCTATATGACTGTTTTGCTAGTACAGACTGGAATATGTTCCGGGATTCTTCCGATGGCATTGAGGAGTACACCACATCAGTCACTGGCTTCATCAATAAGTGCATCGATTGCGTCGTCCCCACAGTTACCGTATGTACATACCACAATCAGAAGTCATGGATTACAGGCAACAGCCACACTGAACTAAAGGATAGAAGCGGAACTCTAACCCGGGTGCTAAGAAGAAATCCCACTATGACCTCCGACGAACCATCAAACAAGCAAACTGTGAATACAGGACTAAGATCGAATCATACTACATCGGCTCTGATGCTCGTTGGATGTGGCAGGGCTTGCAAACTACTACGGACAACAAAGGGAAGCACAGCCGCGAGCTGCCCAGTTACACAAACCTACCAGACGAGCTAAATAATGTCTATGCAAGCTTTGAGGCAAGCAACACTGAAGCATGCATGAGAGCATCAGCTGTTCCAGATGACTGTGTGATCACGTCCTTCGTAGCCGATGTGAGTAAGACCTTTAAACAGGTCAACATTCACAAGTCCGCAGGGCCAGATGGATTACCAGGACGTGTACTCTGAGCATGCGCTGACCAATTGGCAAGTGTCTTCACTAACATTTTAAACCTGTCCCTGACCGAGTTTGTAATAGCAACATGTTTCAAGCAGACCACCATAGTCCCTGTGCCAAAGAACACCAAGGTAACCTGCCTAAATGACTACCGACCCATAGCACTCACGTCTGTAGCCATGAAGTGCTTTGAAAAGCTGGACATGGCTCACATCAACACTATTATCGCAGAAACCCGAGACCCACTCCGATTTGCATACCGCCCCAACAGATCCACAGATGATGCCATCTCTATTGCACTCCACACTACCCTTTCCCACCTAGACAAAAGGAACACCTATGTGAGAATGCTATTCATTGACTACAGCTCAGCGTTCAAAACCATAGTGCCCTCAAAGCTCATCACTAAACTAAGGACTCTGGGACTAAATACCTCCCTCTACAACTGGATCCTGGACTTCCTGACGGGTAACAACATCTGCCATTTTGGTCCTCAACACAGGGGCCTCTCAGGAGTGAGTGCTCAGTCCCCTCCTGTACTCCCTGTTTACCCATGACTGCATGGCCAAGTACAACTCCAACACCATCATTAAGTTTGCCGACAACACAACATTTGTAGGCCTGATCACTGACAACCTGGCAGTGTGGTGCCAGGATAACAACCTCTCCCTCAAAGTGGCCAAGACAAAGGAGATGATTGTGGACTACAGAAAAAGGAAGACAGAGTACGCCCCCATTCTCCTTGACAGGGCTGTACTGGAGCAGGTTGAGAGCTTCAAGTTCCTTGGTGTCCACATCACCAACAAACTATCATGGTCCAAACACACCAAGACAGTCGTGAAGTTCTACAGCTGCACCATTGAGCGTATCCTGGTTACATCACCACCTGGTATGGCAGCTGCTCAGCCTCCGACCACAAGGCAATACAGAGGGTAGTGCGTACGGCCCAAACTTTCTGCCATCCAGGACCTCTATACCAGGCGGTGTCAGAGGGACACCCAAAAAATTGCCATGTACTCCAGCCACCCTAGTCGTAGACTGTTCTCTCTGCTACCGCACGGCAAGCGGTACCGGAATGCCAAGTCTAGGTCAAAAGGCTTCATAACAGCTTCTACCCCCAAGCCATAAGACTCTTGAATAGTTAATCAAATGGCTATCCGGACTATTTGCATTGTCCCCACCCCACCCTCCATTTTTACGCTGCTGCTACACATTACGTCAATTACTTCAATTAACCGGTGCCCCCGCACATTGACTCTGTACCGGAACCCCATGTATATAGCCACACTGCTGTTATTTTATTGTTGCTCCTTAAGTTTTTGTTATATTTCTTCTTCTTTTCTCTTAAAACTGCATTGCCAGTTTAAGGCTTGTAAGCGTTTCACTGTAAGGTCTACACCTGTTGTATTCGAGGGGCAGAACGACAGATTCTTACTTTGTCAGCTATGTGACAAATAAAATGTGATTTGATTTGTTTTGATTAGAACTCCGAGACAGGATTGTGTCGAGGCACAGATCTGGGGAAGGGAACCAAAAAATATTCTGCAGCATTGATCCCAAAGAAGGTTCCCAAAAACGCAGTGGCCTCCATCATTCTTAATAACCTCTCTGGGATAGGGTCTAGTTTCCTGAATTTCCGTCTGACTGACGTGCCCAAAGTAAACGGCCTGTTACTCAGGCCCAGAAGCCAGAGTAACAGAGTAACAAAATGCATATAATAATGGTATCATTTGGATATAAAACACTTTGAAATTTCTGTTACTGTTAAACTGTTGAAACTGTTAAAATAATGTCTGAGACTATAACAGAATTGATATGGCAGGTGAAAATCAGAAGAAAAAACAACCAAAATATTTTTTCTTAAAATGGAAACTTACTGTTCGTATGTAAATCCCTCTCCCAGATTGCAATTCCTATGGCTTCCACTAGATGTCAACAGTCTTTATTCAAGGTTTCAGGCTTGCTTTTTGAAAAACAAGCAAGAATTTTGAGTTTTGGTTAGGACACCACCGGAACCACCGGAACAAAAAAAGTATTTTGGCGCCTGAAGGAGAGGGCGCGCGCTTACTAATTTTGCTTTCCTATTGAACATACTACATTCTGTATGAAATATTATAGTTTATTTACATTTATAGTACCTGAGGATTAAATAGAAATGTCGTTTGACTTGTTTGGACAAAGTTTTAGCGGTAGCTTTTTGGACTCCTTTGTCTGCATGTGGATTACTGAAATCGATGGCGCCAACTATACTGACTTTTTGGGATATAAAGAAGGATATCATCTAACAAAACGACCATTCTTGTTGTAGCTGGGACCCTTGGGATTGCAAAGAGAGGAATATCTTCAAAAGTACATGATTTATTTAATCACTATTTGTGATTTTATGAAGCCTGTGCTGGTTGAAAAATATGTTGTTGTGGGGCACCATCCTCAGACAATCGCATGGTATGCTTTCACCGTAAAGCCTATTGTAAATCGGACAACGCAGTTAAATTAACAATAATTTAAGCTTTTAAATGATATAAGATACTTGTATGTTCATGAATGTTTAATATTACGATTATTTATTTGAATTGCGCGCCCTCCAATTGTGTCCTTCAAGCGGGACGCCTATCCAACCATCTGCCATGACAGACCCAGCAGACTTGGACCAGCTCTGCCATGCTGTCTCCCTGCAGGGAGCCACCATTAGGAGACATGAGGGGTTGGTACAGGAACTTTTGGAAGGGCTCAGGTCCTTGAAAGAACGGCACAACCAAAGGCTATTATGGGAGTTAGCTCAGATGCTACCTACCACCTCTGAAAAACCCCAATCACCCAGTAATTTTCCCCCTATCTGTGGTGAGTTTGTACAGCCTATCCAGGCTCCCCGAGAACCCCGCTTACCTCCTCTGGAGCAATAGTCGGGGAATCCTGGTACCTGCCTGGGTTTTCTTTCTCAGTGCTCGCTTATTTTTGAGCTACAGCCATCTTCGTTTCCTTCAGACAGATCGAAGAAAGCGTATATTATTACACTAATGTCGGGAAGGGCACTCTCCTGGGCTATGATAGTTTGGGAGCAACAATCTGCCATTTGTGGGCATCTGGAGGAATTCATGGCAGAAGTGAGAAAGGTATTTGAGTCTCCGGTTGCCAGTGAAGTGCTTAACTTACATCAAAACTCCCGTAGTGTGGCAGACTATGCGGTTGATTTTTGCACGTTGGCCGCCGAGAGTTCCTGGAATCTGGAGTGTCTTTTCAATACTTTTTTGCACAGATTATCTGAGGATGAGCTAGCTGCTCAGGAATTTCCGATGGATCTCGACTCCCTTGTCGCCCTTACCATTAAAATTGATGGACGCCTAAGGGAACGGAAGAGTGAGAGGAGGTCTGGTCTCGGGCACACTCGTGCACCCGCTATGGCGTGTTCACCTCCAAGGGAATCCGGAAGTTTCCGAAGGCAGCTCTTCCGAGAGGATTTGAAGTCACCCAATCCCTCTCGAGAATCTACAACGGGTGAGTTGGATACTCCTGAGCCCATGCAGTTGGGAAGAACTAGGCTATCAGTTTGGGAGCGCTCTCGGAGGATGAATAACAACTGTTGTCTGTACTGTGGAGGGACAGGACATTTTATAGCTACCTGCCCTATTAGGGAACCCTTGTCTCTAGTGGGTACCAGTACTATGGTGAGTCAGAATGGGAGTTCCCTAATTCCCATCACCCACACACCCCTTTTTGCTTTTGTGCTGTGGGGAGACCAATCTATGTCTCTCCGAGTGCTCATTGACTCTGGGGCTGATGAAAGTTTTGTGGATGCCACGATAGCTTCGAAGCTTGGTATTCCCATTCAGCCTCTCTCTGTGCCCATGGATGCTAGGGCACTGGATGGCCGCTTTATAGGAGAAGTCACCCATTGTACTGTGCCCGTTCAATTACGGGTTTCTGGCAACCACAGTGAGACAATAGAGTTCCTCCTCATTGCATCTCCCCATGTTCCGGTTGTTTTGGGATTTTTGGGATTCAGAAGCACAATCCAATGATAGATTGGACCACAAGCTCCATCCTGGGTTGGAGCCCATTTTGCCATTCCCACTGCCTTCAAGCAGCCCAGCCTTCCTCAAGTCATCTTTCTCTGGATGTTAGCAAGACCGTGGATGTCTCTGCTATCCCCACAGAATACCATGACCTCATGGAAGTGTTCAGTAAGGCACGTGTTACTTCCCTTCGCCCGCACCATCCTTATGATTGTGCCATTAATCTTCTCCCAGGCACTACAACACCTCGGGGTCAATTGTATTCTCTGTCTGGACCAGAGACCACAGCTATGGAGGAGTACATAGAGGAGTCTCTGGTCACTGGGGCCGTCCGTCCATCTGCATCTCTTGCCGGCACAGAGTTTTTCTTTGTGGAGAAGAAGGACAAGACCCTGCATCCATGCATTGACTACCGGGGACTTAATGACGTTACTGTCAAGAATCGTTACCCCCTACCTCTCCTCGGCGTTTGAACCTCTCCTGGGGGACACCATAAGTTGGACCTTCAAAATGCCTACCACCTGGTTCGGATACCCGAGGGGGATGAGTGGAAGACAGCCTTCAACACAGCCAGTGGAAATTATGAGTACCAGGTCATGCCATTTGGACTCACCAACGCCCCCGCTGTTTTCCAGGTTTTGGTCAATAATGTGCTTCGGGACATGCATGTGTTCTTACATGTGTTCATGTACCTTGACGACATCCTGTTTTTCCCCCGATCTGCACAAGAACATGTTCTTCATGTCAGACAGGTCCTTCAACTCCTTTTGGAGAACCAACTGTTCGAGAAGTGTGAATTCCACTGCTCTACAATCACCTTTCTGGGATATGTCATTGCTGAGGGCAATGTTCAGATGGATCCAGAAAAGTTGAAAGCAGTGGTGGATTGACCTCAACCAACATCCAGGGAGCAGTTTCATGGTTTTTCAAACTTCTACCGCCGTTTCATTCGGGACTACAGCACCCTGTCAGCCCCCCTCTCGGCACTCACCTCTCCCAAGGTACCGTTCAAATGATCTCCAGCTGTTGACAAAGCCTTTGTGGACCTGAAGCATCGGTTTACAACAGCACCTGTCGTGGATGCTTCGGATGTTGGAGTGGGGGCCATCCTGTCCCAGCGATCAGCACAGGACCAGACGCTTCATCCCTGTGCCTTCCTGTCCCATCGTCTCAATCCTTGTGAAAGTAACTACGTTGTTGGCAACCGAGAACTCCTGGTGGTGAAGATGGCGTTGGAAGAGTGGAGGCACTGGCTGGAAGGAGCAGAACAGCCAATCCTGGTCTGGTCCGACCATAAAAACCTGGAAAATCTCTGTACAACCAAGCGCCTTAACTTAACTGGGCCCTCAGTTCTGGAAGCCATTCTGAAAACGTATTGGGTCGCCGGCCAGTCGGTCATCCGGATTCCATCCCAAAACTAACGGTCAGTCGGAGCGAGCCAACCAAGACCTGGAGACCACGTTAAGGTGCCTGGTCTCAACCAACCCAACTACCTGGAGCCGTCAACTGGTCTGGGTGGAGTATGCCTGGAACACCCTTCCCAGTTCTGCCACGGGACTCTCCCCTTTCGAGTGCTCCATGGGGTATGAGCCTCCACTCTTCCCGGAACAAGAGCAGGAGGTCAGCGTACCCTTGGCCCAGATGTTTGTCTGCCGCTGTCGACGTACCTGTAAAAGATCTAGGGCTGCTATTCTCAAGACCAACTACAGGTATCGTCGACAAGCGAACCATCGCCGGACCTCAGGTCCCCGCTACCTCATTGGGCAGAGGGTATGGCTTTCCATCCGCTATCTGTCTCACAGTCCTTTGTTTTCTGTCTCCAGGCCCATCCCTCCCCCCCGGGTTATCGGTGGGCATCCAGCGTATACGGTGACGCGCCTCCTGAAGGTTCGACCATGGGGCAGGGGTTTCCAGTACCTGGTTGACTGGAAGGGTTATGGCCCGGAGGAGAGGTGCTGGGTCCTGGCTAAAGACATCTTGGACCCGGGCCTTCATCGCCGATTTCCACCGCCGACACCATGGTCAGCCAGGTGGGGGTGGTACTGTCACGCCCTGATCAGTTTCAGCTGTTCCTGTGATTGTCTACACCCCCTCCAGGTGTCGCTTATTTTCCACAGTGTATTTATCCCTGTGTTTCCTGTCTCTCAGTGCCAGTTCGTCTTGCATGTTTAGTCAAGTCATCCAGCATGTTTTTCCCGTACTCCTTTTTATATATATATAATGACAAATTATATAATGACACATTAAATCAACTCTTTATAGTGTTTCATTAACATTTTAGAGGTGATAAGTTGAACAGATCGGGCGTTTCCCCACACGGCTTATCTCCCCCTTTCCCTATCACGCAGTAGGTTTCACTTCCACACCCGTCATTAAAAAAAAAGAAGGCTCATTGCCTTCAATCATGCAGAGACGATGAAGGTCTCGTCATTGATTTTGCTGGAAAGGGGAGAAATTGTGCTTTACAATTGTATTCATATTACAGTTGCCGTGGAAGTATTACGTTTTTGGGGCGCTAAAATAAGGTAAATTGTACGTTACAGCACGGTGTACAGAAGTGCGTTAGCTTACAGTACATTGAAAAGGACTTTACGTTACTCATAGTGTGACACAAGTAGCAAGCTAGCTAACTAACGTTAACATGCTGGTTGTGTCTCACGTAATACCCTTGAGGTACCGATACCCTGAGAACAATGTTCAAGGAAGATTAGACCATAGAGCCCAGTTAACGTTAGTTAGCTAGTTAGCTGGCGAGTAGCGACCATAGCATAGCTAGATTTACAGATTTAGGTAGCTAGCTAGTCAAGGTTAGAGAACTCACCATATTGCATTGAAGGTCTATTCTGTAGATGGTAACTAGCTAGCTAAATAGCCTAGAGAAGTTACGATTATCTAGCTAAAGTTCACTAGCTAGCATTACCAACACAGCTGTTGGCTATGCCAACAGAGACCTGGCCGGGTGGTGCCAGAATAACAATCCCTCAACGTAACCAAGACTAAGGAGATGACTGTGGACTACAGGAAAAGGAGGACCAAGCACGCCCCCATTCTCATCGGCGGGGCTGTAGTGTAGCAGGTTGAGAGCTTCCAGTTCCTTGGTGTCCACATCACCAACAAATTAGAATGGTCCAAACACACCAAGACAGTCGTGAAGCGGGCACGTCAAAGTCTATTCCCCCTCAGGAACCTAAAAAGATTTGGCATAGGTCCTGAGCTCAAAAGGTTCTACAGCTGCAACATTGAGAGCAGAGAGTAGCAATAGCGTAAAAGTGGTTACATCACTGCCTGGTACAGCAATTGCTCGGCCTCCGACCGCAAGGCACTACAGAGGGTAGTGCGTACGGCCCAGTACATCACTGGGGCTTAGCTATCTGCCATCCAGAACCTCTACACCAGGCGGTGTCAGAGGAAGGCCCTAAAAATTGTCAAAGACCCCAGCCACCCCAGTCATAGACTGTTCTCTCTACTACCGCATGGGAAGCGGTACCGGATTGCCAAGTCTAGGACAAAAAGGCAGGTAATCAAATGGCTACCTGGACTATCTGCACTGTGTCCCGCCACCCGCCAACCCCTCGCTACTGCTACTCTCTGTCCATCATATATGCATAGACACTTTAACCATATCTACATGTACATGCTACCTCAATCAGCCTGACTAACCGGTGTCTGTATGTAGCCTCGCTACTTTTATAGCCACGCTACTGTATATAGCCTCGCAACTGTTATTTTTCACTGTCTTTTTACTGTTGCTTTTATTTCATTACTTTGCACTATTGGTTAGAGCCTGTATGTTACGGCTTTCTAGTGGTGATGAAGGAGAGTCGGACCAAACTGCAGCGTGTCGATTGCGATCCATATTTATTAAACAAAACGTAAACACGACTAAACACTAAACACTACAAAACAATAAACGTAATGAAAACCGAAAACAGCCTATCTAGTGCAAACTAACAGAGAGTACAAGTAAGACACTAAGGACATCAAGACAAATAGGACAATCACCCACGACAAACTCAAAGAATATGGCTGCCTAAATATGGTTCCCAATCAGAGACAACGATAAGCACCTGCCTCTGATTGAGAATCACTCCAGGCAGCCATAGACCTTGCTAGATAACCCCACTAGCTACAATCCCAACTATATACACACCAAAACCCCAAGACAAAACACACCACAATACAAAAACTCCATGCCACACCCTGGCCTGACCAAATACATAAAGATAAACACAAAATACTTTGACCAGGGCGTGACAGAACCCCCCCCTAAGGTGCGGACTCCCGAACGCACCTCAAAACAATAGGGAGGGTCCGGGTGGGCGTCTGTCCAATGGTGGCGGCTCTGGCGCGGGACGATGAACCCACTCAGTTGATGTCTTAGTCCTCTCTCCTCGCGTCCCTGGATAGACCACCCTCGCCGCCGACCATGGCCTAGTAGTCCTCACCCAGAAACCCACTGGACTGAGGAGCAGATCGGGACTGAAGGACAGCTCGGGACTGAGGGGATGCTCGGGAGTGAGAGACAGCTCGGGAGTGAGAGAAAGCTCAGGAGTGAGAGAAAGCTCGGGAGTGAGAGAAAGCTCGGGAGTGAGAGAAAGCTCAGGAGTGAGAGAAAGCTCAGGAGTGAGAGAAAGCTCAGGAGTGAGAGAAAGCTCAGGAGTGAGAGAAAGCTCAGGAGTGAGAGAAAGCTCAGGAGTGAGAGAAAGCTCAGGAGTGAGAGAAAGCTCAGGCAGGTAGGTAGATCTACCAGATCCTGGCTGGTTGGCAGATCCTGGCCGACTGGCAGATCTGGAAGAGTCTGGCTGACTGGCAGATCTGGAAGAGTCTGGCAGATCTGAAAGAGTCTGGTTGAATGGCAGATCTGGCGGCGCTGGGCAGACTGGCGGCGCTGGGCAGACTGGCGGCGCTGGGCAGACTGGCGGCGCTGGGCAGACTGGCGATGCTGGGCAGGCTGGCGACGCTGGGCAGACTGGCGACGCTGGGCAGACTGGTGACGCTGGGCAGACTGGGGGCACTGGCGGCGCTGGGCAGACTGGCGGCACTGGCTGCTCCATATAGGCCGACAGCTCTGGCGGCTTCTTACAGACTGACAGCTCTGGCGGCTCCGTGCTGACTGGCAGCCCCTTGCAGACTGGCAGCCCCTTGCAGACTGTCAGCTCCTTACAGACTGACAGCTCCTTGCAGACTGACAGCTCCTTGCAGACTGACAGCTCCGTGCAGACTGACAGCTCCTTGCAGACTGACAGCTCCTTGTAGACTGACAGTTCCTTGCAGACTGACAGCTCTGTGCAGACTGACAGCTCCGTGCAGACTGACAGCTCCGTGCAGACTGACAGCTCTGGCTGCTCCATGTAGACTGGCAGCTCCTTGCAGACTGGCAGCTCTGGCTGCTCTATGCAGACTGACAGCTCTGGCTGCTTCATGCAGACTGACAGCTCTGGCTGCTCCATGTAGACTGGCTGCTTCATGCAGACTGGCAGCTCGGGCTCCTTCATGTAGACTGACAGCTCTGGCTGCTCCATGCAGACTGATAGCTCTGGCTGCTCCATGCAGACTGACATCTCTGGCTGCTCCATGCAGACTGACAGCTCTGGCAGCCCCTTGCAGACTGGCAGCTCCTTACAGACTGACAGCTCCTTGCAGACTGACAGCTCCTTGCAGACTGACAGCTCCTTGCAGACTGACAGCTCCTTGCAGATTGACAGCTCCGTGCAGACTGACAGCTCCGTGCAGACTGACAGCTCCGTGCAGACTGACAGCTCTGGCTGCTCCATGTAGACTGGCAGCTCCTTGCAGACTGGCAGCTCTGGCTGCTCTATGCAGACTGACAGCTCTGGCTGCTTCATGCAGACTGACAGCTCTGGCTGCTCCATGTAGACTGGCTGCTTCATGCAGACTGGCAGCTCGGGCTCCTTCATGTAGACTGACAGCTCTGGCTGCTCCATGCAGACTGATAGCTCTGGCTGCTCCATGCAGACTGACAGCTCTGGCTGCTCCATGCAGACTGACAGCTCTGGCTGCTCCATGTAGACTGGCAGCTCCTTGCAGACTGGCATCTCTGGCTGCTCTATGCAGACTGACAGCTCTGGCTGCTTCATGCAGACTGACAGCTCTGGCTGCTCCATGTAGACTGACAGCTCTAGCTGCTCCATGTAGACTGGCTGCTTCATGCAGACTGGCAGCTCGGGCTGCTTCATGTAGACTGACATCTCTGTCTGCGCTGAACAGGCGGGAGACTCCGGCAGCGCAGGAGAGGAGAGAGGTTCTAGCTGCGCTAAACAGGCGGCAGACTCCAGCAGCGCAGGAGAGGAGAGAGGCTCTGGTTGCGCTGAACAGGCGAGGCGCACTGAAGGCCTGGTGCGTAGTGCTGGAACTGGTGGTACTGGATCGAGGACACGCACAGGAAGCCTGGTGCGGGGAGCTGCTACCGGAGGACTGGTGCGTGGAGGTGGTGACGGATAGACCGGGCCGTGCAGGCACACTGGAGCTCTTGAGCACCGAGCCTGCCCAACCTTACCTGGTTGAATGCTCTCGGTTGCCCTGCCAGTGCGGCGAGGTGGAATAGCCCGCACTGGGCTATGCAGGCGAACCGGAGACACCGAGCGCAAGGCTGGTGCCATGTAAGCCGGCCCAAGGAGACGCACTGGGGACCAGATGCGTAGAGCTGGCTTCATGGCATTTGGCTCGACGCTCAATCTAGCCCGGCCGATACCCGGAGCTGGAATATACCGAACCGGGCTGTGCACCCGCACTGGAGACACCGTGCGCTCCACAGCATAACACGGTGCCTGCCCGATCTCTCTAGCCCCCCGGTAAGCACAGGGAGCTTGCGCAGGTCTCCTACCTGGCATAGCCATACTCCCTGTGAGACCCCCCCCCCCCCCCCAATACTCTCTGGCTTCCTAGCCAACCGTGTTCCCTCGTATCGCCGGCTCCTCTCTCCGGCTGCCTCTGCTCTCCTAAGTGCCTCCACCTGTTCCCATGGAAGGCGATCCCTTCCCGCCAGGATCTCCTCCCATGTGTAGCAACCCTTGCCATCCAATATATCGTCCCATGTCCAATCCTCATTGCGCCGCTGT